>NC_136491.1:1432500-1505000 GCF_053919585.1 Euprymna scolopes
TTAGATTTTGCGTGAATAGTTGTTAGTTTCTGTTTCTTAGTTTTCATTTGCTGGTCTGCAAAATTCAGTCAAGCACGAAAGTGTTTATGCTTAATAAGTGTTTTTCTTGGAGTCCTCGAAAACATCATACCGACGAACTGAAACATTTACTGTATTCACTTTTACTCCACATATTTTTAGTCCGTTTTGAAGCTCTTTTAACGTACTCATGCTTCGTTGACAACTCGATAATAATCTTGCCGTACGTGCTATTATCTTTCTAGGGCGACTAGATCTTTTGGTAACGATAATATGGAATGTCACGTTTTCTAATGACGAATTAATGTACCAAGTAAACCCAATGGCGCATAGCTTCCATTTGCAAGATAGTCAACAGTACATTTGCGGAGATCTTGATAAATTATTTTTTAAATACAATTGACAGAAACAGAATTTAATACTTTAAATATTTATTAATTTCAGTTAATTTATTTACTTTATTTTATGCATCTTTTATGTATTTGGTCTATTTTGTGCATGTTGACAGTTTTAGGTACTTATATGCCTGTTGATGAGATTTATTAGTAGTTTTCTAATTATTTACGTGGCAAATTCGGTATATATATGTATATATATATATAATTGCATTATACTGTATATATATATGTATATATATATGTATATATATACATACACACAGATATAGCTATGTATCCATGTTTTATTAAGTAGTTTGTATTTTTTCTTTTTCTTTATTATTTGACAATTTTAATTTTTATAAATAATATGGCAAATATTGTTAAGATAAAAATCTAATATATTATTAAAAAGGATAAAAACCTTACATATTATTAAGAAGTTAGAGATGTAAGTTAATGTGTTTAAAAACATTCCTGTATGAATTGCACGAAAGTCACATGATTAAACGAATAAAACTTGCAAGAAGATATCAATATCAATATAATATTTATAAAAGTGAAATTAAGAATTAAGCGTAGAATTTAAAATGATGAATAAAAAATGAAGTTATAATAATAAAAAATTTAAGTCGAAACGGCAGACATATTGTGAGAACTTTTCTATATGCATCAAGATATTCGCCCACTATCGGATACAGACTGATATGAGTTATTTTGGTCCTTCCTGAATTTTACATATTACATCGTTATACATTTTTTTCTTTAAAAACTTTCTGTCTTTTCTGATGAGTTCACGCGAGGAAACATCCAAAGTTATATAAATAATAAAACTAAATTGCAAATTATGAACGAATGTTATATCTATAAAGATGAAAATATCTCTCTAAAAGAATAGATAGAAACTCCAATAAAATTAAGAGTGGGAAATATGCGACAAAAGGGAACGAGATGAGATGGGTTATGTTACATGATAAGGGCTGTCCCCTTTTCATGTAAGTATAAAAATAGAGAGATTTAGTTAAAATGAAAATGAAATAGAATAGACGAAATTCGAACCTCGTAATTTAGGTTTAGAAATAGATTACGAGAGAGAATTAGCAAATGGAATGTAAAAAAACAAACCATTGTTTAGCTTAGAGATAAAATAGTTTTAAGAAAAGAATGTGCATTGTCAATTCTGTTATGAAAATTCAATTGAAGAATGCAACTATAAGATAATTTAATAAACATGTTTTTAACATATTGGAAGTATAGGTTACTGGGAATAAAGTAAGCATATAATAAGAGACTATGAAAATGAATGCACAATCTTTTAGTGTCGAAGCTATGTGAATCCCTATCTCATATTACTAGTTATTGTAATAAATTGTAGCAATTGGAAAAAAATTATGGAAAGAATAGAAGGAAAATACGCAAATTATTTACTAAAGGACAATACACAAGGATTAGTAATGTCAAGAGGTCAAAATTTGCCGATAAAAGCTAGAAAGGGAATAATTAGGCACTACGGTACCGTAAAATAGTAATGTTTGTACCAGTTTTCATGAATACAACTGGTCAACGCCCCATTCTTTTTATTCAACAAAGGGCCCCTGTGTTTAATTAAAACTACGGTTTCATCTCTACATAGCCCACAGTACATGCCAAAGGGTTTATAGAATCTAGCCTTTCGAATTAAATGAATTTAAAGTTAAATCTAATGTTATCGTTCTTAAGATAACTAATATAAGTAGTTCGAAATGTAGATTTGATGAGAGATTTATTTCTAAAGTTATATGTAAGTTGAAATTTTATCTTTGAAAAAGTCCGCTGTGGAGCCTATGTATAGGTTATCAGTAGTCAAAGAATTAATTATAGATGGTCTATTGCTATTATTCAATTCAACTCTATCAATCTTCTTCTTCTTCTTCTTCTTCTTCTTCTTCTTCTTCTTCTTCTTCTTCTTCTTCTTCTTCCTTCTACCGTATTGGTTTGTAGCCTCTTATATCTATATATTTGTAAATGGTGTTTCCATATGTACAAGAGCTATTCATAGGGCATGAATCCTGACAATCTTGTAGAGAGAGATATATTACTTTTATGGGCTTTATCTATTTTAATGGTATTGAAGTTATACTACTCTTACTACTACTACTACTACTACTACTACTACTACTACTACTACTACTACTACTAATAATAATAACAACCGATGTTATCATGATTCTTTACTCATTTGAGTTTGAGATTGCAATTAATCACCCCGGAACAATATCAAAATTATTTATCCGATCCTGACAGTATATAAACGATTCGAATGATGCAGCGGAGAAGGACGCGTGTCTTCAGTTACTACTACTACTACTACTACTACTACTACTAATAATAATAATAATAATAATAATAATAATAACAACGAAAGGTATAATAATATCCAAACAAATGGAGATGAAGGAACTAGGTGTACATGAGCTACAAATATCAAAGAAATGAAAGAAAACATTGGAAAGAAAACCTCCAGAATAACAACAAAACTCCTCGAAACGAAACTATATAATAGAAATTTAATTAATGGGCAGTGTCACTTGTAAGATACTCAGGGCCATTTATAGGATAGACCAAAGAAGAACTGAGGCATCATGATCAGAAGACTAGAAAACTCATGACAATGTACAGTGCACTACATCCAAAGGATGATACTGAATGAAACTATGTGAAAAGAAAAGGCCGTATAAGAGGGCTGGTTAGTATAGAGAACTGTGTAAATGACACAAGAAAAGAAGGAGAAAAATACATAATGCAGAACACTGAAAGTATGATTACTACAGCAAAAGACACCGAAAAAACAGAACAAAACAAAAACAGAAGAAACAAGGAATAAGACGAGAAAAGAAAAAAATGGGAAGAGAAATAACTACACCGACGATTCAAAAGGGTGACAAAAGATGAGACTAATGAAAACACTTCAACATGGCTACAAAAAAGAAACCTTACAGAATCTCTAATAACAGCCGCACAAGATAACGCGATTAGAACCAACCACATAAAAGCAAGGATCAACACGACACAAGAAAACATCAAATGCAGACTCTGTGGACAAAGAGACGAAACAATAAAACACATAATAAACGAATGCAGCAAACTAGCCCCCAAAAGAATATAAGAATAGGCACGATCAAGTGCGGAAGGCAGTACACAGGCAATTAAGCAGACAACTAAATCTTGAATACTGACAAATGGTACAAGCATAAAGCAGCAGCAGTACTTAAAACTGAAAGTCACACACTCCTATGGGACACGATTATACAAACGGATAAACTCATCCAAATAAGACGACCGTATGTCATATTAGTTAACAAGGAAGAAAAGATCTGTCAGATTGTACATTTTGCTGTACCAGCAGACCAAAATATCATTTTCGACCGGTGTAGAGCGTTTCTTGCACTCGCCCATTCCAAATTTTAATAGTATTTTGTCAATGTATCTCGATTGATTCATCGTAATAAGTCCTTTGCTTTGAGTAAATTCTATCCCCAAAACCAGGATATTTTGCCAAGATTGGTCATTTTGAATCTTTTACTTAAGTTGTTCTTAACATCGATCAACATTATGTCACAATTCGATGCGATTAAAATATCATCGACCCACACAACCAAAATCAGTAGGTTATCATCTTTGTGTTGGGTATATAAACAGGGGTCTACAGTGCACTGTCTAAATTGTTGTTTAATAATATAATCATAAAATACTGTATTCTAACACCGAGCACTCTGCTTTAGACCATATAATGACTTGTTAAGTCGCCACGCGTTATTTTTATTTTTTATTATAAATCCCTCTGGAGGGGTAATATAAATTTCACAGTCTATTGGGACATTCAAATAAGAATTTTTTACGTCCATTTGATGGATGTTTAGGTCATATTGCGATGCGATTTTCAGTAAAATTCTGATTGTCGTTAGGTTTGTGGTCGGTGAAAACGTAGAAAAATATTCTCTACCATGAATCTGAGAGTAGCCTTTAGCAAAAAATCTAGCTTTGTACTGTTCTACACCTGATGCTGTAGTCTTTTTTGTAAAGATCCATCTTGTAGAAATAACATGTTTATCTTTTGGGAGAGGCATTACCGTATAGGTATCATTTTCGGTTGAGGCATCTATTTCTTTTTTCATGGCAATTTTCCATTCTTCACAATGTTCCGAATTAATTGCTTCGTTAAAGCTTTTTGGCATATTTTCCATTGAATATCAATAGTCGATTTGATAATCTTTTATATTGTCCACCACAAAAAAATCGGGTCACCTTCTATTTCTTTTGGGATATCTTTCGACTTCATCATCATCATCATCATCATCATCATCATCATCATCATCATCATCATCATCATCATCATGATGGATACTCTTGTCTCCGTCATTTTTATTGTCTTCGTTTGTTTTAATTATTTGAGGAAATATAATTTCATCTTCTTCATATGACGGGTTTTCGTCTTTAAAATTAAATGTGTCTGTGAATTTTACACATCGGATTCTTTTTATTTTATTTTTCTCTGGAAAAAATATTAAATTGGCGGGACTGTTTTTATCGTATCTAAGAAATATACCTCTGTCGGCTTTAATATTCAATTTACTCTTTTTATCTATATATGCGAAGCAAGTTGAACCAAATATATGCATTCTGCATAAATTTGTTTTTTTTTTATCACAGAAAAATTCATATGGAGTTTTAGATAGTGTTTTGTTAAAACACCTGTTGCGTATATAGGCTGCTGTCATAAGTGCGTACGTCCAGAGGTTTTTGGGGAATTTTGATTCAATGAGTAGGTATCTTGCCATTTCAAAAAATGTCCGCCACGCTCTTTCAGCAGTCCCGTTTTGGTGTGGCGATCTAGGAGCTGATTTTTCATGCTTGATATGATGGTTAATTAGTAAAAGTTCAAAGTCTTTATTGGTGAATTCCGTACCGTTGTCAGAGCGAATACACTTTACTTCACCGTAGGGAGCCATGTCGGCTAAATATTTTTTAGTTGCTAGCAGGGTATCAGATTTGTTGTTTAAAAAGTAAACCATTATTAAACCTGAATGGTCATCTACGAAATTTAACACATATCTATACTGTTCTCTGACCATCGGTTCCACGGGACCGTTCAAGTCACAATGCACCATTGATAGGATTTTTTTTGGCCTTTTTGTCTGGTATCTTGCTTTGATAGTTTGCCATTTGCCCTTGCGTACAAACGTCGCAGTTGAAGTTTTTTGATGTTTGTATTTTAATTCCATCAACTACAGTCGGCAACTTTTTGATATCAGGAATATTGCAATGTCCAAGAATTTTATGCCATGTCTGTAGATCATGGCAGGCGGTTTTCTATGAGACTACGCTATTTAAATAATATAGTCTTCCATTTTCTTTATTGTCGAATACAGTTCCATTCGGGTATACCAGTTTTGATTTATTGGGGCTAAAGTTTATATTTACACCTTGTTTAGTGGCAGTTTGTACAGAAAATATATTTTGTTTAAATTTTTGGATTAGAAGAGCGTTTTCTAGAATACAGAAACACAGTTCACCTTTATTGTTCCTTAGCGAGATTTTCGCATTGCCTCTTTTCAAAGCGATATTATTTACTCGACTCTAGTCAGCTAGTTCTACAAAATGATTTTGTGGCTTAAAGTTGGGGTCAAAATTGATAAAATCAGATTCCTTTGTAATCACATGTGCTGTGGCTCCACAATCGACATGAAAATTATTATTGTTTGTTGAAGCATTGAACGTACACGAAAATAAAAATGTATGTTCGCTAACAGAGCTCTCCACATTTTTAATGGAGTCGCCATTTTGAGTCCTGTGTCTACATTGGAAACTCTTGTGATTAGGTCGTCCACAATTATAGCAAATAATTTTTGTACTTTTCTTAGGAGAAAAATTGTTTTGGCAAAGTTGCGGTTTTTATTCCTGGCATGGGTATAATTCGATTTTGGTATTTTTATGCGTGTATTTTTAAATTTCATGATATTTGTGGATTCGTTTTTTTCTGTAATCATTTTTTCAGTTTCCTAGTAACTTTTGAGTGCTACCTTGAATTGGCTAAAAGTCATGGGTTTTTCTTTCTAGGTTATCACGGTAGTAAATGGCGTGAAATCACTCGGTAATCCCGTAAGGACCATGGAAATTTACATACTGTCACTTACAACTTCACTAGGCATTTTTAAAAAATTTGCAGTCGTTTCGGCTCTTATAATACAATCAGTAATAGTTTCGGCTTCCATTAGTTTTAGAGAGGTCAGTTCAGTATATAAAGAAATAATTTTGGGGTTTCCTTTCGATAAATAATGCTCTCTCAATATGTTCAGTGCTTTGCAGCCATCATCCAGGGCTTCTCTCATTACTAGTGATAGACTTCGCTCATCTAAACACTGTATTAATTCCGCAAAGACAGTTGCGTTCTTTTCAATGAAATCGGGATCGTTTCTATTTTCAGGTTGTCTTTGAAGTACTTTGTGTAGCTTTTGGATTCGTAGATATCCTAGAAATTTAACTTGCCACAATTCGAATTTTGATTCGGATCCATCGAAATAAAGACACACACTGGGCCCATAACATTTAGAAGTGTAAGCCATTTTTAGTTTCAGAACAGTTTCCGATGGTTCGTTGTTCTAAACAAGTCTTGAGAGGTGACTGATTTGCAGTAGACAGAACAGTTTCCGATGGTTCGTTGTTCTAAACAAGTCTTGAGAGGTGACTGATTTGCAGTAGACAGAACAGTTTCCGATGGTTCGTTGTTCTAAACAAGTCTTGAGAGGTGACTGGTTTGCAGTAGACAGAACAGTTTCCGATGGTTCGTTGTTCCACACAAGTCCTGAGAGGTGACTGGTTTGCAGTAGACAGTTCCACAGAGCAAAAGATTCTTACCGTGTCGAGACGGAAAAAAACATGCGAAATTACTACAGAAAAGGTTTAATATTTATGGAGCAATTCTGGTTTCTGATTGGTTGGTAGCAGAACGTGAATTAATTCGATTCGTCAGTTCCTAGCAGCATCGTTTATAAATAGAATCGCCCGACTGTGTGGGATCATACCCCATTATGAATAAAAAATATTGCAACATCCCACATGAAATTAAGAAAACCGAAACCGCAAAATTGTAAGTTAAATATGCCAATGAACTACGCCTCCCAAATTTAGGGTTGGCATCGACTGGCACCCTACTAAATAGAACGTACCGAGGAGAAAGTGCTTATCAGACCTCCACTGGATGAGTGAGCAGAGGAGTGGGGGTTTAGAGAGGCTTATCGTCACCCAAATTCCAGTGAAGGCCAATGATCGTTACCAGCGAGAAGTTAATGGCAGTGAAGGCCAATGATCAGTTACCAGCGAGAAGTTAATGGCAAGCAGCTATTGTAATAAGGTAAATTCCTTTGCAAAGGTTATTGAAAGATGAGGGAGTACTGGAAATATGGGGAGACTTGGTGTCATTTAAACTCCAGGGAACAGCGTTTAATATCTGATGATGACGTGTGTAACAACAGCAGCAGCAGCAGCAGCAGCAACAACAACAACAGCAACAACAACAACAATAATAATAATAATAATAATAATAATAATAATAATAATAATAATAATTCTGCTTTCGTTTATCAACGTCTCTCTGGAAAGGGATGGGATTCATTTCCAGAGGATTTCCCTCAATCCCGACTCCAAACCAGGAGTTTCAATGATCAAGGGGTTTTCTAGGGATGTTGGTAGTTCCTACAATAGCAGTCTTAATGCCACCTTCAACATCGGAGATTTGTAGTTTTTTCAATTGTCTCTCCAGATGACTTGATACTACTCCTAGTGTACCAACTACGACCGGGATTATTTGTGTTTTAACACCGTATATACGCCTTATCGCCAAGGGCAATGGAGCATAATTGCTCCACTTCTCGTTCTCCTTCTCTCTCACATTCCTGTCCAAGGGTACTGAAAAGTCTACAATCTGCCAGTTTTTTGAGACTTTGTCAATGACGACTAAATCCGGACGATTATGTTCCAATTGCTTCGTCGTTATGACACTTTTGTCCCACCATACCTCTACCTTGCCATCCTCACTTTTTCTTACTTCATCAGGCACCTCCTCAAACCATTTTCCAGCACACTTCACCCTGTTGTATTGTCGTATCATAAAGGATTGAGTGTTTGATTATCTTATCAGATCAATGTCGTTGTGTGTGTGATCGTCTAGTGGTCTATTACATATGTTCATATGCTGTTAAGTGTGAATATGTGTGTGATATGTCATGTATTTTCATACCTTCTGCCATTTTGTTGGTCAATCTGGAACATCTCGTCTGGGAGGGAGACTGGTACCTGTTTTTTTTGGGGGGGACGAAGATTTATTTCACTCCAAGACAAGAAATTGGTTCTATAGTTTTTTATTCACCTTCCAGTTTGATCGCAGAAGATTGGAAAGTGAATTTGGCCTGTGTTGTTTCTTTTTCTATGTCTTATTTCTACCACGTCAGCGTTTGTTCCCCCTCCCCAGCGAAGGGGGGAGGGAGACAACAGCGAAACGTCCGCTCTTGTCCAAGTCCCAACTAAATCTCCTCAATTCAGCTAACCTGATCACATGACTCACACGCAATCAAATCAGCTGATCTTGACTTCCGGTCAACGTGTCTACACTATAACTCACACATCCCCCCTCTCTCTCTATCCATTCTCTAACAACCCCAACCTTCTTACACACCTCCCAATATAGCCGGAGTCTCACGCGATCGTGTCTTTTGCGGTACTCTCTCTGGGTCAGTCCACCCAG
Organism: Euprymna scolopes; assembly: GCF_053919585.1. Classification (NCBI taxonomy): domain Eukaryota; kingdom Metazoa; phylum Mollusca; class Cephalopoda; order Sepiida; family Sepiolidae; genus Euprymna; species Euprymna scolopes. Next base: position 1,441,675 of record NC_136491.1, read on the forward strand.
CTGCAAGGTGCGTATGAGGTGGTGGCAGATAGCTCTCTCGCTGACTTTCCCAAAACTTACTTCGATCTCTAATAAAATTTCTCTCTTAAATTCACTCTACGCCAAATATAGTCGGATAATATAACTTGGCTTTTCCCGGTCGTTATTACTTAATCCAGTCTAATATGTCATTGATTGCTTGCTACATGCGCCCATGGTTCAGGGTGGAACTAGTCACATCAATCATTCGGCCATGTTTTCGTGAGATTATAAGTTTTCTCTCAGCCAACACGACAGAACTGACTTTTGAGCTAACCTCTTCTTGACCTTTCATTGATCACACCTGCAGATTTCCGTTAACGGTTTTTTTTTTACCTAATCCGGAGTCTAAACAATGTGTCGTTTACTGGCTATATATTCCTAACTCTTGTGAATAATAAAATCACATTTTTCAGTACATTTTTCAAATTAATACTAGCGCATATAACCGCTCTAAATCCTTCGTAGGGTATCAAAACAGTACGTATAATAACACGACATACGCTATGCTGTTCACGTAGTGTTATTTTACACATAAGTTATATTGGGAATTGTACCTTCATAGTTCTTCATGTAAATGGCCACAAAAAATCGATAAGGGTTTCATATCGTGAAGGCCCAGGTCATTTTTGAAAGTTTGCAAAAAACTAAAGAAAAATCTTTATCCCAAAAGCTGATTGTTCCATCTTTTTTTCTTTACTTTTATTGCAGTTTCCATATGGTCGGTTAGCGTTTGTAGTTCATAGGGGTTAGTTTCCACATCCAAGTGTTTTCCTTAAGAGTCCAGCTTTCAGCATTAACGTCTGCTGTATATTCTCAGTTTTCCCCATTGATTCCAATTTCTCCTCCTCTTTTATTCATTTTATTAGGAATTGTTTTTAGTGCTCCTACAATTATTGGTATTATATTGATAATACCTACATTACATCAGTGAATTTACTCTTTATGACCTGGTTGATCTAATTTCATTCAGTCGTAAATAAATAAAAATAACGGCATAAATAAAGTGGGAATAGATCCAAAAACACCTTGAACGTATTAGTTCAGTATCTTGGTAGATGCCATATACTTTTAGATTGCAGCTGCTATTGCATACATTCAGTATGCCGACATCTGTCTCAGAGAGTGGAAGGTTTCATTTGCTGCCATAAACACACGTTTTTTCAAACAATATTGATAATAATCAAGGCAAGTTTATGAAATGCAAAAATTCTCAATGGTAGTTAAACTATTGAACTCCATATTTTTTGCAGTTTGAAGACAATCATCGTATTATTACTCTTTAAACTAACTAAAATTAACAATAAATATTTTTTTTAATCATATATTCCATAATTCAGGAAATAAAGAGTTAATAGGCTTTGATAATTCCGGATGTCATGGAAATTCATCCATTTGTTCTTTTTGGCACTTTTGTATTTTCGGGCAACTTGAGGCAGGAAATAGTTTTTATCAAATGAAAAGGTTTCTCCATAGTGAAATGAGATTTGGTAATTTCAGGCAAAGTGATTCAAGGAGACGAGATAAAAATGGGAAGAATTGAAATGAAGACGTACAAATTACTCACCCTGAGGATTTTTCGTTAAATTCCGACCAACATTCATACATGTATATTAACACACAGACTCATAATATCTCCCTCTATATATTCATGCATTTATTTGAGGAGGAATAATGGCGTTGTTCACAAGAATATATACGAAACAGCGAAACAGTACTGTATGCGGATGACTATATATATATATATATATATATATATATATATATATATATATATTTCAAGATACAATAGGAAGACACAAGTATTAACTAATTTTCGGAAAGTTTTTTATTTTGTGTTGGATATTATTACACTATTAAATCATATGAGAACTTTGTTATTTATTCATATATATATATATATATATATATATATATATATATTATAATATAAAGCTGAATGTCTGTGTGTGTGTGTGTCTGGTCACGAATAGGCTCCTATATGATTGACTATTTTAAAAAAAAAACTGATTACATATAATGATAGAAGATGTATCGAGACACAGGAGTGGGTATGTTTGATTCTGCCGAACGGTGATTCATTAAAATTGTTGGGTCTACGTTCGCGCCTGGTTCACAAAGTATGGAAATAAAAACTTAAAAAAAAAAAACGTTTACAAGTGTTTTTGATATAGATGTACATAATAATACTTTGATAAGTATGTTTTAACTTAAATAGGGATGGTATAATAAAATTGTGGGGTCTGCGTTCGCGTCTGGCCTCCATAGAATGGAAATAGGCACAAACTTTAATAAAGACTTTTCATATCTATGTGCGTAAGTATACTTTGATAATTATGTTTCAGTTTGAAGAAATATGGTATAATAAAATTATGGGGTGTTCGTTGGCGCCTGATCTCCATAGAATGGAAATATGTCACAAAGTTTAACAAGGTTTTTTTTAATATAGATCCACAGAATATTGTGATAAGTGTTTCAGTGTGAACAGGTATGGTATAATAAAATATTGGGTTTATCTATTTTATTTTTACTTTCATCATATTTTGCTTTGGTTTTGATACCCCCAAATTCGAAACTATCTCTTTACAACCTTTCCTTTTCATAACCTATCATACTTTCATAAATCAGAGCCCATTTTCTGTAGGCTGCTTTTGAACCCAGTCAACGACGAGTACTTTTGCTAGTATATATATATATATATATATATATATATATATATATATATATATATATATATATATATATATATATAAATGAATGTGTCTGTGTGTTTGTGTACATTTCCCTACGCAATAACTGTCAATTTTTAGTCTACAAACTCGAAATTTGATATACGACCAGAAATTTAGCTGTTAAGGGGTCAAAGTTCAACGATTTGACCTTGGAGATCTCTATCAAACTCCTCCGACAATTTTGGGTATAAACACTTTAAATTTAAGATATAGGTTCCTTGGACATGGATCTAACTTAATAACTTCATTTAAGCCCAAAACATTAAATGTTAAGGGGTCATAATAGGGGTCAAAGTTAAAAAAAAATTGACCGTTTTTTTTTTGCTCAGCATACATCTCCAAATACCCGGGCAATGCTAGTATATCTATAAAAGTGAACGTGTCTGTATGTCTGTGTGTCTGTGTGTCTGTGTACAATAACTCTGTCAATTTTTAATCTACACACTCGAAATTTGATATACAGGGTACTGAGATTTGGGAAAATCTATGTGATCGGTTTTCGGTCAGAAATTTGGCTGTTAAGGGATCAAAGTTCAACGATTTGACCTTGGAGAATTCTACCAAACTCCCCCGACATTTTTGGGTCTAAACACTTGAAATTTTAGATATAGGTTCATTAGACATGAAGCTAACTTAATAACTTGATTTGAGCCCCCAAAACAATAAATGTTAAGGGGTCATAACAGGGGTCAAAATTTAAAAAATTGACCGCATTTTTTTTTCAACATACACCTCCAAACACCCGGTCAACGCCGGGCTGAAATGCTAGTATATATATATATATATATATAGAGTAAAATGATTGATAATTTATAATCAATTATAAATTAAAAATCTGTTTCACAAGGAAGAACAAACAAAATCAATAAATTGCACGATCGTTTCGGAAACGATGTTTTTATTGAGATAGACAGTAAGTCTTGGACAATAGTTTTATCATTTGATTTTATAAAACAATGTCTCCTCATCATCAAAAAGAGTGTGTAGGGGTTTAAAGACACCAAAAATAAAACTGGCATTTTTAAATAAGCCAGATATATCTGGAAAATATTTAAAACACAACAAAATACAGTTACTTATTTTGATGTTGATAAACAAAGTAAGATAAAATAAAATAAAATAAAATCGGGTGGAAAAGTAAGGTTAAGAGGGAGTATCTTTAATATTGCTAATAAAAATATATATACCTTTTATTCGTCCGCCTTTAAAGCCCGTAAGTATCATATTCACTGCATTCATTGGGATGTTAAATGTAGTTTATGAATGGTTGAAAATGTTGATATATACAAACTTCCAAGGAAACGCTAATAAAATAATATTACCAGTTTAAAATACTTGGAAACGCTATATTTGAATTTATCTTAAATAATTCAATTATAAAGGGAGGTAACTTCAATTTTTGAAAAATGATACTCAAATAGAAAAACAAAGAAAACTTTTATTGTTGAAAGGGAGATAACCACTAATTACTTATAAATTAGTTATTTTTTTATATAATGTTTTAAAGATAATAATATTAATAAAATCAATAATAGTAATACCATGAATCTTTTTGCTAGTAATTAAATAATAATATTATTTATAATAGTAACTTTAATAGTTATAGAACTAATATTTATAAAAAATAATAACATATAAATTCAAAGTTATAAATTATAAATTTATTGAGTCATAAATTATAAATTTTAAAATCGATTAGTAATAAGAAAATTTTATGATTTATGGTGGCTTAAATTTGTCGAACCTAAACCCACGTTTATGAATGCATCCCGTAAGGGTTTCGTCTTTTAAGTTAAGAGAATGGATTTTTGTGTTATTATATTTTAAAATATTAAGGGTTTCATATCTACAAAGTGCGCAGAATCAACCAGTCCTATGAATACCACTAGTTTCAGAGACTGGAGGAAGACATTCATAATACGTTTAACCGCATGCTACGAACACGTTCCTCTACTAACACTTTGGTTGTTCCTGTATTCTTTATGATAAATACATATTATATTCATACACTTTACACTACTCGTGGTTTCTTTCATCTATGACCGCTAGCACAGGTCTACAACAGTATTTTTTTTACACAGTGATCACCACTTATCAAGGCCCGGAAGCCACTCAGGGATAAGGGTTATTGCAAGTACATTACGTTAGTGTGAAGATTTGATGAAGTGTTTAATTAAGGGGGCGGTTCATCAAGAATTTCTTAACATTGGACTTGAACACATCCAAGTTGCAGTCCGGAGGGAAGCAGGCAGACGGAACAGAGTTCCACAGACGTGCACTTCTAAGAAAGAAGCTTTGTTCATGGAATCCGCGTTTTGATTTAGGCACAGATATAGAGTGGGGGAAATTTTTCACAGTGGATTCAGCTAGACGGGTGTTTTTCGTGAAAGATTGGCGAGGGGGGGACCAGAGATTGGAGTTCAGACGAGCACCTGCCATGGAAATAACGATAAAACAAGGAAAGGCTCGCAACGTCTCTTCTGTGGGAGAGAGGTTGCAGGGTAGAGAAAAGGGCATCCCCCACTAAGCCACGAAGTCTATTTTGTACTCTGTCAAGGCATGATAGGCTGTTTTAGCATCTCCTGCCCAGATATGGCAACAGTATTCCATCCTTATGTATAGTAATTTAATTATGTATATAGAACAAAATTATATTCATGATATAATAGTGTTTTGAAGAAAGTTCGATTTCGAGGAAATTTATATAATTCAGAAGAATTTATATACCTTCAAACATGAAGATTAACATTGAAAAATACCTCAAATATTACTTGATTATGGACTCAGTAAGACACACAATTATTGTCTAATAATAATAAACTTGAAATTCCGTATGTACATATCTTATTATCTCATTTCCACCAAGCAAAACAATAAGATCGCTTGATCGCCAAAAAGTATAGTTGAAAAATATATGATCTGGCTGGTTTCCAAAGCTTAAGATTATACCCATTTCACAACGAATAGTGTTAAAATATAACAAGATAGACTCATTATTATTTCCAGTCAGACAACGTAGAATATATTTACTAATGTGTAATCTATATGCAATTTTGTTGACGACTGAGTTCCATACACGACTTTCTGAAAGCATTCATGAAGATTTGATAATTCATCTCCCTGGAGCATGTCTTCTGACAAGGAAGCCATAATTCCCGATTACAAGTAAATACAAAATGTCAGCAATATTTTATGTCGCCAATCGCGTTATTTCTAACATATTATTTGCCATCGATTATAATATCAAGCTGAAAATAGCTATGCATTGAATAAACTAAGCGCACTCGCGTGATTCATACATCAGGTTATGAAAAGAAATGATTACCCAATGATCTGCACAATTTAAAACATATTTGACATATTTATTTATTTATTTGCGGAATGTTATTCTCATCTTCATAGTCGTTGTTGTTTCACCACATTTCGGCCAACTCTTCCCCTGGCCTTCTTCAGGTGGTTAACCGTGCTGGGATAGGAATGCTAAGTCTCTAAATTATATCCCTAGTAACGTCTGCCTTCCATAGTTGTTGTTGCCGCAGCACGTGTTTGGTTAACTAATTATCTGAATGATTTAGGTCTGATAGTTCCGGATGATTATGTCGAAATGGGATCAGTTTAAAGTCATAAAACCTCGAAATCTTCAAGAAAATTGGTGCTCAGCATACACAAAAAAGGACTGGCCTATACGAGAGGAATTGAAATCTGGCAAAGAAAGGAACGTCATCAACGACCCATTGCACATCAAGCTCGGTTTAATGAAGCAGTTCACCAAGGCTCTGAAAAAGATGGTCGTTGCTTCATTTACTTGTGCCAGGATGGATGGATTGACCATCGAGAAATTAAAGGTTCTATTTTCAGATACGGCAGCTCATCAGAGATTTTTTTTACATAGCAATCACCACTTATCAAGGCCCGGAAGCCACTCGGGGATAAGGGTTATTGCGTATACAGTAATCAACGGGATAATATCGTAGTAATTGTTAGTAATGGAGGTTTGAGGAAGTGTTTACTTAAGGCGGAAGATTCATCAAAAATTTATTTATGTTGAACTTGAAGACATCTAAGCTGTAGTCAGGTGGGAAATAGGCAAACGGAAGAGAGTTCCACAGGCGTGCAGTTCTAAGAAAGAAGCTTTGTTCATGGTATATACTTTTTGATTTAGGCACAGATAAAGGGTGGGGAAAATAATTGACAGTGGTTTCAGCTAGATGGGTGTTTTTCGTGAAAGATTTGCGAGGGTGGACCAGAGATTGGAGCTCAGACGAGCACTTCCCATGGAAATAACGATAAAACAAAGACAGGCTCGCAACGTTTCTTCTGTGGTGAAGGGGTTGTAGGGAAGATAAAAAGGCATCCCCCACTAAGCCACGAAGTCTATTTTGAATTCTGTCAAGGCAGGATAGGCTGTTTTTAGCAGCTCCTGCCCAGATGTGGCAGCAGTACTCCATCCTTGGACATACTTCGCTTTTATATAGATAGAGAATTGCATCAGCAGTGAGATATTTACTGGGGCGGTAGAAGGATCCCACCATTTTTCCAGCGACCTTGGCAACGGATTTGATGTACGTATTCCATTTCAGATCAGGAGTAAAGGTCAATCATAGAAGCTTGTCAAAACATTCAGCCTCACCAAGACTAGAGTCATGCATTTCAATTCATGCCAGATGGGGATCAGAGCGTTGATGATGTAATGATAGGAGCTTGGTTTTAGATGCATTAAAAGTAACCAGCTACATTTTCCCCCATTATACCACGCGCTCAAGATCAGAGGAGAGAGAATCAGAGAGAACTTTGTCATTTACGACTTTTGATGTGTTGCCATAGATTGTCGTGTCATCAGCATAGATATCAACGAATGATTTAAGTATGTTTTTTGGAGATCATTGATGTAGATCAGGAAGAGAGTTGGGCCCAGGATGGACCCATGAGGGACTCCAGCATTAATACTGTGAGCGTTTGATTTTTGCCTATCAACCAAGAAAATGCAAATTAAAAAAAAACAAGACGATATGCCGCAAAAGAAAAAAGAGAGACAGTCATAGAAAAAAAAGAATATATGTCAATTGCCCCAGAAAGGAAGCCCTTGTCGAGAGATTCACTAATCATATGAGATATAACCGTTAGCACATCCACTGTAGATCTAGCAGAACGGAAACCATATTGTATATTACCTGAATTATTAAGTACAGGACATACTGATGAGTTTTTCCAGGGTACTGGGAAGCACGTAGTTGCAAATTGGCAGATTTTAGATCGAGCAATGTACTCGCTCCGTTCATTTGCCTCCATTCTCCAATGGTCCCATTGCATATATCTATAGCGTCACCCCCAGTAAGGAACTCAACATGCTGGTTCAACTCTCGGAAATCTAGAACTGATCTGACCTTACCTAATAATAATAATAATAATAATAATAATAATAATAATAATAATAATAATAATAATAATATAAATAATAATAATAATAATAATAATAACAATAATAATAATAATAATAGTAATAATAATAATAATAATAATAATAATAATAATAATAATAATAATAATAATAATACTGAGGAGAGAGTGCTGATCAGACCTCCGCTGGACAAGCGCGAAGAGAACAGGGACCTTGGGAAGGTTTAGTGCCATTCAAATTCCAGTATAGACCAATGGCCACTGCCAGCGAGAAATCAATGGTAAGAGGCTGTTGCGATGACGCAAATTTATTTGCAAGCGCTATCGAAGGAGGTGGAGAGAGCTGGACGTCTCAGCTTCCAGAGAACACCACAGGTCTCCAATCAGATCTTTTGTTGATTGCTTGAAAGCTCCACGTGAGCCAATAATAATAATAATAATAATAATAATAATAATAATAATAATAATAATAATAATGATAATAATTATAATAATAATGATAATAATATTAATAATATATATATATATATATATATATATATATATATATATATATATATATATATATATAGCGACATTGAAATGTTCTCAAAAATTGGTTGCAATACAGTTATGACTAAAGAAATAACTTTTTTTCCTTTATATAACCACTAGCATAAATACCCGGCGTTTGAACACAGCTGCTATAGTTAGGATTTTGAGCAACATCGGAACGGAATCGTTCTCTCCCAAAATATATGATAACTTTCCCACCAAATACGAAGAGAAGCGCTTTTTGTTGTTATCCGTGCACTGGAACCCCTAAAAAAAAATTTGAATCAGCAAGTGCCACGTACGACAAAAAAAAAAAAATGATCGCGGTAGGTAGGCTCGAACCTGAAACGCGAATGAGAGAAAGAAGATTAAAAAAGTTACTGGTAAAAGCGTCTGCCCATCGGACCACATAAACACACGAACACACAAACCCATGCACAAATACACAAACAAAAATATAAAAGATACTGAAAGAATATGTCTTTGGCCACTATTATAGTACCCTCTTACGCTTCAGTAACAATGTAACAGAGCGCGTATAGGCGCGTGTGATAAAATCAGCAGCAGCTGAAGGATAGCTGGCTAGTGAAAATATTATCAGCAGCAGACGTTAAAGCACGTATGTAAATTAGCAAGTGTGCGCGCGCTTGCGTCACAAGAAAAGGAGAGAAAAATACACGACGTGGTCGAGAAGAGGAGCAAGTTGCAGTCGAACAAAACGGAAGTGTAAATATGAGAGCGAGAAACTGCTGGCTGACAGCCAGCGTGAGGTTGCGAGGAGAAATACATTTTAAAAAGCACAATGTGTAAGATAGTGAAGTGCGATGTTTTGGAGGAACCACGAATCAATGCATTTGATTTGCACTTAAATGATTTTTATTTCCTTCCTTCCTTGGTTTGTTTGTTGATGCGACGTTACAACAGTATGTCTTGTTTAGAGCAAAGAAAAGTAAAACAAAGGAAAACAATGTGTTGTATGTGGAAGGGGACAGATCCCAGTAATTAGAAAAACGACGTAAAATAGGTTTGAAAATAATATTTATTAAAGGAAAAGGCTAGAAGCGAACCCAGTATTCAAGATTTGAAAAGAATACATATGCAACTTAGATGAGATCCTAGGAATGTAGAGCATTGTCCACTGTGTTAGAATAACTATACAATTAGCTGTCAGAGCAAATAGAGTCGAACAATGTAAATTAAGGAATGTGTTTGTTTGGCCGAAAACGTGTGAAGGCATATGTAATATGTCAATCCATGTGAGGAGAATCACATGTCTAAGCACGATTTGACGTCACAAAGAAAGATAGTTTACAAATATTCAGTTAAGTCGAGTCAGTCAGCAGAGTAACCAAAGCGAGAAGTCCGAGGAGAGTTGAATTAGCCGAATTCCTTTTGGAAGCAGAAAGGGAAGCAAGACAGTGTAATTCTGTAAGGCATTCGAATACCTGAACATCATCATCATAACCAGCTGGAAGAATAAATATCATCATCTTATTTGTAAGTCTTCGTTTGTGAAAGAAGAGAATGTATTCTTAAAACACACACACACAAAAATAAATAAATAAAACTAAATTGTTACAATGGCAATTAAGTAACATGAAAAGGGCTGACATGCCGTAAAACAAGCAAATCAAATCACGCGTGATAAATATTCAAACGAAATTCACAAGAGTACATTTTCGTAATTCATTGGTAAAATGCTATGACAGTCGTGTTGTAATTGTTATTGTTTTGAAATCGTGTGAGATTTGTTTATAAAACCTGTCAGACGAGAACGCAAACAAACGGATCATTGTCAATTAGAATCCAGAATCAAGTTACCGTGTACTCTTATAAGGAATTTTGTTTGTTCAAATATGATTTTGTTATAATTGGGAGAATCAAGATTAATGCCCTTTTAAAAGACCATATGTCCGTATGTATATGAACTTTTGATTGTCAAAAATGCAAAGCGCTGAAAGAAAAATTTCAACTTTCCGTTGTGGTTTGTTTTTTGAAGAAAAAAATTGAACGTTGGGTTTATATGGATCTTTTGTGATGACGTAAAAGTTTTAACAGAACTTTTATTTTTTTCTTATTTTCTTCAGAAAAAAAAGGAACTGAAGATGTTATAGTTTAAATTTCAAGGTTTTGGGTTTATTGGACAAAATTTAACAACAAAAAACCCAAACAAAACAAAATAAAACAAACAAAAAACAAAACAACAAAAAACGGACAGTTGAATTTTTATTTGCAGGCCGATGATGATTTTTTTTAAAATTGTAAACGATTAATAAGTATCTGTTAATGCATGAAAAATTGTTAATTTGACGTTTTATTTTTTAAAAGAAAATGTAAAACAGACTGTTACTGTAAACTTTTATTGTGTTAAGCTGTCGGCTTGTCTGAACAAATATTGTTAAAACATTTATGTATAATGTATTGTATTTTTATTCTCAGAAATTCGATGCCGATGATTATTTAGATAGAAATTAAAACGAAAAAAAGATAGGTTATAAAATATTTAAAAAGGTTGATTTAGACGAATGGTTGGCCTAGAAATAATTTAGAATTTTTAAGAGGGTACACGGGTAAGGTTACGTAAAAGGATATTTATGAGAGGTTTTCAGAAAGTGATGAGTCAAAAATAAGAATTATTTGTCCATATTTTTTCGGCAAGAAAAGTTACTTGTCAGATTTCAGCACAATAATGGGGTGCATCTGTGAGAAAAAACAAATGGACTCTGCGATATTGTGTGTTTAATTAGAGCAGGCTGCAAATACCGGCTTTGAATCATTGGTAATTCTCGACACAATAAATTAAAAATGCAAACGTATTAAAAGACACGTAAAACTTCTAGGTACATGGTACAAGGGCAAATCAATCAAATTAATTAGAAGGGAAAAGTAAAATATGCCGTAAATAAGAATAAAAATGTAACAAGATAACTTATATATAACTTATAACTTTATATAGTTGTGTATGAATGTGGTGATAAGCCTGTTTTTGTATCGTGGACGCTCTGACTGAAGAGAATGAAAAATCGCATAAGGTAACCATCATAGTTAGGGATTCAGTATGTGCAGTATATTTGGCGCAAGGAAATGGGTGATTTAGTGAAGAGTGATATTTCCGATTTTTTGTCGAGTTCTAAGAGTCCAAGCTAGGAAATCCGAATGAATCATTATCATAAAAAGGTGGCATAATGACGTAGCTCCCATTTTGGGGTGGCTGGAAGCTTCTACATTAATAATGTGCCTAACTTGTTCTGTACTTGTGATGAAGTTGAAACGTGTCCTTCAAGTGCTTTGTGATTTTGAAAATGTTAGAATATATCAATCAGGTTTGACTGACAAGTGTTTATGAAATTCGAGGTCAAATTCATCCAAGAAAGGTCAGCATTGCATGCGGTAGCTAAATTTAAAAACAAAATAATAAGCACACACGTATGAATATCTCTCTTTCTCTCATTTTATCCCTTTCACTCTCTTTCTCTGTTTCTCTCTTTCACTCCCTTTCTCTCTCTTTCAATAAAGAAAGAGAGAATTGAATAGATCGCTTTGTGGACAGTCCGCGACTGCTAGGAACAGTAGCTAAAATAGTGAGCGATCCGCGAGCCGAGAGAGAAGGTAGAATCAGATAAATGCAGAGATAAATGCTTCTGTGAAAGACTTCTGTTTTTCACTGTTATTGCAATTAAGGAATTTAAGGGAAATATTGTTGAGAAGATAGGCGCGGAGAGTTTTCTTTATCGAGAGAGAAATGAGAAGTTAATGCAATCGACTTCAAGCCGATAATTGAATAGATTAGGGATGCGTGCTCTGACTGGAACAAAATTTGTCGACAGTAGTCCGAGAGAATCGGATGAAAAGTCACGAGAGATAAATGAAAGGCATATTGTTTTGAGTGAATACGCAGCAGTGGACATTAAAAAAATCACCATATATTTAGAGAATACTTAGGGAGAATTCTCGATTGTCTTGGGAGCAATTACAGTCGTCACTGGTGAAGAAATTCGCCAGTGGTAAATATGATTTGGACTCCGTGATAGAGTCATGCAGATTCGGACAGCGGGTTGGAGAGGAAGTGGCCGAACTAGCAATAAGAATTGCGATGTTAGCAGTGATGACATCCTTTGACGTTCAGAAGGCATTGATAGATGGAAACATAGGAGCGGATGTCACTAACGGCAGTCCGCTGAAACTGCAAGAGGTTCAACCACGTGACTTGGCATCAAAGATGTCGCGAAAGGTTGCTAACGTAGGAAAAAGACCCGACCTCGAAAGGTCAGTAAAAATCCGCTATGCACTTGATCGAAACCAGAAGGAAAATGGAAGAAAAGTCTTGGGAGCCTGAGAGCGATCTGACCGAGGTGTGGTTATTTTATCCTCAATATTGAGCAGTGTACTGACGTCACGGATCGCAGATTGAAGATTAGAAAATATGATGATATGCTGTCCCTATGATCTCCCAAATAGTAAGACTTGGAGGTCACCCCCGCCCAGGGAAGAGGATATTGACTAAAAATAGAAAAATAAAAAGAATTATTTTTGGAACAACCATCATATATATATATATATATATATATATATATATATATATATAAACGTTTACACATATGTATGTCTGTTGGCTCTGAGAAATAGCCGACACTGACGGCCGTGACACTGAAGTTACTTGTCGGGCATTGTTTGGTAGTAACAACTATCAGAAACCATTGGCTGTCATTGTCAGCACTGGTGGTCACTGGTGATTAGTGCTAGTTTGGGGCGGTTACTTGCGTTTACTAGTGGGCACTGGCTGCCTTTGCAACTAGCAGTCACTGGCGGCTATGATCATTGTCCCTCAAAACTGAAATCGTGTACTGGTACGCACTGGCTTCCTTTGCAACTGTCAGTCACTGCCGATCATGACCAATATCGGCCCCGATTGGACTGCTCTGAAATGAAATCGCCTGTCTCCAATTGTCAGCACTGTCATCCACTTGCAGGCATTGTTATCCACTGGCGGTTATGAAGGTGATTAGCGGTAACTGTTGATCAGTGTTCTTTATATGCCATTTCTTGACAGTGGCGGGAAAATCGCCTGTCTTCAATCATCCAGTGGCAAGAACCGTCATTTATGATTGTTATTGCATTTTTAAGGTGTTTACTGTCACTTCATGCCAGAGGCGGACACCTGCATACACTGTTGTTTTGAAGCGGTTACAACTGCTGTAGGGCGTTTTTATTACTCATGTAGAATACGGACCGTGCTATTTTAAGAATATAATGTTCAAATTACATTTATATTTTATACCGTATTGTTTGTTTAAAGTAAAATGATTTAATTTTTGACAATCCATCGTGTTTTGTTACCTTGGCTAATTGGTTTCTGAATAAATCAAGAATTATTTTATTATGACGATTAATCATGTCTTCTTTGTTTATTCGGGCCAGGTGCGCATTCCTGTCAAATATGCTACACCCCTTCAAGGTGACACCTAGTACATCCGGCAAAATGTGTATCATATCTATATAACGGGCATTGACTGTTCGTCGGTCTGCCATGCTTAGGGTTTAAATTAACTTCCAGCGATAAAAGCCTAGATTGAATGGACGTGTCTTAGGAATAGATGCATTCTTGTTTTGCGATAGAACAATTGATGCAATATTGAATTAAATGGTTTATGTGGCATGTCACCCCCCCCTGTTTAGAGACCAAAAGGAAAACGAAAACGGAGAGGAGAACAGCATTAAAAATACCGAAGTAGGGATGACGCGACGGCTGGCTTATGTTATCTCAGCGTGGTCTTTTCCTATTTCCTATTTCCTTCCTCCGGAGATGATTATGGTTTTAGAGTGGGCAGCCAGCGCTTTTGAAGTTTATGCCAGACACACTTTAAGCGTAAAGAGATAGTCGTATAGACAACGAGCTTAGATAAAAATCAAACGAAAAATATTTTTGTAAAAAACAAAACAAAAACTAGAAAAAAACATGAATTGAACGGCAATAGAAAGGTTTGTAAATAATTCGAATAGGTTTTGATATAGCTTTCATAATTCCAATAAAAAGTTTGCATCTCCCTCACCTCTCTCTCTCTCTCTCTCGCTCTCCCCTCTCTCTCTCTCTCTCTCTCTCTCTCTCTCTCTCTCTATATATATATATATATATATATATATTTGGTGTCCAAAAAAGATGCATACAGCTTTTAAATAATTTTAAACCAGATGTCTGTTTTTTCTTTGCAGATTGAACTCATCTATCTTAATGACGGAAGCGTGAAAACGTTGGTAGGATGAAAACTCTGTTGAAGTGCAAAGACAGTTTAGGGGTGTGTATACATCTTTTTGAGACACCCTATATATATATATGTATATATATATATATATATATATATATATATATATATATATATATATATATATATATATATATATATATATATATAAAGATGTAAAGTTGGTTCGTTCTAAACGAATAAAACCATATTTCTACGTTACCAATTTATTTGAAATTTTCAGACAACCCATTTTTAGAGTCGAGGTATGTTTTTATGTTATTAAAATAAATTTACCTCGCGAATTATTAAAATTAAAATATTAAATAAAATAAATATATTTTTTTAACCGTTACTGCGAATCTGTTCTGTTGATAAAACTGAACTTCCGGTTCGATTCATTTCACAGCCACGAATTGACGAAAGATTTCATTTTCTGTTAACTCGATAAGTAAAAAAAAACAACAAAAAAACTTACTCATGCAGAGAGTGATCCGTGCTGAAATAATAATGTTATTATTTAAAAAACCATTCTTAACATGGGGAAGGGAGGGTGTTTTGTACCTATTCTGTACTTTAACCTTACAATTGAATAAAAACATATCATAAACTTTAATTAAACGTGGAAAACGATTTAAAAAAAAATAGCGCGGATCACTCTCTGCATGAGCACACAAAAAAATAAAAAATTAAAAAAATCCCATATTTTAAAAATTTAAATTCATTTATGTACTTACCAATCTTTTAAATTTTATTTATGTTAAGGCTTTTCACTCATGAAACATTACGTTTTAATTGTTTCGTTTCTTTTCACGGCATTGTTTACATAAAAAAGTTTGTTTTAACCTTTTCTAAACTATTTCATTTTTACGACATGCCTCAACGTATTATAAAAACCCTACCCCCATGTTAAAAAAAAACGCCCTTCCATAAACCTCGAAAGCCGTTCTTAATATGGGAAGAGTTTTCATTCCGAAAACCGTTTTATCATGGGGAAGTTAGGGTGTTTATAATATGCTGGGGCGAGTCGTAAAATTAACGACGTTGCTATCTATTATTTATTGCAAAAATTGCTTGAAATTTATTTATTTGACAAAAAAATTACATTTTGGTACTTCTTGGGCGTTGAGTTCCATGGCGACCAGTAGAAAAAAATAATAGTCGCTCCCTTAGTCTCCCACCCCACCCCGCACGTAAGATATTTTATTTACTGACGTTGCCGTAACTAAACGATTATTTGTCACATTTACATACATTTATTTATTTTGAAAATTTTTACTTTTTATGAATATTAAAAGAAAAATGGGTACTCATGCAGAGAGTGATCCATAACGTTTTTATTAAAAAAGCCATTCTTAACATGGGGAGGGGAGAGTGTTTTGTACCTATTCTGTACTTTAACCTTGCAATTGAATAAAAAAAAAAACACGATTTAAAAAATAGCGCGGATCACTCTCTGCATTAGCACCGAAAAATGTTACTAAACATTTATTAATAATTTCTCACTTATAATAATAATTGGAATTTTACAAAATAAACAGTACAAATAATTAGAATTTAAAAACAAAAAAAAGCAGTCCACATGATTAGAATAGTTCCACGTGGTTAGTTAACCCTGTAAAATTCTGTGATTTGTTTCACAATATTTGTAAAAACATCTGTCTGTGACATATTGCATATTTTAGGGTTAGGGTAATTTTTTGCCTCGACACCGCCTACGTCAAACGGCCTCTCCCCGAACTCAGAACGAGGCGGACGTCGGGATCATTTCCGTAAAGGATAACCCCCCCTTTTTTTAATAGTATTTTCGGGTGAGTATGCTGACAACAAATATCAGTTAAATTTGGCAAATATCCCCCCCCTCCAAAAGTGGTGTTTATTCCGGAAGCTGTTCTTAAGATGAGGAGATTGGGGGGGGATTATAAGGTGGACCTAATCTAAAAAAAAAACAAAAAAAACAAAAAAAAAACAAGTTTTTTATGCGCACATAAGCAACTATTTTTTTATTAACTTTTTTTTTTACTTTTTTATTTTAAAATTAGTAAATTTCAATGAATAGATCATTTATCATTAATATGTTTTTGGTTTTGTGTTGAATGAAACTTTTTTTTATTACAACAATAATGAACTTATTTAAATCTTCCGGCATGCGTTTAAGGATTACGAAATTATCAATAAATCGTTTAGTTACTAAACCAACGTCAGTAAATAAAAAAAATGTTAGGTGCGCATGCATTAGCCTTGACTGGGGAGGGGCTCAGGGAGCGACGATTAAATAATTATGCTGGTCGCCATGGAACTCAACGCCCAAGGAGTACCTAAAGTGGAACTTATGCACTTATGTTATCGTGCTATTTTTTAAAATAGTATTTTCCTGTTAAATTCAAATTTTACAATATGTTTTTCTTTTATTAATTTGTTAAGTGAAAGTACAGATAACCCGGTCGGTTTCTAATGCGAGGAAAATCTAGCCCCCCTTAAAAAAGGGGTACTCTGGATAATAACAAAACATTAAAATTGCCTCAGTCTCGAAAGATTTCTTCTCTACTGAACGAGGAAAAAAACGGTGAAGTGTAGTTCACCTGTTTCTCTCCCCTCTCTCTTCCTCTCTTAATATCTCTCTTTATCCATCTCTCCCTTTCCCTCTCTCAATCTATCTTTCTCTCTATATCACCCTCTCCATCTCTCTTTGAGCCCCTTTCTCTCTCTAACTCCCTCTATCTCTCTCCTTTCCTCTGTCTCATCCCTCTCTGTTTCTAACTCTCCCCCTCTCTCTGTTATCTATCAATCCCTTTATCTCTCTATTTCCTTCTCTTTCTCTATTTTCCTCTCACTGTCTCTTTTCTATCTATATATCTTCCTCTCTATCTGTCCATCTCTAATCCCTCATCCTATTTTAGTCTCCTAAATTAATTACAGTGAATAAGGCATTGTCAAAACATGGATAAATCCTATTTTAGTCACCTAATTTACTGACTGTGAGAATAGAAGTTATTTGGAAATTACTGCTACCTTGAACAGCACCAGAAGTAACTTGTAAAACCTTTCTAATTAAATTGATTTTGGCAGCCATTTGGTAACAAAATGACATAGCCTTAGCCCTTGCTGCATGAGGAATACCTGCGATCTTGCTGCCAAGTAGAAGAATTATTTATTCTACTTTAAAACATTCAATTTTTCAAAAATCTCATGTTCGACATCTCCAAAACATCCAATATGGGGAAAAATATTGCAGAAATGCAAACTTATTGTTTAGGATGAATGCACAATGGTACGCAAAAAATCAAGATTTGCGTGGCAATGTCAGACCATTTGGGAATGCAGTAATATTGCTTGCAGAAGATTTGAGACAAATGTTACCTGTTATTCTTCAATCAACACCAGCAGATGAAATAAATGCTTGCCTCAAATACTCCACTTTTTTGTTCCATGTGAAGACATTAAACTTAACTCAAAATATGCATGTACAGTTGCAGACTGTTCGATCCGCACAAAAACTTTTGCATCACTTGTGGGAAATTGGGTACGAAAAAGTGCCAGCTGATCAGAGTTAAGGGCAAAATTCTTTGACTTTTAACTTCTGTAATTTCTGTTTATTTCATCAAAAGAATAGTTAGTTTAAAAGGTTTTTGCAGATATTCAAATTATAAGAATTCCATTTGACTGAGTTAATGAGCTATTCTTGCAGGTCAATACAAAGATGCCCATGAACTTAACGCTATTATTCAATGTAAAATTCCAAGTGAGGTAGTCAAATACAAATCCATCGACACTGTTGTGAAAGCAGATAAAGTGGTTAATTATCCAACAGTTATATTTGCCAGGGATTCCACCGCATGTATTTCAACTGACATTTGGTGTACTAATTATCATGTTGTGAAATATAACCCAATCCAAGCTTTGCAATGGCACATAGCTTGCAGTAAAAAAATTAACAAAAAATATCATAGAAACAACAATCTTAACAGGACCTTTCACAGATGAATATATCTTCATTCCATGCATTCCTATGATTCCACCGGATACATCATTACACTTTAGCAAATTGCACTTTCCAATTTTATTGTCATTTGCAATAACCATCAACAAAGCACAGGGAACAATCTTTACAATTGTGGGCCTTACAGTTACACATTGACTGTTTTTTCACATGGACAATTTATGTTACATATTCAAGAGTCACCAAACCGGAAAATCTCTATATCAGCTAAGAAAATGGAACAACAAAAACTGTACCCATGCAAAATGGAAAATTAAACCTATAAGAAACATGCTTTTTCTCATTTTGGAACTTTTTCCATTGCGCCAATTTGAGCCACAGCAACGCGTGGCAGGGTACAGCTAGTATATATATATATATATATATATATATATATATATATATATATATTTAAATAAGGGATTTGGTGACTACTCCCTTATTTAAATATACATACATCTTTCTTTCGTTGGAATTTCTTAACTTATTTTATTTAAATATATATATATATATATATATATATATATATATATATATATATATATATATATATATATCCCGTGCCAGAATTATATGTAAATCGATATTTTGTTCTAACTCCGATAGTTTTCAATGAAAATTCGTGAAACGTCGCACATTATACGGCAACACTAACGCATGTGCAGAGATAACATTTTAAACTGATCTGCACAATAGCGAGCAAACAGCAGCCATTTTGGTGACTTACTTTTTTTTCAGCGTGCCAACTTTATATGCAAGATGATATGCAAGATGAGACGTAAACGTGCCTTAAGTAAAGCTGAGAAGTCTAAAATTGTTCAAAGGCTCCATAATAAGATTTCCACCTAAGAAATTGCCAAAGAATTACACCGTGATCATCGTACGATCAGAAAATATTGTAATAACCCTCAACTTTGCAACAGACGTTCTGACAAAGGAAAACTTCGTAAGAAATCATATCTGTCACGTCGAACAATGAGCAAGATCAAGAAAGAAGTTCGCCGTAACCCACTTTAAACTAGCAAAAGTTTTTGAAAAAGCTGGCGTTCCTGATGTGCCCAAATCAACTCGTTGCCGTATCCTGAGGACGATTGCAAAAGTTGGAAAGCCAGAGATCCACCCTCAACTGAAGGATATCAACAAGAAAAAGGGGATGGAGTGGACAAGAGATAACATGAAGGTGAATTTTCAAACTGTTTTGTTCACCGATGAGTGTCGAGCGACCCCTGATGGACCCGATGGGTGGAGGGGAGGATGGAACCATAATGAGGGTCCACGTCCCCAAAGGATCAGGCGTCAACAAGGAGGTGGTGGTGTGATAGTCTGGGATGCAATCATTGGCAATGAGCTGGTAGGACAATTCAGAGTCGCAGATGGAGTCAAAATTACCGCCAAACTCTACATTGACTTCATTAAGGAAAACTTGGAACCCTGGCAGAAGAAGAAGAATTTGGCATTCCGGAAAAAGATGGTGTTCATACATGATAATGCACCGTCTCATTCTGCAAGAATAGCCACTGAATATTTGGAGAGAGTTTTTGCCAGACATGGAAAAATAATGCGATGGCCAGCCTTTTCTCCAGATTTAAATCCCATCGAAAATCTGTGGAGCATCTTGAAACAAAATATTTACTCCGGAGGAAGGCAGTACAACTACAAGGATGACCTCTGGAATGCTATTCTGACTGCTGCCAAAAACATTTCATCAGATGAAATCGAAAATTTGACATCATCAGTGGACCAAAGGCTTTTTGCTCTTGTCAATAAAAATGGTATTTTTATAAGACATTGATTGTACTATGAAACCATATTGAAGTTGTTTGTTCTTTATTATTGTTGTTCTCAATTTACAAATTCCTAGAATAATCAATGTTTCGATGATCTTTTAGCACTTAACCACATTTTAGCATTGGTTTGCATATAAGCATATAAAGTTGGCACGCTGAAAAAATGCAAATCACCAAAATGGCTAACAATTGTTTATTACTGTGCAGATTAGCTTAAAATCTTATATCTGCGCTGGTGGTAGTGTTGCCATATAACGTGCTACATTTCACAAATTTTCATTGAAAACTGTCAGACTTAGAACAAAACAATCGATTTACATATAATTCTTGCACAGGGTGTATATATATATATATATATATATATATATATATATATATATATATATATATATATATATACTGCAATTATGAAGGAAAGGAAAGATTTGAATATTTATGATTAAAAACCATGGGAGGCCAGCTTACCGGTTTCACCCTCACTTTTCTGGAACTGGTTCGAAGGATTTATTTACTTTTAAAAGCGAGATAAGCCATATGGAGAAAATACACGTTTAAAATACGTTTAAAATAAAGTGTGCTAACATAAAAAAATCGTGGAAACATTATATATCTAAAATAAACCAACGTATGAGCAATATACAATGAGATAATCTCCTAGGGGTTAATAAAGTTCAAACCTAAGAGAAATTCCTGCTGTTTACAAAGAGAAGGTCTCTTCAAACGAACGTGAATACTACACAAGATCTTCAGGTGAAAATCGAAATGAGCACGACTCAAAGTGATAAATGAGTCAATGTTGAAGTTCGTAGCACAAGACTGGTTTTAAGCAAATGATATGCTATTGAAGATCTGAATGTGTTATTCAAGACGTCAGTTCGTGGGAAGGTCTCATTACTGATTCTGCTAGGTGCGTATTGTTGGACTCTACTATCCAATCTTAACAACGTTTGGCCCACGTAATCGGCACTACAACTACATTTGAATTGATAAATTACATTATTATTATAGTGGGGGATAGAACGCCTTTTCGAGAGGATACCATTAAAGTTTCGTAGAAAACACATCAGGTACGTTGGAAGTAAACTAGCATTTTCTACTGTTAAACTAATTTGCTTAGCGAATTTTTCACTTGCAGACCTTAGCCATAATAAAGCAATACAAATTGGACATTTAGCCACTGTATTAGTTTTTTATTTAGGAATATTAATTTATTTTTCGTTCAATGACTAACTTAATCATATCAAAAGTGTACTGATTATTGGTTGAAGTAACCCTGATCGTTTTCAATTATTTATCCAATTTTGGTTTTAAACAACTCATAAATGCACGATGCGTTAGGATCCAAATTGAATTAATCTTTCGTTTAAACGAATCCCAGCGTGTATACAATCCTGTAAACGTGGGTTTACGATATATTGATATAAGATAACACGATGGGTTTCTTTTCATCATGAGTATCAAAACTTGTCTTTCCTTCATAATTGCAATATATAAAGTTTGTATGCCGCAAAGATTATATATATATATATATATATATATATATATATATATATATATATATATATATATATATATATAAAAGTATTTAAAGCCGTATTCGTGAAACTATGACAGAAGGTAGGAATATCTGTTGATTTCAGTGTGTCAAGTTATTAACGAGGTTGAGAAACAACACAATATACCCATAACTTGTTTATTGATATAGCTTTCAAACATTAAATAAACTAGGAAAATACTTAGAACACAATAACTATATAGCAATTTCTACGTCGACATAATTAGTAGGGGATATGCGATCCTTTTTTATGAATGTCTTGTAAAGGACGTTGGTCCACAAAATTAGTCCAATTTGTGCTTTCATCAACATTTATTCCTCACGATACCTCTTGGAGAGCATCCCACAACTTATCCTTGCTCTTAAATTAGCATCCACTTGCATAGAGTCGTTGCTTCGTGATACTCCAAAGGTTCTCAATTGGGTTAAAATCTGGTGAATTCAAAGGCGTCTCCATCTTCCGTAGCGCAGAACACCTCAGTTGCTGCAAATACTCTTTGCTTTTGTTTGCTGCATGTGAGAGATCATTATCATGCATGAAAATAATGGTTCTTCTGAACGTCAGCCTCTGCTTCTTCAGACATGGTTCAAAGTGCTCCTTCAGAAAAGCTGTGTAAACATTTGACGTCAATTAAAAATTTTTTTTTTTATTACATTTTCACCCTAAACAAGGCACATTGCCACTTTGGTGTAGGGGGCTACTATCAGGGTCAGCAACTACTGGGGCATTATGTTGAGATTTGGGCAGCAAGATGTCAGTTCACGTTACACTTGAACTTCTGCATGTCAGTACAGTTGGGGAAGCAGGGACCTGGAATGCAATTCCAGAGTCTAGCGGTTCTGGGGAAGAAACTACTGAAGTAGAAAGATCTTTTACATCTAGGGATCTCTACTGCGTGGGGATGGGATTTAACTGCCTGTCGGCTTTGTCGATGGTGTCTACGTCGTGGGGGCACAAGTGTCTGCAGTTCGTCAGAGCATTCACCATTAAAATACTTGTAGAACAGGCAGAGGGATGCAACGTTTCGTCGATGGGACACAGGCTTAAGCTTAGATGAAAGTTCAGGGCCTATCAGATTTGCGACTCTCTTTTGAACCTTGTCTAGGAGCGAGAGACTAGCAGCAGATGCACCAGCCCAAATGTGACAGCAATACTCCATACATGGGCGAATGGTGGCCTTATAGAGGTACAGGATACTTTCAGGTGTCAGTAGTTTTCTAGCACGGTAGAGAGAGAGAGAGAGAGAGCCTACCTTCTTCGCAGCGGCCCTGGCAATGTTTTCAATGTAATTATTCCAGCTCATGTTTCCTGTGAACGTTAGGCCAAGCAGTTTGAAAGATGTACTCTCAGATAGAGAGTCACTGGCCATTGCTACTGGTAGCAGAGAAGGTTTCTTGTAATTATTGAAGGAAACCAGTTTAGTCTTGGCAGGATTGAATGTGACCATCCATTTTTGTCTCCATTCCACTACAG
Source organism: Euprymna scolopes (assembly GCF_053919585.1). Taxonomy (NCBI): domain Eukaryota; kingdom Metazoa; phylum Mollusca; class Cephalopoda; order Sepiida; family Sepiolidae; genus Euprymna; species Euprymna scolopes. The sequence goes on from NC_136491.1 coordinate 1,465,390, forward strand.
ATTGGAGGTCATCCTCTAGTGTTTTTTGTCATTTCTTTAGTTACGTGTTCATCTGTTTTCCTGCCATGCCTGTTATAGAGTGTGGTGTCATCAGCATATATACTCATTTCAGAGGCAGTTTTGTCGGGGAGGTCATTAATAAATATTAGGAACAATAGAGGTCCAAGGACAGACCCCTGAGGCACTCCCGCATTTATATCATATTGTTTAGATGTACGACCGTCGCGGACAACCTGGATTTTTCTCTTATCTAAGAAGGATTTAATTATATTAAGTATTCTACCAGCGATTTTACGTCTCCATGGCACAACTAAAGTACCTTCGATAATCCCAGCCTAAATACCTATCCCACCACCACCTTGTTGGCGCCTTAAACACTGACGACGATGTCGTCCATCTAGGACCCATCCCTAGCTCCAGCCATCTGGGCCATCAAGAGTGACACGCACTTCATCCATGAACAAAACTTTGGAAAAATTCCATTTCATGTTGTCTTCTGTCCATTTTAATCGGTTTTGTATGTGCTGTTGCTTTAATGGAGGTTTTGTCACAGGCTTACCAGACTTTGCCACTTATTATTAGAAGGCGACATCGAATACTTTTGGAGACATTCTTCAATCCGGCTTCGTCAAAAGCTTCGCGACTTGTCTGCCCAGGGTTCTTAATAACTTCACATTCAATTTGAAGTAGAGAACGGCGTGAAACAACTCTAGATTTACCTTTATCAATTATCTTACGTACCATTGTAGGGTCTTTGACAAGGTTCTCCACAGTTTGATGGTACCTTCTTATCATTTTCGATATTTAGAGAGTTATTTTACCTTTTGCTAGCTGCTCTGTAATAGTACTCCTTTCCGAACTATACAAACCACCTTTACGACTCATTTTATTGACGAAACAAACTGCCTCGTTAATAATTTGAAACACCTCAAATATTGTGGATTCAGCAATTACGATGGCAAGTTGTTTACATTGCGCGGAACAGAACGAAAATTTCATAGTACGCGCAGCTCAGCATTGCCAACGTTTCCGAAGCTTTTGATACTACGAAACTACTAGTAAGTTTCTGAAACTGGTAAAAAAAATGTTATCTCGTTAATAATTTGACACACAGTATATATATATATATATATATATATATATATATATATATATATATATATATATGTATATGTATATATATATGTATATGTATATATGTACATATACATATATATATATGTATATGTATATATATATGTATATGTATATATGTACATATACATATATATATACATATACATATATATATTTATATGTATGTATATATATATATATATATATATATATATATATATATATATATATACATATATATATGTGTGTCTGTGTGTGCAAATAAAATTTTATTATCAGGTTGACAAAAAAGTATTGCGGCTTTTAGCTTTTTAATTGAGATATACATATTTCAGCTCAAACCAAGATTTTTTGATCGAAGTAAGCACCATCAGAATCAACACACTTCTGGCCAAGCATAATTATGCCAACAACGTAAAAATCTTGTCTTCTACTGGCGATGAAGTCGCTTAAGGTGCTTTTGATATTGCTAACGCTTTTTAAGCATTTCCCAAGCAGAAAGTCGTCCAGATGCTGGAAAAAGTGGTAGTCGGTAGGTGAGAGATCTGGAGAGTATAGCGGATGATGTAGAGTTTCGTCGCCCAATTCGTTCTTCTTTAGGGTCAGTTTAGCAACGTGTGGTCGGCTATTGTCGTGGAGGAGAATTATGCTTTTCCGTTGACTAATGCTGGATGTTGTTGTCGAAGTTTCTGATGCATCTTATCCATTTGTTGATAGTACTTCACCACCGTAATTGTTTCGCCTGCGTTAAAAAAAACTGTAATGGATGAGACTGGTCGCAGACCACCAAGCATTTCATTCTCATTGGAATTCGTCAGACTATTGTAAGTAATCGATGTTGTGCGCTTATCAGGCAGAGGTTCAATTGACCTTTAATTTATCTCTTTCTTTGTTTGTTTTTAGAAGGAATGGCTCCCATTTTTTTGTGTTAGAAAGTGACTAGTTTTAATTCGAATGTGTTAAGATATTTTCGCTTACATTTTCGTTTATACTAGTTTATTTATTTGTTAATGAACGGTTTAGTATTATTATTATTATTATTATTATTATTATTATTATTATTGTTATGGTGTTAAATGGTAATAAAACAAAAGGAATACATGACTTTTAGGAACAAACATTTATTCACATATATTACAGGCAAAGAGGGTTGAGTAATACTATTCCTCAACGGTTGGCCGCGTACCAATCTCTGATTGCCGGGCACCGGTACTCGTTGCCGGAAGTGACGTCACCAGAGGAAGTGATTTCATGAGATAGTCCATTAATCTTCAACAATTTATTATTATTATTATTATAACTACTACTACTACTACTACTACTACTACTACTACTACTACTACTACTACTACTACTACTACTACATTAGCGGTAAAGTGAACCACTGCCTGATAAACTCGTGACAATTGTCTGCAATAAATGGCTGTGCGAATATCAAAAAATATGGTTGGCTAATTAGCAAACTCAGCATCACGGAAATATATAAAACACGTAGTAACATCGATTTTATGCGATAGCCTGACGAATCCTCATGAGGATGGAATGCGGAAAATTCTGTGCAGCTTAATTTCCATATATATATTTTCAAACGCACTATATATATATATATATATGTAATATATATAGTACAATATGCAATTATATTCATGATAATTGACACAAATACATCCGCTTTTTTATCCTCGCGGATAAACATAGATTTTACCGTTTGTTTTTTATACCCACGTTGTGCTTAGTCTACCCAACTAAAACATAAGATATGTTTTCATTTATCCAATAGGGTTTAAGGCTTTCATTAATTAATAGCTTGAGTTATCTCTTTCAAAGGTCCAAATTAACTTTACTTGACATATTTTTCTTTTCTTCTGCTTCATGCGACGCATTATTTTTTTGTGAATGTTGACTCTATTTTAGCACGTGTGTGATTTAGATAATTTATTTTCTATTTATTTTGTTATTCATTGCTACATTAGATGTTGGCTTACTTTATTCTTTATTTAGATATTTGTTATGTCATGGGATACTAATGTTTATTCCATAAAATCTATTCTATGTCTACAGTTTATTACTATTTTGCTTTTACAATTTAGTAAATTTTTAGGAACTTTAAAGTCTTAAATTTTAAGCTTCTCGTTCAGACATAATCAGAATTTATCGTTTAAATTTGTACAAGTACTGAACCATCGTATTATTTTCTACTCGATTATTTGCGTCTACTTTCTTTAAGTTTCCAGTAATTATCCATTAGTTGTTTGAATCGGCGTATTTGTTTTATAATATACTTTTTTAACCACTGTATACACATAATGAACTATTTTCGTTATTCCTGATTTCGCAATCAAAAAGTGTGGCTTGGTAAACATTTCATTTGGTTTAGAAGTTATTTTGTAATGGACAAAATGCACGAGTTCTACAGTTACAGTTATTCTGTTTACTATTAACTTTCTGGTCTCTTAAGTTGTTATTAGTTTTAGTATTAATATTATTTGTTTTTCAATATTATATATATGATAATGTAAATAAATTTTCGAATTAAATTAACAGAGTTAAATCAACAGAGATTTGTTGCGAGTTAAATCAACAGAGAAGAACAATAAAACAGATCGGATTCAACATATTATTTCTGGATGAAAAATGAAGTAGGCAATATAATACATGCATGTACAATCAAAGCAAAACATACACTGGATTCAATATGTCTAAATAAGATGAAACCACAGAGGTGTAAGACTTACGGAGAGAAAGAGGAAATTAGCGACAAAACATGTTAACATGTTAACTGTTATTTACCTCTCTCTGTATTAAATGAGATGAAAGACCTTTGTAACAGATTTGTGAAATTTTAATGGGAATCAATTAATTAGTATTAAATGAGGTGAAGGACCTTTGTAACAGATTTGTGAATTTTAATGGAAATCAATTAATTAGTATTAAATGAGGTGAAAGACCTTTGTAAAAGATTTGTAAAATTTTAATGGGAATCAATTAATTAGTATTAAATGAGGTGAAAGACCTTTGTAACAGATTTGTGAAATTTTAATGGGAATCAATTAATTAGTATTAAATGAGGTGAAGGACCTTTGTAACAGATTTGTGAAATTTTAATGGGAATCAATTAATTAGTATTAAATGAGGTGAAGGACCTTTGTAACAGATTTGTGAATTTTAATGGGAATCAATTAATTAGTATTAAATGAGGTGAAAGACCTTTGTAACAGATTTGTAAAATTTTAATGAGAATCAATTAATTAGTATTAAACGAGATGAAAGACCTTTGTAACAGATTTGTTAAATTTTAACAATGGATATTGGGAATCAATTAATTAGTATTACTCTGTTCTTTTTTATAGACTATTTTATTACGAACAAAATATAGGAACAACTTTGAATTCAAGTATTTCAGATTTGCATTAAATTTGATTAATAGTTATAGGACAACAATTAAGCAAAATTCCTTGAATTAAATTTTTTCCAGACTTAAATTTGAAACATTTACTAAAATCAATACCATACAATGGATTCAAAATTTTACACATGCATTTGGTTATAATAATAAAGATAATATAAATTTTTGACTTTATTTCGCCCGTAACTCATCAGAAGAAACTGAACTTATCAACTTTAAAAGAGCATGATTTCAAAATCCAAAAGTTGGAAGAGAAGTTGCAATTATTTTTCAGTTTGTTACGCCATCTTTGAATTTTAATGTAGAGTCACCAACGTTAAATTCACGCATTAATAAATTGTATTCATATTGATATACATTAATATAAAAGTTTTTATTTGATATTTTGATAATTTATTATTTATAATTATTCTATTTTTATTTGCTTAGATAATATTGATAACGGCGAAATCCATAATATATGTGTTTATGTTTATTTTTATACAAAACTAATCATCAAATCTATGCATTTATTCTATATATAGATTTGGAATATAGCATGTTGTCATTTATATATACACTCATTAGCAAAAAAAAAAAAAAAAAAAAATGGGCCAAACAAATTTTATACATTTTATTGCACTAAAAACTATATTGAACAAAAAATAATTGAACAAGGAAACAAACGAGACTAATAACACAGAACAAGCCATTTATTTTAATAAATGCTTCGGATGGAATCGCATTCTCATTTTGATTTCTTTAAAAGATCAATCCTTTTAGACATGCTCTCAACCAAAGTGGAACACTGTGAAGAGGAGATGCTATTCCATTCGCTTTGCACAGCTTCCTACAGTTTGTCCTTCTTCTCCAAAGTTCTTCCAGCCAATGCAAGAGATATTATGCACCAAATATTTTCGATTGGGTTTAAATCGAGCTTTGACCTGGCCAAAACATCTCATCAATTAAATTATCAGAAAGCCATTTTTTGTGACTTTAGCAATGTGTGCAGGGGCATTATCATGTTGAAAAATAATGTGCTGGGATATTCCCATCTTCTGGATACTTGGTAACAGTCCTGTTTCTAATATTCGAATGTATTCCTTTGCATTGATTGACTTCTCACATCTAATAAGTTCCCCAACTCCTGCTACAGTAAAAGTTCCCCATACCATTATCCCTCGATTCTCGTGTTTAACTGTTGTTTTTATGCAACTTGGAAAAAATCTTTCTCCAGTTCTTAGATTGCACCGTTCAGGAGCATCGGGAGCATCAATAACAAGACAAAATCTTGATTCTATTTTACCAGAAACATTCCTGAACCAGTCTGTATCTTTCTTGCCGTGACACGAAAAAATCTCTTTCTATCATTAATGTTCTTCTTAGATAAAAATGGCTTCTTTGCACGCCTTTTAGAGGAGAATCCGATTTATTTTATTCATCTAGATATTGTATATCTAGAAAGAGAATTTCCAGACCCTGTTTTGAATTCTTTTCTATGGTCAACATAAGTTTTATTTCGATCCTTTAAAACAGTTAATTTAAGCCTGTGGTCGTCCTTCAAAGTGAATGCTCTAGAGCGACCAGATCCAGATTTCTCCTTTATCAAGTGTGCGACTTCGAACCTTTGACCAATTCGCTTCACTACAGAAAGAAATGTTTTCACATTTTCTTTTCTTAAAATATCAAAAATCTGCTTGTAAGTCATATTGGATTGCCTTAATCCTACAATTCGGTTTTTATATCCTCGCTAACATGTGGTCTTACCATTTTTAGGATTAATTTTTTCACTTATTATTATATGCTATATAATAATGATCTGCAAAATAGGAATTTTCAGTTAAAATTAACAAAAATTCATGGAAAAATATTGAAAAATCGATTTCTTCCTTCTTTCACTCTTGGTCCATTTTTTTTCTCATGAGTGTATATATATATATATATATATATATATATATATATATATATATATATATATATATATATATATATATATATATATATATATATATATGGAAGAATGTGTATTAATGTGCGTTTATTATTGTATTGGATATCTAGTTTTCCCATTATAAAGCAAGTGTATTATTGCTATTGAATGTGGTGGCGCTCGGTAATTGTGTCACCTATGTAAAATTCTTCATCGATGTAAAATGTTTGCGTGGGTGGAGATAAATTGTATGAAAGAAAATTGTCACTCTTTCTTTTGATTGAAATTTGGGGAGAGGCAAAATACGAAATGTGATCATTTTCTGTATTAAGTAAAATGCAGACTGTTTTACGTTATACATTCATACATTCCCGTGATTGTCAGACTTGCTGACATTAAATTATGACATTATGGCTGTAGCTTGTGTATTGACAGAAATCGATATCTTTGCCAAGAAGAGGACGAATGCGATTTCGTACATATGCTTTAAAATCGTGTGATTTTAATCTGTTAACAATGAAGAACAACCTTGGACAGAGATAATCCCACTCTAAGAAGAATAAATATGTTTGTCGTAAAAGAGGGGCAGCCAACATCAGCGTCTTGTATAAGACAAGCAGAAAGATCCGACATTGCTCTGGATTGAATGAGAATCTATATTATGTATTTTTTATTACGCTCATATCACTGCATTAGTTCCTTTGTTTTAGTTACTCTACTTCCGTTTCAAATCTACTATTGTTTTAGGTGGGATTTTCAAGTAAAATTCAATATTTACCGTATCTTTTGTTTATTAAACTGTTAGGTGAAAGTACAGAATAGTTAAGAAATCCTTTCCCTTTCCATAATAAAAATGATTTTCTAAATAATAAAGATTCTTTTTGCACGATTCGTAATTTGCAAAAGTAGGAAAATATTAAGTGTCCGCCCTCTCTATTTATATTTGAAACAGAAAAAAAATTAAATTGGAGTAATTTCTTCGTGGTTTTGAATATTTTCAAGCGTTTTTGTGCTGTTTTTAATCTATGCATTTTTTCTCATCAATTTTATTTAGCCAAACACTAGTATTTTTCATCATTTCAGTTTACTTCTTTCCCTGAAATAAAAACAACAAAAAAAAACAAAAAAACAAAACAAAACACAAAACAAAACACAAAAAACTATCCTCTTTTATCATCGTCGATAATTTTTGCACGTGATCGAAAATTTCACTCTAAATCCCCAAAGTTTATTAGCCAGTCCTCAACTAAATTAGATAAGTAGAAAAAAATAATGGCAGTATTATGTGGCACCCACATTAAATACAACAGTCTTATTGATAAATGTCTATCGAAATGGGAACGTCTCCTCCCTCATTTATATTTGAAATAGAAAAAATACTTTCGAGTAATTTCTATGTGGTTTACCGTTTTACATCTATACATTTGTTATCACTTTTATTTAGCTAAACACGAGTATTTTCCATAATTTTAGTTTACCCCCCCCCCCCGAAAAATATCTAAAAATATTTATTACTTCCCACACGGATAAATCATAGTCGATATTTTTGCAGTATACTTTTGCTTGACTACCAATTACTGAGTATTAGGTCCATGTGCCAAAACCTTGAAACAATTGCAAACAAATGTGAATGCAAATTTACTATAACATTTACAATAAAATTTACTCAGCGTTCCTCGTAATGGAAATGGCATTTAATAATCAAAATGTGCTCTATGTAGCATGTGTGAAGTGAAATTGTCTGTATGTGTCTGAGTGTGTCTGTGTGTGTACAGTTCCCTACCAAACTTCTCTGTCCATTTTTAGTCTACAGACTCGAGATTTGACATAAGGGCTATTGACATTTGGGAATTTTAATCTGTTTCGGCCAGAAACTTGGCTATCAAGGGATTAAAGTTCAACGATCTTACCTTTGAAAATTCTACCAAACTCCTCCGCCAATTTTGGGTCTAAACATTTGAAATTTCAGATATAGGTTACTTGGACATGGATCAAACTTTATTTGATTTGAACCGAAAACGATAAATTTTAAGGGGTCAAAATTGGGGTCAAAGTTAAAAAATATTGACCGTTGCGGTCTCTACCAAATTACTCAGCCAGTTTTTAGTCTAAACATTTGAAATTTTACATAAAGTGCATTCAGATATAGGGCAAGCTTTTTAATCGGGTTTTGGCCAAGAATTTGGCTGCCAAGGGGTCAGAGTTAAAAAGATTTTACCTTTGCAGTCTTTAGAAAACTATTCAATCAGTTTTGAGTCTAACTATTTGAAATGTTACATAAAAGGTATTCTAACACGCAGCAAGCTTTTTAATCAGTTTTTAGACGAAAATCGGCTACCAAGAGGTCAAATCCGCCCCTCAGTCATATAATTCCTTACATGTTTTGATTTATTTTAAAGCAGAAAAGGATAAAAAACTAAACTCCAAATATTATAAACTGAATTAGCCAACATATACACCTATCACTCACAAAATGAATAATTAAATTTTTACGATATCTTTTGTATATGAAATTGTTAGTTGAGAGTACAGAATAGTTAACAAATCACCTTCATTTACCATGTTAGGAATGGGCTTCTACATAATAATCTTATTATTTCAGCACTTCATAATTGCAGAATTAATAAAAAAATAATTTTTCACACACACACACACACACACACACACACACACACACACACACACACACACACACACACACACACACACACACACGCACACACACACACACACAAAAATAATGAAAGAAAAATAACTAAAAGGGGATATTTTAAACAAAAAAATAGATAATTAAAAATATGTCTACCTCGAATATGAAAATTTTTTTTGAAAAGAGCAAAAAGTGTCCCCCCTCCCGCATTTTTATATAAAACAGAAAAAAAAAATGATATGAATTTGAAACTTCGATCGATTTGTCTCGTTTATCACGAACCAAACAGAAAGTGTGTGCTCTTTTTACGTTTAATTTATAGAGGAATGTGATCATTCAACCTCAAATCTGAAATATATATTTATTTTAATTTTTTTTCACAACTTATCAAGACCCGGAAGCCACTCGGGGATAAGGGTTATTGCGTGTACAGTAATCAATGGGATAATATCGTAGTAATCGTTAGTAATAGATGTTTTGATAAAGTGTCTTACTTAAGGGAGCGGTTTATCAGGAATTTGTTTATGTTGGACTTAAAGACATCCAAGTTTTAGTCAGGTGGGAAACAGGCAAATCGAACAAAGTTCCACAGGCGTGTACTTCTAAGAAAGAAGCTTTGTTCATGGAATCTATATTTTGACACAGATAAAGAGTGGGGGAAATTATTGACAGTGGTTTCAGCTAGACGGGTGTTTTTCGTGAAGGATTGGCGAGGGGGCCCAGAGATTTGAGCTCAGACAACCACTTGCCATGGAAATAACGATAAAACAAAGACAGACTCGCAACGTCTCTTCTGTGGGAGAGAGGTTGTAGGGAAGAGAAAAGGGTATCCCCACTAAGTCACGAAGTCTATTTTGTACTCTGTCAAGGCAGGATAGTTTTTTTTAGCAGCTCCTGTCCAGATGTGGCAGCAGTATTCCATCCTTGGATATACTTGGCTTTTATATAGATAAAGAATTACATCAGCAGTGAGATATCTTCTGGAGCGGTAGAAGGATCCTACCATTTCCCAGCGACTTGGCAACAGACTTCATATACGTGTTCCGTTTCAGATCAGGAGTAAAGGTCAATCCCAGAAGCTTGTCAAAACATTCTTTTTTTGTGGATATTTTTTCGGTATATTCATATGTAATTGCCCTAAAAAAGTAAGATTTAAATTTTTTATTAAATAAACTGCGCCAAGTGAAATAGTAAATATTTTCTGCTTTTTTTCGTATGACTACAAAAAACACAACTAAAAATACTTTCATTTCTAGAAAACGATATTTTGTTCGTTTTTAGTTGCATAGCATTTCGGATATTTCAGTGTCTTCCTCTTTATGTAACACTGCTGACCTCTTAGTCTTGAAAGAAAATATGCACTCCCTGTGAAAGTGTTAACGCGGGGAATCTATAGTGAAGCAAGAGTTGTACAATCCTAACCACGCCGCCCCTGAACTGGTATTACTTGAATCCAGTAATATGGAGAAATCGAAAACGACGGAAAGTAGTGGTAAAAGAAGAAAAAAATGGCGTTCTTTCAAAGTTTTCTTTCTTCTAGATTAGTTGCACAATTACATTTTAATTGATAACTGTAGCGAGAATATATTTTCCAAGACTATTACAGAAAGTGATTTAATAACTGTGACAGAACTCGAACTCGCTATGCTGGTCTCATAGTCAGCACAAACACGAATCACAAAAACAGAAAAAGGACAAATGACTTTTACCGAGTGAGGCAGGCAACTTGTACACTTATATGAGTAATGTACGTTTTAATATAAGAATTAAGGCGTCATCAGTTTGACATTGAATTGAACGGAACACTAAGGATGTCATTGAAATAAGACTCTCCTTGCCTGTCAACTATTTCTTAACGACAATGCAATATCTTGATTCTCCAACTAGCAAAACACAACGGAAGAATGTGCAGACACAACTTCCTGGTCAAATATTTATGTCTACACTGGCTTTACACTCGGCATTAGCTCGCAGGCAGAAAACGAAAAGCAAGAATTCTAGTTAATACATACGTACACACGCACACACACATATATAGTTTGAAGCCTCATAACCTTTAAAACTATAATAACAAACAATAAAGCTTTTAATCTCAAGTTCTTTATATATACATATACATTATACATGTATTTAGTATATGTGTGTTAATAGGTTTGTAAATCTTGAATATATTAAGAGATTTGTGCATTCGTGTTGTGTTACAGAGGGATATCATAAAAAATATAATAGTATGTCATAGAGGCAAGAATTATTAAAAGCAAAGACAATTAAACACACCCGCTTGTGTTTTTTTCGTGTTTAATCGCTTTTCCATCCTGTATTATATATATATATATATATATATATATATATATATATATATATATATATAATTTTTAAAAAGTTTCCATTACACACACACACACACACACACACACACACACACACACACACACACACACATATATAGTAAGTTATATAATATATATGGCAATTAAGCTACACAGAATATTCCGCTTATGCTTGATGAATCCTAGCGTGGATGAAACGCGGACTATTCTGTGTAGCTTAATTGCCACATATATTGTATAACTTACTACTTAGCTCTACCTACGTATTGAGCACTGTTGAAGTAAATACTTTTAGTTTACGCATAAATGTATACCTTCGTATACTAATTTACGTGATTAAATGAAGTAATCATATATATATATATATATATAAATATATATATTATATATATATATATATATATATATATATATTATATATATATATATATATATATATATATATATATATATATATATATATATTGCTCTCCAGAACAGAAAGAGAACTGAACTTCTCCTCTTTCGCATGTGATATATGACCGTCTTCCTGTACATCCTCACCTAGAAATCCTGATGATGTCCGCTGAAATGATTTTAGGTTTTTCCTTTTTATTCACATAACGTCTAAAGCATCGTTTATATCTTGCTTTATTTTATTCATATATATATATATTTTTTTTTTCAAAAGTTTTTTTCTACGCGCTTATGAAACCCAAATTGTGAAAAACTATAATTGATAAACTGTTATATACTGTTAAATTCTTATACGCCAACACCGGAAACTAAAACAATTGTACGCAGGGTGTTACCAATAAAAGACCAACATTTTGAAAATAAATAAAAACTTGTGTGTATTTCTTTTAACGTCGTATCTTCAAGAACAGAACTATTTTTGTTTTAGTAACACTTCATTAAACAATCTAAATGAGAACTTTATGTTATTTATTCACATGTCGTTACTATTCCAAGTATGGAAATTACATATAAACATCTCTCTCTCTCTCTCTCTCTCTCTCTCTCTCTCTCTATATATATATATATATATATATATATTTATTTATTTGTCTTTAAATAAGCAGTAGTTTGTTGAATTTTAGAATTCCGTTTTCGAAAATAAGGGTTGTTGCCTGATGAGGTCTCTAGTTAGTAAATACTAGTAGACCGAAACATGCTCATGACTGTGTAGCAACAAACTACTGCTTATATAAAGACAAATGTAACCTGCTCTACTTCTGTATTGAACACTCTTGTATGAACCTCGTTATATTTCACTGGTTATCCTACCTTTGGAAAATAGGAACCTCAAATTATATATATATATATATATATATATATATATATATATATATATATATATATATATATATATATATATATATATATATATAGTGTCCTGACGGATTTTACATTTGATTAAGTTTCTTAATATTTAAGTTATGCTTACTAATTTTCGTATGATGTTTTGAGATATAGTAAGATATCATACTCTACTTATTCTAATTTTATTTACACAACTTAATTTAGGGTATGTTTTTCACAAGGTCTAATTTTTATTATGAAAAAATGATGTTACTCAAATATCCACCATTTACATTTTCACACTCTTGTGCTCTCTGCATTGTCCAGCACATCACTTAATGTTTCAGGGCTTATGACCCTAAATTCCTCCTCTATATTCTTTTTAAGGGCACTTATTGTGGCTGGTTTGTTTGCATTGGGTGTAGGGTAATTTCTTTTGTTGAAGTTTCGTCGAAATTTTCTTAAAGTTTCTGATATAAAATACGACTCTACGATAAATATCCGCTCCTCGGTAGTGTAACAACTCATGATGACGTTGGAAGGATTACTTTAGAAAAAAATAAAATAAAAGAAAAATATAAAAAATTAAAAAAGTTATGAATTTTGTTAACCATCAGATTCTTTTGGGACATATCATGCAAAATGGAAACACAATAAAAAACAAAGGGGGAACAAAAAAACAAAAAACAAAAAACAAGCGAGTGTTTTTAATTGTCTTTCTATTTTTCTTAGTCTTTAATACATTCTTTCAGTACGAAATATCATTTTATGATATTCGTCTGTGACACAACACGAATGCACAAGTGTGTTAATATAATCAAGCTGTACACACATACAAACACACACACATACTAAATGTAAACATACATACATGCAGTCTCTCTTTTCCCTTTATTTTCTCCCTCATTCCATTTTACGCTGTTCTCTGGTTTCTAATCTTTCTGTTAATTCTGTTAACCTTTTAACCACCTGAGTACGGAAAATCGATTCGAGCTTTTCTGTTAAATCAGATACTGCCAAAGTGGGATAAATTCGTCTGTAAGGTCACCAGAAATAGATACGTTTTGTTAAATGCCTCGAGACAATTTCCTTTGCAGTTCACACAACGAAGCAGAAAGAGGCATTTTAACCCGATAGGCACCCGTAGAGGGGGACAACCGGAGTTTTCCTGGAAAATCCGTTCTTTTTTACTCATATCATGTTTAATGTTTGTGCAAAATTTAAAAAAAATGACAAGGCATAGTTATTGAAAAAAGTGCGGACAGACGAATAGAGAACGAACGGACATAGGTCAACTCTCCTTTTGTCGGGGGGACCAAAAACAGTTTACTTTATAATATGTGATAATAAATTATACTATTTTTATTGTAATCAATTCAAATGTTTCGCCTGCAGTTTGTTACTCGCAAAATACAACTTTGTGAAACACACGTAACTTTCTCATTATAAATGTTCCTTTTAAGATTAAGAACGATTATTTCCTTTTTATTGAAGTACTAGCAGCTATCCGGCATTGATCGGTCATAAAATACGCATAAATATTATAATCTAATAATTCATACAGAAACTGAGACATTTGCATTCGAGTATTATGTTGTTTCTAACCAGTTCACTTCTTGTACGTAAAAAAAAACCTCGAGCTGAGATCGAAACCAAAACCTAAAGACAGTGAGTCAAGTACGATAATCATTAGGCTAGCTTGACACAATCGTTAAAAAATGTTTTCCAACTTACTTATTGTTAACATAAAGAAGCTGTCATATGAACGTTCGCGCATGCATGCCCCCAAGTGTCAATGTTTCAATGTTGACCCCTTAGCAACTCCTTTTCTGGATGAAAATCGAATAAGTTTTCCACATGTCTGAATACCCTATATACCAAATTTCAAGTCTGTAGATCAAAATTCGTTGAGTATATAGGTTGAGAAGTGTCCTCACACACATACTCAATTTTATAGATATAATAGAATAGATTACTTGAACATAGTGACTTTCTGAAAGTTTATTCACTATTAATTTGCTCTCATGATAAGTTTTCATACCTTTTGAACTGAAAAGTTATTTAAAAAAAAATAATTCATATTTTATTAAAATCTTTATGCTTTTATGTTCATCGGTTTAATCATGGCGTTTACGAAATAAACATCCATGAAACAAAACACACTTGAATAAAAATCCAGGAACAAGTATCAGAAGACAAACATCATGGAGTAGTCGTTTGTGTTTCAGCGAACAGGTATTTCGAATAAAACGTTTTTTAATTGATTATTTCAGCCATGTATACTTTGTTCACGATGCTAACATTTTATAGATACTAGCAGGGAGACCCGACGTTGCCCGGGATTGAATGATGATCAACGAATATTTCACACTCCTATATTTATATTATTGTCGAAATCCGTGAAATCGCCCGGGAGGAAACTTCACATGCAGTAATCTAGTCCAAAATACGTTATTCTACATTGCATTCTAGAGAACCTAGTGTTTCTTTTATAAAATTATTTTATATAAACTTCTTTCCAGTTAACGAAAAAAAAACATTAAGAAATTTACGTGCGGGGTTTGAACCTACAGACCAAGTTATGCAAAAAAACAAACAAACAAAAAAACAAAACAAAAAAAAAGTAAAAACAAAACAAAACAAAAAAGCACGCAGATTTTCAAGTCTTATAAAATTCTTTGCAGATAATGAAAGAAGAAATTTACGTGCGGAGTTGAACCTACAGACCACGTCATGCAAAAAAAAAAAAAAAAGAAAAAAAAACAAACAAACCAGCAAACACGTTCTCAACTTACCCACAATAGAATTTTCACGACGCGCTGTTCTGTCATTGTTGCTAAGCGACGACATGGAAAAAGGGCTTTACCGATGATAGGTATATTAAAATAACGATTATCGATTATCGGTAATTATCGGGATGTATTGTGAGACAAAACTTAACTAGTCACTCCCAGACTTATACACTAAAGTTCTGACAATTTTAAAGAACATCTGTTCAGCAGTTTCGGAGTCTATAAGGAACAAACTCACACACACAGACAAAGTTGCATTTAAATAATTGTAGATATAAGGTCACTTTTACGTGTATCTTGGTAAATACAACTTCAGTGTGTTTACATTTTTGAATAGGGTTCACATTTTACATTTGTAATATATTCTTGATTTCTGTCTGTAAATGGCCAAGGTATTTTAAAAAAGAATGAACGAGTTATTTTTTCATAAAATGTTGTGTCTATGTGTAAACGTGATTTGTAATATTATATAAAATAACGCGATTTTAATATTTCGTTTTTATTGAATTGAAAAACAAACAAACAAACAAACAAACAAACTGTTTAATCAAATTCAATATGGAAAAGGCCTACTTCATGATTGAATTACACTTACCTGATTTTCATGTGATTGAAATCATAATTTACAAACAGAAAATCATATTGATTAGAAAAAATTGAACAAATTTTACCCCATTAAATATCGTAGAAGAGCATAATAAAACGTTTAAAATGTTAATATTGCATATAAATGCGTTCATAGTATTTCTATTTTAATAAAATTATAAAGTAATATTATAATTCCCGTATACATATTCACAATTAAAATATTTCTCAAAAGATCCTTTGTTGTGTTATCTCTATTTTCACCGGTGTTTATAAAATGTAATTCATGTATTTGATTGATTTGAAGTATTTTTGAATTTGTTATCTTATATTTATTGTAATATTTTAAAGGTACATCATCATTATGAACCAGGCCAAGGGACGGATATTGCAGCTAGCATTCATATATTAATAGCAAATTGTTAACATATTTCGAGAATTATTTTTTCACAGCATCATGTTATCTCTAAACTTCTTTGTTTTTATTCAGGTAACGACTTTCATATCTATTTTGAGCCTTTCACCGTTTTTAAAGATTTGAATTTATTTATTGTTGCTCCTACGTTAAATATACATTTTTGTATTGTAAATTTTGTTGAAAAAATATGAAAATATTAATAAAAAGTAAGATATGATAATTTAAACATAAATTCAAATCGATAACCAACTTTCCTTGAAGCGGAAATATAAATAAAACCCAATCTCTCTGTACACACGCACACACACGCACACACACGCACGCACACACACACACACACACACACACACACACACACACACACACATATATAATATTACTATTTCATGTATGTGCACATAAAATATTATAAGGTAATACACCATATGCGTATATATTCATTATTTCAACTGTTATTACTTTACAATATTCAATATATAAAGATCTAAATAATAGTATAAAATATACGTATTGCAAGTAAGCTACATAGAGACATTCGTGCTTCATTTCATCAGACTAAATGCATTTAGCCTGGCGATTTCTCTGAAATGAATCCATACGTTATTTCCTACAGGACTGGAATTATTTCTCAACGGTCATTTTATTTTCTTTGGTGTTAGTCCATGTTATTAAGAACATTTCAATTTCATTAAATTTAGTACTTTTCAGAAATTACTTCATCAAACTAGGAATGTTTTTCAGTCAGATGCTGTCTGTGATATCAGCAACAAATATAAATTATATATAAATATAAATTAAAATCAAGCTATCTTTTTTACTAGTAGCAAACATGTTTTGGCGGGCTTCTGGGCTTGACCTGGGATGGAACACGATCATCGGATCCGTTGGCGGGGTCGCTGGGGGAATGGTGGGATCCTTTTGTCGATCCGGTGTATGTCTACCTGCTGATGCAGTTCTCTGCCTGTGTGGGAGCCGGGTACGTCCAGGGATGGGGTATTGCTGTCGCATCTGGGGGGTGCTGCTAGGAAAATCTTATCCGGCCTTGATCGAGTTCAGAATAGACTTCA
Source organism: Euprymna scolopes (assembly GCF_053919585.1). NCBI lineage: Eukaryota > Metazoa > Mollusca > Cephalopoda > Sepiida > Sepiolidae > Euprymna > Euprymna scolopes. The sequence continues at coordinate 1,482,944 of NC_136491.1, forward strand.
TGGCCTGGTGGGAGATGCCCTTTTCCCTGCAGCCTCTTTCTCACGGGGCCGACATTGTGTGCATGTCTGTTTTGTCGTTATTTTCATGGCAAGTGCTCGTCTGGGCTCCAATCTATGCCCCCCTCGCCAAACATTCACGAGAAACACTCGTCTGGCTGAAAACACTATCAATAATTTGCCCTAGTCCTTATCTGTGCCTAAACCTAAACGTAGATTCCATGAACAAAGTTTCTTTCTTAGAACTGCACACCTGTAGAACTCTCTTCCGTTTCCCTGCTTTCCAACTGACTACAATATGGCCATTTTCAAGTTCAATGTAAACAAGTTCTAGATGAGCCTTTCCTCTTAAGTAATCAAATTTACCAAATTTGCACTTCTAACGATTACTATATTGTCCTTTTGACCACTATACACTATTTAACCCGTATCTTCGAGTGGCCTCTGGACCTTGATAAATGGGTTATTCCCTTGTAAAAAGATGTAAGTAAATACTAATACTAAATTATTGCTTTTATTTTGTATATTCCTTCAATGTAAACACTTCCGATTCTATCTGACTCTATATTTGTACATCTGTTTCTATATCAATAACAATATTATATTATTTAACTATTATTATAGTTAAATAATATAATATTATTTAACTATTATTATAGTTAAATAATATATAATTGTTATTGATATATAAACAGAGGTACACATATTTAGTCGGATGAATCGGGAATACAAGTGCTCTAAATTTTACAGGAAAAGGGCTGTTCCCCTTTCCATGTAAATAAGAATAGCATTAGATAAGTGAAAATGAGATTAGGATAAGCCGAGACTCGAACCTTGTAAGCAAGGTTAAGAAATAGAATGTTAGAAAATTATAAGGTTATTGTTAATTCTGAATATTAAATATGTCAGTAAAAGAATGAACAATGAAAATTAAAAATATATTGTTAAAAAATAGGTTAGGTTAAAAATAGGTTAGGGGGGATTCTTTGTTTGCAGAAGTGTGGTTTGGACAAACATGCATAGCCACGTGAATTAGTCACGTTTGAAAAACACACTTCTGACGTCATAGACAAAGGGCGATTCTCCATATAGTTCTATGGGTTCCAATTTCAGTGTAAGATAAGACAGCAGAGAGAGAAAGAGAGAGAGAGAGAGAGAGAGAGAGAGAGAGAGAGAGAGAGAGAGAGAGAGAGAGAGAGTCAGCCACTTGGCAGTCAGTGGTCAGCTGACCCTTTGGAAACGAAAGGAAGAACATTAAACTATGTAGAGTCTAAATTTGAATTCCTGACGTCATCAACATCCGACCGGTCCAATGAATAAAGAATCATCATTGTGTTTTGTAAAACTGTTGTCATGTGTCATCTTTCCACACCGAAAAGGTAATGTGTTAATCATTTGTAACGAACATTGTGTAACGCTTATAAGATTATGTATCTCCCCTCCTCTGTGTTAAGAACTTGTATACATCTCCAGAACTGTATTAATCGCTCCTTCATATTGTTAAATATGAACCCCCTCACTATACAACATAAGTCTATCCTTTAAAGTCTTTGTATAGCAAGCACAAAGAACGCAACATCCGCATAGAGCGCGGGACCTTTTAAGTTAAAAATTCTTTTTAAGATTGCAGATTCATATATTTCTCAATAGATTTTATGCCGAAGTCCGTGGTGATATCATTATACTTTTCTCGTCGCTCAAAAAACATTATTGTGACAATATCAGTTAATAAGTGAGACAGGTCAGCAACAATAGATTTCATGTTTTCTAGACATCCTGTCCTTTCTTTATGTGACTTGAATAATGATTAAAAACTTTTAAAATCGCGCCAAGATTTTAGCTAGAAATATTTTTTGCGGATTCTTTTACGAAAATCACGTTTTCCTTTTGTCGATTATTTCGATTCAGCAAGTCGTAATTGGAAATCTGAAATAAAATTATCGTTAAAATCCAATCCAGCAATGTTGCGCTCTTCTTTTAATCGCATTCACAAAGGCAGTTTTTAATCTAAAAAGCCTCTTTTCAGTTCACTTGAGAATCCTCCGCTCTATAATAAAGACTAATGTGTATTTATGTGTATGCTAGCAGACTTCGCTATAATAAAGGCCAATGTGTATTCATGTGTATGCTAGCAGACTTCGCTATAATAAAGACCAATGTGTATTCATGTGTATGCTAGCAGATTTCGCCATCGCTTCAAAACTAAATCCGTATTTATTACTTACAAACATTGAAACGATACTAATCGATAAGCAAAAAAAAAAAAAAAAAAAAAGAGAAAGAAAACGAAAGCAAAAAACAAAATATCTATCCTCTCTCATGAAATTGTTTGAAAACAACATGAAGCGTAATCTGCTATTCTCGAATAAAATCCAAGATTTAAAATGTTATCTGAATTAACTTAATTTCTCTGAGTATCCCAGTAATTATTGTGGTCTTGAAGGGCCGATAATAAATGAGACAAACACTATTCTAATCTATATATCTATAAAAGTGAACGTGTCTGTGTGTGTGTACATTTATCTACGCAATAACTTTGTCAATTTTTAGTCTACAGACTCGAAATTTGATATGCAGGATACTGAGATTTAGGAAAATCGATGTAATCGGTTATCGGCCAGACATTTGGCTGTTTAAGGGTCAAATTTAAACAATTTGACCTTTGAGAACTCTACCAAACTCCTCCGACAATTTTGAGTCTAAACACTTGAAATTTTAGATATAGGTTCCTTGGACATGGATCTAACTTAATAACTTGATTTGAGCCCAAAACAATAAATGTTAAAGGGCGGTAATAGGGGGCAAAATTACAAAAATTGACTGTTTCTTTTGTTTTTTTGTTTTGCTCAGCATACACCTCCAAACACCCGGGCAACGCCGAGCACCCATGCTAGTGTATATATATATATATATATATATATATATATATATATATATATATATATATATATATATATAAAAGTGAACGTGTCTGTGTGTCTGTCTGTGTGTCTGTGCATTTCCCTACGCAATTTTTAATCTACAGACTCGAAATTTGATATACAGGGTACTGGGATTTAGGAAAATCGACGTGATCGGTTTTCGGCCAGAAATTTGGTGATTAAAGAGTAAAAGTTCAACGATTTGACCTTTGAGAATTCTGCCAAACTCCTCCGAAAATGTTGGGTCTAAACAATTGAAATTTTAGATATAGGTTCCTTGGTCATGGATCTAACTTAATAACTTCATTTGAGCCTAAACAATAAATTTTAAGGGGTCATAATAGGGGTCAAAATTAAAAAATTGACCGTTTTCTATTGCTCAACATACACCTCCAAACACCCGGGCAACGCCGGGCACCCATGCTAGTATTTCATAAAACTGATATTTTGATCGAAGATGTACTGTAATTAACAGAGGAAAATTAAATACACCCGGTGTTCATGGCATTATTATGCCAGAGAAAATTAAGCCAGAGTTTTACGGGTGGATTCGTAAAGGTAGATATTAAGATACGAGAAAAAGTGGCTGCCGTCTTCCGTGCACAAATTCCTTTGGAAGAAACTGCTTCTAGACGTACAAATACAGAATTTGCTATTCCCATTCTTCTAATATCAGGCGAGGACTAGAACCACTGAGCCAAGAAACTGAAAATTATCGGTCCTTTTGAACGTTCTCTTGTCTATTGAGGTATTATCTTTGGATGTATAGCTTTAACTTATCATCAACCTAACGAATATAAGCAGATAATTTAGAAATGAGCTCTACATAATAGACACTAACCTTTTCTAGCTGTACACCTTACGGTATAGTTTATTTAATGAGTTTATTGTGGTTTTAGTTTTTGTAGTTAAAATGGTGATGCATCAGTATAATAAGTCAAACAGTCTGAAAACAGGATTTTTATCCTAGTAAGTAACAAGATTTCACGTTATTTCGCAAGACGAAACGGTCCATGTATTACATTCGCACTTACTGATAAGTCTATAAACGCTTTATACACCCATGTTCTTATCGTTATCGAACCAAGTTTTATGCTTGTCTATGAATACAAAACCATTCGGATGCCGATGTTGATTTATAACCAAGTTTATTTAAATAGAGGAACGATAACTGCAAACATCAGAACAACGAATTATTTATGTATGCGTGGGAGAGATGGAAAATTAGGCGAATAGCGCGTATCGCTATATCTCGTGACATTGTACCTCTTACAATTAGTGACAACACCCCAGACATGTTTTTATTCTCCTTGAAATCCCGACAACTAAGAGACAAAAATCCCTGGCCAATTGTCACCTGATTTCATCAACTTTGCTAGTGTTTCCTTTGACCTTTAAGGTGCCACTCAAACTTTTCTGTTCCAACACGGGTCTCGTTATGTAACATTAATACATATAAAGAAAAAGCATTGAAACGTGATTGGCATTATGTTAGATAGTTTAGTTTATTAGTAATCGTTACAGTACAGCATATATATTATTAAAATATTTAGTGACGATGATGTAAAATAACATAAAATAAACGAACAAATTCAATAATGAGTGTGAATTATAAGGAATCCTGATTGGATTGAACTCGAATACACATTTGTTCTGTAGTGGTGGCATTATCAAAAGAAATAATAATAATAATAATAACTTCTTTTAATGCATAAGTATATCAATAAATAAATTAAAAGTTAGAAGTAAATCAGAGTTTAAAAGTGAAGGATGAGTTGTGGAACTTTTGAGAAGTTGAGTAGCCATGTTTGTTCCGGCTGGCGCCGTATGTGGCAGTGTGTGTAAACTGGATAAGAATTGTAGATATGTGTTTATATTAGCTTGCTTCTGTTTTCTTAGCGAGAGAATGTGTATATGAACTTGTATGTGCGTGTGTTCGGTGAGCGGCAAGTATGAACTATTTATACGTAAAGTAGTTTGTGAATGTCGCAATGTCGCTTGTCACATGAGTGTGATTTGCTCTCGGTTAGATACCGGTTTTATTTTGAAAAATTACCACTCACATGTGTCTTGAATCAAAAGCTGTGTTTTGGTTTTATATTGCGAACGGAATTTGATGGATATTTTGGTGTTCGTTAAAAGAAACTACTGATTTGAGTTTCTCTTAATAAAAAAGTTGATACTTAAAAACAACATTCACTGCTGCTTCCCATAGTTTGTACTGTAGGCGTTTAAATATATAAAAAATAACTCTCGTCATTCATAGTCATTATTTATAAAATAGTGCAATGCTAGAAGTATAGGCTACCACTATACAAACGCGGGAGTGAAATGATGCTGATATATAGATATACCTTTAAGTTCTTATAAGTTTTGATTTTAGATTCAATCAATTGTTCGTTGACTTTTACCAAATCGTCAATTAAAAGTGTTAAAAGAAAGTTGTATGTTGGGAAACGTTGAAGTAATTGAATTATTCGAGTTTTGCTTAACCTCATTAATTCAAGCAAAACAAATTTAGTCTTAAATGTGACAGAAATGTCTTAATTTATTGTGCCTTCGTTTATTCGAAATCTCATGATACAAGTGTCTGACAAACATACAGACGACATTTTTAAAAGAAATTATACTCTCATTGTCAACCCCCCAAATCTCTCTCATGTTTACAAGGCGAGAAATAATGTAAATACAACATTAAAAGAAAATGCTTTGCTTAGATGATACATAACAAAGTATCATATAATATACAGTACATTAATATATATTTACATTAAAATATAGACATTTACAGATAGCTGTTTAATCGTCTACAATCCATCAGTGTGACTAAACGTTAGTATATGTAAACGGTGATTCAAAACTGGAATGGCTGGTCAAATCCTCTTGCGTTAGTAGCGAAGCACCTAAAACCATTGCATATATATATATATATATATTTTTTTTTTTTATTTGAGGGTAAACAGTTACATATGGTCGCTACAAATAGCCATCTGTTTAAGTCAATGAAACTTCCTCAGGCGACCCGGAACCTCTCGACGCCGCAAAGAAAATGAAAAAAATTGAAAAAAAAGGGACAGAAGAGCTCTTCAAAAACAGCAACAAAAAACAAAACAAAACAAAAAAACAAAACAAAAGAAGATCAAAAAAAGTTTGCAAGCTCTCTAAAAAAGAGGATAAAAAGGATAAAAAAATGTGAGACCGCATTTCAACCTATTGGGAGATTATTAAAAAATAGTTTTACAACTGGATATAAATCTGAAATGATTAAAGTGGGTCATAATTTTACTGGAACTGTAGATTGTATAGGAGAGTGGGTATGGGGAGGTTCTCTTATTTTTGAGCACTATCTAACAACCTCGTTGTTTTCATTAGTCCCGACGTTTGGACATTTCAAACCTGAATATATATATATATATATATATATGTGTGTGTGTGTGTGTGTGTGTGTGCACGCGCGTGTTTTTGTGTACGTATACATATGCATATATACATATATACATATATATATATATATATATATATATATATATACACACAAAGTTTTATAAAAGCTGAACTGAGCAATTTTGCAAAATATTTTTTAGTGGATGTTATCAATATTCTTGAACTAATTTAATATATGCAGTATAACTCTAAAAAGTTACCCATAATTTCAGACCTACATTATTAACCTAATGCTATGTTGTGTCTTTAATATTTTAAAGCTTTAATCCCCATCGACTTAACAGTGTCCATCAAAGTTTTCATGCATTTAATCAAGGTATTTGAAAAGTTATAGCTGATAAAGTGAAATGTTTCCTAATTGTTGTCCTCAAGAGCGCTGGTGTTAGCAGCCGGCATGTCGTCAAACAACTCAAGATGTGTTGTAAAACGGCTTATAACGCTTGGAAATAACATGAATAGTAAGACACAACCCCCAGTAAGGAAGCGGCCAATTCGAACAGAAAAGTATAATTTCTGCAGTAAAGAAGCGGACTGACCGAAAACAGTAAAAGAGTGCTAGAAAAAAGTGCGAAACAGTGGACAAATTACACGAGTTCAAATTTTCTCTTAACTTTCTTATTTCTGATAGGATTATCACTACAGTTTTTTTTGTATTCCTTCGTGTTATTTTTATTGTTGCTCTATTGGCCCTTTTTACGCATTTTGTTTCTATTTTTACTTCACTGCTCTAATTTAGTATTTTAGCATTATGTACTTTAACTTATGATTCTAAGTTTTTACAGCAACTGTAAGAGGATTTAAGGTCATTACTTTTCATATAGCTAATTATATCTCTACATAAGTTAGTTAATTTCAACGAATTTTTGCAACGTTTAGTTTGGCCTTAATTAGAATAAGATACAATTATTTCAGTGTAAATAGTTTTGTAGAATCTATCTTATGGTTAGCAAATTGTCTTTAAATGCCACTATATGGGATGATTCAAGAGTACACATTTTTTCTTTAGCTTAGTTTATATTTATTCGCTTTACCACACACACACACACACACATATATATATATATATATATATATATATATATATATATATATATATATAGAGAGAGAGAGAGAGAGAGAGACTTTTTTGTAATATACAGAATTCTACTGGGTTCGTATAATTCAGTAAATTTTCATATACCAATGAATTTTAAGCCAAAAAGAGATGACTTAAAATGTAAGCTACAAAATTATCAGATTTCATAATTGAGCATTAATATACGGTATTAACAAAACCAAGACTTCAAAAAAGGAATTGGTAGCAACAAAAAGCGTATATCATTGTAAGTTACAATTGTTTCTAGACCGGTTAGACAATTTCAAGCATTATGGCGTTTAAAAATTTTGACATAACCAGCCTTTCTTCAGACTTCTTGAATAAAAAACACTTTAACAATAGAAAATTATTTAATGAAATTTCCCTTAAAGGAACTGAAGCGTGCGAAAACATTTATCATGGACGCATCTTTGTCAACAGCTTATTTAAATATTAATAAATCACCTTATTTTCGTATCATTATTTAAAAACCTGTCATAAGTAGTTACTATCAAAACCCGTAGCCATTTAATACCTTTTAATAATTCTATTCGTTGAATTCTTAAATTAGATTTCTATATTTCTTTATTTCATATAATTAATTAAAAACATTTTTTTTAGAATTTTTATATTTATAATATGGCCAGAACAACCTAGCTAAAACGTTATGGTTATGTTAGTTTCGTATTCTTATTACTTAGATGTAAAACCAGATTTTAGGTTAATATTTTATTAAATAGGGAAATAAAGACTGACATTTCCTTATATTTATTTAATCCTCATACATCATTCAAGGTTAGGGATCCCATTCTATTTTTTATTATTTAATATTCTATTATTCTCTTTCGTTCTAATCTATTGTGATTATCGATAATTGGGAAATCCTAGCTACGAAAGGGGATAATCCATCTCATTATTAATTTTTTCAAAAATTAGTTGAAAATTATGGGAAACAAAGGTCACCGTAGGTACTTATAAGAGTTAAATAGAGACAAATAGGGCCGTTTGATGTTTCAAGTTTGATAAATACTAAATATGAATATGAATATATATATTATATAAAACCACATTATACTTTTTCTATGGTTGAAATCTTAACGGCTTTTCATAACCTTTTAAAAAGAGAAATTTGATTTATACGCATGTGACATGCCCCAGCATGTCTTATTATCTTTGTGTAGTAAACGCTCGAATCTCTAGCCTTTTAATATCTAGCTAACTAACTTCTGCCATAGTTACAATGGATTCTGAAGTATTGCCATTTATTTTTAAACCAAATCAGAAATTTTTGTTACATAGTCTCATACATACTAGCAGATTTATCCGGTATTTACCGGTTATCGATGGAAAATAACATCACACGCAACACTAATGTGAGAATGAAGGAATAGCGTTTTCTTCCCTCGTCCCTTCTCTCTTTCTCCTCTCTCAATATTGTTCTGGTTGATTAAAAAAAAACAAAAAAACAAGAACATTTTATGCTGCACAAATATTCCAGTACTCCCAGAACTATACCAATGAAGATCTGTTTAGTTCTTGTCCTCCTTGATCTTTCACCCTCCTTTAACCTCTATGACTATCTCGTGTGCTATCAGCCAAGGTTGGTGCTATTTTTAAGTTGGGGTGTGGGAACAGTTTACAATATTTCTTGACACAAATCATTTGTTACGGTTTTCATACGGCTTTTTAGTGTTCAGAAGTTATGTCGGTGGGTTTCTGAATTCGAGGATTTTCTTTAAGATTTCACCTGTTTTTTATCATTTATATATCATATTGATCACATTCGGTTGTGTAGTCTAAACCTTACCTTGATTCCAATTACTCCCAGTCTTTTGTCCATTTTTTCGGTACTGTTACAATTATTGCTATTATATTTTCTTCATGTCCATATTCCTTTCAATTCTCTGTCTAGTTCCGTGTATTTGCTTTGTTTTTCTCTCTCCTTGTTATTTACCTTGATGTCTTCCTAGACAGCAAACTCTACAATATGACATTTTTCTTTGTCAAGTATTACTACCGCTGGTCTCATTGCTATCTGTTTGTACATCCATTTCATGATTTTCGTTCTTCACTACTGCATCCAGTTTATGTCTGCACCAATTGTCTGAGTGTTCAAAATAAACTCATTTATAAAGTCATAATTTCCAATGTAACGCTTTTCCCCCCAAAATCGTGTCTGTTCTTTTCTTTTTATTATTATTATTATTATTATTATTATTATTATTATTATTATTATTATTAATAATAATAATAATAATAATAATAATAATAATAATAATAATAATAATCACTATGGTTTTCACTCAAGCCATCAAAGATTTCTCTTCGAGAACAACCTGTGGTGTTCCCTTGAGTTTGATTGTTCCCATATTTCTAGTAATCTCCACCTCTTTCCATAACTTTTGCAAATTAATTTGCGTTATCGCAACTGCCGTTTGTCATTGATTTCTCGTTGATAGCAACCATTAGTATTCACTGAAATTTAGGTGGCAATAAGACACCCTATAGGTTCTAATTCTTTTCGCACTCATCCAGTAGAGGTCTGGTTAGTGCTTTCTCTCCTTGGTGTTTCCATTCTCCATGACCTTTCTCGATTATTTGGTGTGGCGCCAGTTTATGGTGATATTGCAATTAGGGGGAGGGAGGAAGTGGGGGGCACGAAAGGGTTAACTTACAATTATGCAGTTTTCATGATTTCATATAGCGTTTCTTTGTGTTTTACATCTGCTGTAGTTCCTACCTCCGGCTTGTGTCTGTGGTTCACGTGTATTAGTCTTCACATTCAAGACATTACTTCAATATTTCAGCTGTTTTCATTATTGTTATTCGTTGTGCCATCTCTCTGATTTCAATCTCTCCTATTTTTTTCTCAAACTTTCTCGGGATTGTTTCTAGTGCTCTTATTATAAGTGGTGTTATCTTAACTTTCTCCATCTTTCATATTCCTTTGAGTACTCTGACCAGTTCCGTATATTTTTTTCGCTTCTTTGTCTCCTTGATATTCACTTTGTGAATACGATTTGGAAGGACTTTTCTTTCTTGTTAACTATTATGTCATCCGGTTTCTTGCTTGGATGGATTTAGTTTGTATATCCATGTCCTATATGATACTGTGACTTTCATTTCCAATGACCGCTGCAGATTTGTACTTTTACGTTTTGTCAGCGTGTTCAAGATGCAATAGTCTGCATAATTCCCAGTATACTGCCTTCCTACTTAATCGTGCGTATTTTTATATCATTTTTGGACTAGTTTGCTGCATTCGCTTATTATGTAGTTTGTTTCGTCTCTTTAGCAATAGAGCCTGCATTTGTTGTTTTCTCGTGCTTTGTCGATGCTTTGATGTGGTTTGTTCCAATAGCGTTATCTTGTGCGGCTGTTATTAGGGATTAGTTTCTCTGTTTATGTTTCCTTTTTGTAGTCATATCCAAGTGTTTTCGGTAGTTTCAGCTTTTGTTATTCTTATGAATCGTCCGTTTAGTTGCTTCTCGTCCCATTTTTCTTTTCCCAGCTTATCCCATAACTCTATTTTTTGTCTTGTTCGTTTTTATTTTCAGTAGTTCTTGCTGCGGTAATTAATCTTTCAGTGTTCTGCATTATGTATTTTTCTAATTCTTTTTTTCTGTCATTGGCACAGTCTTGTATATAAATAAGCACTCCTCCTCCTTCTTTTCTTTTCACATAGTCAGACAGAATCATTCTTTGGGTAAAGTACATTGTGCATAGTCATGATTTTCCTTGTCTTCTGGTCGAGATGTCTCAGGTCTTTTTTGGTCCAACCTAAACAGTCCAAAGTAAACGGCCAGGTATTTATACCTTTTATTAGGTTTCTACTATATAGTTTTATTCTAAGGTGTTATCTTTTTTCTTCTGAGGTATTTATTTCCAATTTTCTCTTTGATTTCTGTTTCTTCGATTGTGTCTGCTTCAATAACTCTCAAATATTTGTAGCTGTCAAGTTTACCTAATGTCCTCATTTCCGTTTGGTTGGGTAACTACCCAACCATGCCTTCCGTTGCCTCCAGTTTTCCCCTTCCTATGATCAGCGTAGCGCACTTTTCTATACTAAATTGCATTCGAATATCCTGGCTGAAGATCTTGATTGGGTTTATCAGCGTCTCTAGTTCCTTCTTGTTTTTTCCAAACAGTTTAAGGTCGTCCATGTACATTAGGTGGTTAATTCTTTCATCTGTGTTAGTGAACTTGTATTCGGCGTGGCAATTTTTTAATATATTGTTAAGGGGCATCATAGCTATGCTGAACAGTAGTCGTGGTAGTGAATCAACTTGGAAAATACTTCTGTATTTTAATCTCAGCTATGTATTGTCCATCAGCTGTCAGTTTAAGTCTCTATATTCTCATTACATTTTCTTTTTTTATTGCATTTTCACCCCAGACAAGGCACAGTGCCACTTATATGTAGGGGCTATCATTTGGAACATAATTGCAGAGATACTATGTAGGGAGTTTCGCAGCAAGATGTCTATTTACATTACACTTGAACTTCTGCATGTCAGTACCGTCGGGGAAACAGGAATCCGGAAGGAGATTCCAAAGTCTAGCAGTTCCGGGGAAGAAACTATTTGAGTAGAAGGTTTTCTGGTATCTGGGGATCTCTACTGTATAGGGGTGGGATTTTGCTGCTTGTTAGGCTTTTCAGGGATATTTACGTCGAGGAGGTTCCTCGAAGCATCTATCATTAAAATACTTGTAAAACAGGCAGAGGGATGTGATACTTCGCCGATAAGAAAGAGCTTGCCTGACAGTTTGGACTTATTAGGTTGGCGACTCTCTTTTGAACCCTGTCCAGGAAGTGTTTCAATCAAATTGATAATCTTTTCTTGGCATTTTGTACATTCTCAAGTAATCTATTATCCATGCTTGAGGGACTTTGTCGTATGCTTTCTTGTAGTCGATACATGCCATGGCTATCTTCCTCTTTCTACTTGTTACTTCCTTCATGATATTTTGGTCTTTGTATAGTAGATCATGTCCCCCTTTCCACGTTTTAGCATTTTTTTTCCTCAGGGAGTACTCCGCGATTTTGTAAGGAGTAGGAATTTTGTTTCCTCAATCGTGCTGTTAGCATTTTAAACATTTCAAGTAAACATGTTATAGATCTATAGTTGCTGGGGTTAGTTCCTTTTACTGCCTCATTTTGTACCAGTGTGGTTCTGCCATTGTTTATTCATTCTGACATTCCTGATTCTTGGATACATCGTTTCATGTTCTGAATTAGCCTTTCATGTAGTTTTGTGAATTATTTGAACCAATATGCATGTATTCTGTTCTGATCTGGTGCTCTCCAGTTTGTCATTTTTCGTAAGGTTGTCTTGAGAGTTTCCTTGTTGATTTTATTCTGTGTCCCTTATTCAGTTTGTTGTGAGTCTTATTTCATGTCTGTTAGCCATTTAGTATTTCCATTGCGATCTTGTCGCTCTTCTCATATTTTGCTTCAGTAGCGTTTTTATTTATTTATTTATTTTTTTACTGTCGAGTCAGGTTGTTCTGTCTTTGCTTTTCCTCAGTTTCCATTTTGATAAAATTGCCTTTAATTGTTTTCAATTGTTCTGTTTTGATTGTACTGTTCAGATTTGTATGTTTCGTCTTAATTTCTCTTTTACGGCTATTTTTCCTTCATTTCTTCATGTTTCTTGTTTAGTTTCTACCTCTGAGTCACATTTTCACTTTTCCATCAGCTTATATTCGCTTTAATCTGGTTTATCATTTTGACTTAACGTAGGAATATTAAAACAATCAAGAATGTTAGAACACAAGCAATGGAGATGATTTTAGTGATGGCATCAAGTGATCTTAATGTTATGTGAGTTAATAACGTAATGAGATAGATTTTGTTTAGACTTTGGAATCAGACGGAAAATGTCGGACAATTTAACACAAAAGATATCGTCTCCGTGTTTTCGAAGCTGGGAGAAACGCGACTTCAGTATAATGTACATATATATCAAATATCTAACCTACTGTTGTTTGGTTTGCTTCAGAGAAAGATGAACTCGAAAAATAAGAAGAGACGAATACACAACAGAAAATGTATGTTCTTTGCCTGTACACAGACTGAATGTTAATGAACTGTTTTATTATATGTGAAACACCATACCCAACACAGCGTAAGGGGTGAAAAGATATAATGGCGAACGGAGCCATTATATTGCGAATCACTCAGGAGGGATGGTAGAAAAAAGGGAAGAATGAAATAAAAAAAAAACTGTCAATACGTGTCAAGTAATAGGTAAATGGGGTCCTAAACGGCAATTATATAACAAGATAAGATATTTGAATAGACGAAGGCACAACAGACTGGATGTTAATGAACTTTTTTGTTGTATGTATGTGTGGGTGAAACACCCAGGCATACATACAACAATAGAAGAACATTTTAACCACTACACGTCACACAGTATATATATATATATATATATATATATATATATATATATATATATATTATAACATTAAATAGACATCTTTTATACAGACCGTGTTTATATACTGCCCGACCATGCAACATTCCTATCTATGCATGTGCACCAAACCAAGACCTATAGTTATCGGAGTCCTGTTTTGCCTGTATGAAATCGATCGACACAATCTGTTAGAAGCAGAAACGTATTGGAAATGACCAAGATTTCCTAGGAGACGAGTGTCTGCTGCAATTGCCTGAATGTCTACAAAACTCGCCGCCTGAATGACATCAATTAGAATATCCGACACATAAATCGTTTTCACGCGCTCAGTTTGACATTGATCAAGTGTTTTGGACCGACCAACAGAGGGGCAAAACACCAGAAAGTGACATAGACGCATATTCACCACTATATGATAAAGCGCTATGTGTATTTATTTCTAAAGATATATGTTTCGTCAAACGAGAGTTGGCCTAAAAAATAAGTAAAGAGAGAACGCAAATTGTTATTCCTTATTATCCTGCTTGGTATATGTTTCTATATATGTTTATTTTATTTCCTATTGTAAACTTTCCAGTTTGAGACGTTTTCTTTCCTTTTAATGTAAGCAACGATTGTTCTCTTTCAATTCATTTTTTAAACAATTGCATTTTTTCTTACGTTTTCTTATGTTAAAAAGCTGATGTTTTTAATGTTCAACACTCACTTCTTATAACCAAAAGAAAATAGACGAAAATATCGCAAGATCAAAGGTTTATGTTTCTTTCCCTTAGGTCATTAGAAATAATTCTTTGTTTTATAAACTTTGGATAGTTCAGTCCCTAATTATTTCATTGTAAAAAAAAAACAAAAAACAAAACAAAAAAAAAAAAACATTAAAAAAAACATTGGAAAGTAAATAGCAACTCAGGTAACCCATTACTTGAAAGGAATTCAGAAGGATATCTTCTACTTTAAACATACATTCATCTCGGCACACAAAAGTATGCCTAAGCGTGCAATTCTATTTCCATTGTTTCCGTTATTTTTACTTTGTTTTTCTTTTCTCCATTCTGTATTTCTTTCTTTTTCTTATTTTTCTATTTTAAACGTTCGCTAAGGTATTGGATGTAATCCGGCGCGAATATCTTCATGAAACCCCTCCCACTTCAATAATAAAATGAAGAAAATTAAAGAAAGAAAATTACAAAAAGCAAATCAAGGTTTCTGTTTATTTATTTCCTTGAATCATGAGAAAAGACTCGCATTTGTTTTCAACTCGCGATAATTAAGTTCTATCTCATTGAAATGAAAATATTACACTGGAAAGCAACGAGTAAGTCAGACTTACACCGATTTGTGAAATGAATTCTGAAAGCAATCTTTCACTCTAAATAAAAAAAGTTAACCATATTTTTCCTTAGGTGATTAGAAATGATAATAATTGAACTTTAAGCGTGACAATCCGACGGACAAATCAGCAAAGTGATATAAGGCGCTTATTTAATTAAATAATTATTAAATAATACCGATACCTCCCCACTGTTACAGCTTGACCACATGGGATCGTACGTCCCCTTCTTTCTTCACCCCCACACCTACTTCCTTCCTTCATCACACCTCTTTCAAAATCCATACTGCGCACATTTACAAAGTATACACGCCATTTTATCCCAGAGCGCAAACTACACCCGAATACCTTATAATAAACGAATGTAATCTTGATTCTCGTTTCAATATCGGACCTACCTAACCTATATCGGACCTACCTATTTGGATCTAAGGAAGTGATCTCTTTGAATTGGAATTCTACTGAAACATGTATGCACATATGTAACCAATAATGCTTGTATGATAAACAAACTATATATAAACACTATATGATAAAGCGCTATGTGTATTTATTTCTAAAGATATATGTTTCGTCAAACGAGAGTTGGCCTAAAAAATAAGTAAAGAGAGAACGCAAATTGTTATTCCTTATTATCCTGCTTGGTATATGTTTCTATATATGTTTATTTTATTTCATATTGTAAAAAAAAAATAAATGACAAAAAGTTATGTTAAAAAATTCATGATGTTGACCATCTCATAATTTATTCCTTTAATTCAGTTTACTTATACAATTCTTGACAGTATCTGTCTCGTAGCGCAAAATCAATATGGCGTAATGGAAAAATATAAAGGTATGTTCAGCTTCTCTTCCAATTTTCGGATTTTTACCATGTCAAATCACATTTAAATTCCTTTTGACGGATTGATTGTTGCTACCTCTTCTGATAAGTTAAGGGCATAATAGATTCACTGATTGATATAATAATTGATTGATTTTGCGCTACGAAACAGATACTGTCAAGAAATGTATAAATAAACTGAATTAAAGGAATAAATTATGAGATGGTCAACATCATGAATTTTTGAATATAACCTTTTTGTCATTTATTCTCCCCCCCCTCTCTCTCTCTCTCTCTCTCTATATATATATATATATATATATATATATATATATATATATATATATATATATATATATAATGTGTGAGTAATCTCACAGAATATAAATAAGAATAGACATCAGAAAGCTAGCAAATATCCTATCAAGTTTAATTTTTGTATTTCTGAATCCACTCGGTAAAATTCCCCAAATATTTTAGAATAGTGCTATATTTATTTTCATTAAATAATTTGTTATATATATATATATATATATATATATATATATATACATATACATATATATATATATATATATATATATATATATATATATATATATATATATATTGTGTATATTTAGGCAGCATATTCTCCTTTAAGCATATATTGTTAAACAGCACAGCATTTTCTTGTTTGACAATTTTCCGTTTTATTTTTTCCAGTTTTCGAATAATCCTTCTTGTGTTATATGTAAAATGGTGTAAAAGTGTTCCGTAGTTTGCGAGCGCTTTCGGCGTTTCCGCCATCGTCTGGCTGCTTATATAAAAAGTCGTTTTAAAATTACGTCGAATGATAAGGTCGCGTTTTAAAATTACATCGTACTATAAGATCGTTCTTGGCTTATGTGGGCTATTTATATACAAATTTATTGGACAGTTTTTTAAATTTTTTTTATATATATATACATTAAAAGAGGCATTTTAAAATATTTTTGCTCGATTCATAATTTATATTGTTTATTTTGGGTTGTCTCACTTTTATATACAATGCCTCCAACACCTAAAACGGAAAATTGTCAAACAAGAAAATGCTGTGCTGTATAACAATATATATATATATATATATATATATATATATATATATATATATATATATATATCCATCTTATGGAAATTCCTTTAGAATCTTTTTGCCAATAATACTTTTATTTTGGTAGTTTTAAAAGTGTTGGTTCGATGCAAATCCAATAACACGAGAAAAAGTTGCTGACACTCTGCAAACGGTTAATGAAGTAATTGGAATATAGATGAGTGGGTGTTGTTTTTGTCTTTCCATCTGCATCTGTCACGTGTGTTTGATTAGTGTGTCGTTTGTATCATCATTGGAATAGTTTTGACACGGAAACTTCATTAATGAATTAATAGTAAACCCTCTGACAATCATTCCCATTTCCGTACAAAAATGTCAACAACTACCTACGCACCTATCTATGTTAATTGATACTTATCTACGTATTAGTATTTTGCTTCTTCCTCACAACAAACAAAAGTGGCACTATATATAGAATTAATTGCCATATCTAAAATAAACAATTGCATCCTGTAAATGATAAACATTTTATAATAACGCGTTGATACATTTTTATATTTAAGAGGAAAATACCGTAGACGAGGTGTTTTTATGTGAAATATCCGGTAGTTTGCGGCGCCATATGTCAAGGTATAAGAATATTCGCAAATATTTCGAACAGTTCTCAGAAATTGTAATATGACTGGAGAATAGTAGAACAAAGAGAAAAGAAGAGAAATGGTTCGTGCGCGTGGTGATGCACAAAGAATTTCCGGTAAAAAATAAATATGAAAATGTTAACATTTTTTAGAAAGGAAATCATAAAATTATCAAGGCTCAGAGGTCAGTCGAGACCAAGGGTAAAAGAGTGTACAGTGGTCTAAAGGACAATATAGTAATCGTTAGAAGTGTAAATTTGGTAAATTGGATTACTTAAGGAGAACGACCCATCAAGAACGGCCATATTGTATTCAGCTAGAAAGCAGGGAAACGGAATACAGTTCCACAGGTATGCAGTTCTAACAAAGAAACTTTGTTCATAGAATCTACGTTTAGGTTTATGCACAGATAAAGAGTGGGGGAAATTATTGATAGTGTTTACAGCCAGACGAGTGTTTCTCGTAAATCTTTGGCGAGGAGAGACCATATATAGGAGCTCAGACGAGCACTTGACATGAAAATAACGATAAAACAGTGACAGGCTCGTAACATCTCTTCTGTGAGAAAGAGGTTGCAAGGAAGAGAAAAGGACATCTCCCAAAAGGCTACGAAGTCTATTCTGAACTCTGTCAAGTTAGGATGAGATTTTCCTGACAGCTTTTTCCCAGATGTGACAGCAATACTCCATCCGTGGTCGTACCTGGCTCTTATATATTAGAGAATTGCATCAGCAGGTAGATATCTACTGGATCGAGAGAAGTATCCCATCATTTTTTCAGCGACCTTGGCAACGGATTTGATTTACGTGTTCCATTTTAGATCAGGAGTAAAGATCAAGCCTAAAAGCTTGTCAAAACATGTGTGACCGGTACTTCGCAAGTCAGCAAAGTGTCTTAGTTTGGCAGGTCCCATCAATCGATTCGGCTGGTCAATTTTGCAACCGAGATGATAAGTCGCCACTTCGTCGATCTGTCGCACTAGAAGAAAATTAATTTCACGCGCACAAAAGAAAAACAACTCGGTGCTCTATTCTACTGATTATATTCAAGATAAGATATACAAATATATAGTTATATACAATTGTCCATAGTTCAATGTTGATTTTGACAAACTCCGTTGAGTCGATAGGTAGATTTCTCTTGGTATTGCGGTGTGGATGATGCGGAAGAGAGGGGTGTGGCGACTCTTTACAAGTTGAGATACAGTCTCAGACTCTCAACAACTCGGAATCCAATTTCAGCTTCAAGTGCCAGGTTCAACTCTGCGCCCGTTCATATACCCAGGGGAGAAATGAAATCAGGGTTGGTCCCTGAACAATTCGTAACCAGTTACGTAACCCTAAAGGAGGTTCTCTCCTCCTCAAGTGAACCTGTGGATCTGCAAACTATAAACAAACTACAAACATCCTTAGTTATTCCATTTGTCGATTTTCATAAAATAAAAATCACAAATCCAATCTTTCTCACAGCAGGGTCTTTTGCCGTCACCCAGGCACACCAATGATAATTAAAGAATAAAAAAATCATATTTGCCTGGCTTCTCTAGTATTTCGGGAGTCTTGAACTCACCCCGTGGGGAGCTTAACCACTCCCTGGGACAGTCATGTCATACATGGAGCCTCCCCAAGACGAGAGACATTCATTTCATTGATACTAGAAGAGGATCAGAACGTTGATGATGTAAAGATAGAAGCTTGGGTTTAGATGCATTAAAAGTAAACAGCTACCTCTTTCCCAATTGTACCACATGCTTAAGATCGGAGGAGAGAGAATCAGAGAGAACTTGGTCGTCTTTGATATGCTGCCATAGATGGTAGTGTCGTCAGCAAAAATGTCTACGAATGATCTAAGCATGTGATTTGGAAGATCATTACTGTATATCAGGAAGCGAGTTGGACCCAGAATAGATCCCTGAGGCACTTCAGCATTAATACTATGAGCTTCTGATTTCTGCTAATCAACCACTTCTCTTATGAAACTATCAGAGAGAAATAGTAATAATAGTAATATATAACAACAACAAAATCGGTAAAATTTCATAATTAAAGAGAGGAGAACGTCTTGTTAACATATGACATCTATATAATAAAACTGGCGTACGTGTATCCGGGCTGCTTCAATAATTACGCATGAAAATTTAATGCCATAAGAAAAGAGAGAGACGTTTAATCTAAATAGTTGATAATAATAATAATAATAATAATAATAATAATAATAATAATAATAATAATAATAATAATAATAATAACAACAACTATAATAATAATAATAATAATAATAATAATAATAATAATAATAATAACTATAATAATAATAATAATAATAATAATGAAAGAGAAAACTAATCACGATGTAAATTAAATTTTATGAATAAATTATTTAATTTTATGAATAAATTAATTAATCTTAATAACTAATTATGAAATATAAATGGAAAAAACAATCATGAATGCAAATCTTATTTTCATGAACAAAGGAGTGGAGGCTTCATTTCAATAACCAATAAGTTATATAATAAAAGTGAACGTACTTGTATACGACACGCCTCACTGCATCGATATATATATATATATATATATATATATATATATATATATATATATATATATATATATATATATATGCAGAGAAAGAGAGAAAGAGAAAGATAGATAGAAAGAGATAGAGAAAGAGAAATAGAGAGAGAGAGAGAAAGAGATGATTTTCATTTTATTTAAATTGAGAATAAATATTGACAATAATTTGACAAAAGGTTTTCCTTTAAAAACAAAGTCTCCTCATCAGCAATATATATATATATATATATATATATATATATATATATATATATGCAGAGAAAGAGAGAGAAAGAGAGAGAAAAAAAGCGATAAAGAAAGAGAAATAGAGAAAAAGAGAGATGGATACAGCGAGAGAGTGGGGGAAGTGTTTAAGTTTTACATAACAATAGCATTAGTTTTGTCTTTTCTTCTCGATTCGTTTCGTTTCACTAAATTCAAGTAGTTAATAGGCGTAAAATTGATAACAGGTATATCGAAGCCAGCTACTGATAGATGTGTTCTTTTTTTGAAAATAAAAAAAAACTCCAATTTTTATAGAATTAATGGTCTAGTGAACCAGCAATCCCGTCCTTTATATGAATTATTGGTAATGTTCTCTGTATAGCCTACAATGCGTATTCATTTTAGTTGTAAGTTCATAGTTTAACATATTGCTTTTATGCAATTGCCAAAAAGTGCATGAAAATGTTGGTAGGATCTATGTATTATTTATACTGATTAGTTACCAATTACCAAATCTAGAAGCCATGATATGGAGAAATGAGATTGTCAGTTGTATGATAAACAATACTATGAAAGGATTGAACGCGTTGAACCGAGGAGATAAAATCTAATTACTTAAAAGACAGCTCAACTAGTTTTAATCGATATTGGATTTGAAGACGACCATGTTGCAGGCTATAGTGAAGCAATCTCATAGATTTCTGCGGATATTTAAGATATTGTTCCAAGTGTAACGTAGCAGAATGACATTGAAGACTTTAGCAAAACTGTTTTATTATCGTCATTATCCGATTTTTCTGAGCTTCTCATTCTTGCTTGATTATTTAAGATTTAACGTTGCATTTTATTCGGCAAGTCTGTTTTGATCAATTATACAATCTTAGTTTTTTCTTCTTTATTTTTCATTTCACATTTTTTTCATCATCCTTATCCAGCATCCAGTTATCGGCTTATCACTTTTAACAATCAAACATTTCCACATTTTTCTCCGCCATTTTATTAATTTTTTTTCTATTTTAAAAGCACTTAATTTTACTCATCTTTACTTTTTGTTTAATTTTGCCGCAGGAATTCGATTCATTTTTATTTCGCTATTTTCCATCGTTTTTTCTTTTGCATCTGCGTAATTTGATTCTGCGATGATTTTCTTATTCTGTTCATCATTTTATCTTTATCTACATTCACGTTTTCCCCCTTTTTAATAGAGGGGTTTGTTTCGTGTGTCTCAGATTACTGCAAATCAACCTTTTCCGTGTCATTTAATACGGAAACACAATACGTACAGAAAGCGGTTTACTATAAAGTAATACTTGAAGAAAAGTGTAATTGGGTGAAATAGCAGATTCATATATTTACTAATTGTTGGTGGCACCCTTTACTCTTAGCAGATCATCGAGTTGCACTGGAAGATTTAATTGTAAAGACAAGTACCAATACGTATGCTTTTAGTTCGGCCTCATAATTTTTAGTTGTTTGACAAAAATAGAAAGATGATTTGGCATAAAGAGCGAAACTCCACAGTCGTCTATGGTAGTGTAATTAAAACAAAAAG
>NC_136491.1:1507500-1575000 GCF_053919585.1 Euprymna scolopes
GTACCGTTCCAACAACTTCTAGAAGGCTCCATGGAAGTCCTGTTGTGTGAGCGTGTCAATGACCCTTATAACAGCCTCTTTCATCTTATTAATTGTCTCATAACGACAACCTCTAAAGTTTTCCTTGAGCGTAGGGAATAACCAATAGTCACAAGAAGCAAGGTCTGAATTTAAGGAAGATAAGAAACTGTCTTGATGCTCATCTTGGTCAAATAGTCTGTGGCAAGGATGGAGTTTTGCATTCGCGTAAATATTCCGCATTTTCAGTTCCTCCAGAATAATTGTGTGTACAGTTCCCAAACTGACACCAAACTGTGCACTTATTATCTCTATAGACACACAACGGTCCTTATCACTAAAATTATTTATTTAGCCAATCAACTCTAATGTTCTGACTTCTTCACTCTTCCCACATCTCTCATCATCCTCATAGACTACCTGCTTTCCTTAAATCTCTTATGCCACTCATAAACTGATGCTCGATTCATGTAAGAGGACCCGGAAAATAGTCTGAAGCATTCCATACGTTTCTGTGTCATTTTTCCAAGTTTAAAACAGAATTTTATTGCATATCGTTCGTTTAAAGTATCCCTTTAGGCTTTAGTAAAGTGTATTTGAATTCCTGCTGTAGCTGTTCATTTAAACGCGAAATCATAAAAAATTGGTCTGTCATCTCTTAAGATGTAGAGCAATAACATATTGAATTTCAAGAGCCTATGACAAATTTAAATGCCTGTAAAAAGAAAATCTGGAAACTTATTGAAGGCATCTCGTACATTGTAAGAAAAACGCCATCGAATTTACTAATATTAAAATTAACCGAATGGAGAAATACAAGATAAACTTTCTGATTAAACATAAGGCACCATAATGGATCTCAAGTTTGCAAGTATAAATGTGCGAGAGCTTAGGGGCGAGGCGCAATTTCGACTGAACTTAGATCTGCAGCACCTCGGAGTGGATGTTTGTTGTGTTCAAGAAACTCATCTCATTCTAGGTGACCATTTGAGTGCACTGTCTATGAGCTATAGCGCTTGCTCAGCGTACTTTAATTCTTACTCGAGAGATGTTTCTTTGCTAGTGAAAATGTCTTTGGATGCGTTGTGTGACCCGTGTTTCATGGATCCAGAAGGAAGATTGTGCGTTCTTGATGTTACCATAAAAGGTAGGCCTTTTCGTTTTATCGGTGTTTATGCGCTTAATAGCCATGATGAGCTTACAGCTTTACTTCGTCGGATTGAACAGTTTATGAGTACTTCCCGAACTGTTATGTTAGTGGGAGATTGGAATGCGTCCTGTCAAATTTATATTACCCCTCTAGAGAGATTCACAATGAAAAATAAAAGTTGCGTGTGGAGGCTTAACAAATCAATGTACGGACAATGAATGATGTAATCACAGCTAAACAAGTCCTTCGTTATTTAAGGAACAGCATTTAGTATTTAGAAAACCAAAAAGCCCCCTAGAATTAGTAGGGTTTTCAGATTCAGATTGGGGAAACGATGAAGATCGAAAATGTATATCTGGATATTGTTTCAGACTGTCAAAAATGGGCCTATTATTTAATGGAAATATAAAAAGCAGCAGATTGTATCTCTCTCTATGTGTGACGTGAAATTCATTGCGCTTATACATACTGAGCAAGAAGCGCTATACCTAAAATCAATAATAAAAACGATTTTAAAATCAGAGTTAACTAAAATTCCCGTAGTAATTAATTATGATAATAAAGCCAGCATAGTATTTGCGCAGAACACAATAATTCACAAAAGATCTAAGTATATAAATATTAAATAGCACTTCATAAGAAATGAAGTAAAAAAGGAATTTATTATTGTAAATTATATAGAATTAGAATAAATATTGCCTAACTACTTATGAAACCGGCAACAAAAATAGAATTGAAACGTTTTGCCTCTATCCTCTGTCGGAATTTGACTTTAAATATTTTTTCACAAGCCCAGATATATATTTAAAAAAATTCCTGGGAAAGACACTAAACTGCATCCATTTTGTTTTGTACTAAGCTTTTTAACATACTTATGCGCCACAAATGTTTAAACTTTTACTAAAATAAAATATAAAATAAATCAAATAAAATAATAATGAAAAACACTCTTTTGAAAAGATTCTTCGTATAATTTTTTTTACAAATATTTTTACGCATTATTTTAAGCATGCATAAATTAAATTAAATTTTTTTACTTCTGTTTTATGCACAATACTTTCTTTCTAATATACCAAAAAAATTTTTTTTTCATATTGCCTGGCTTTAATTTTACTTAAATAAATGAATAAATACATTTTTA
The DNA here is from genome assembly GCF_053919585.1 of Euprymna scolopes. Taxonomy (NCBI): domain Eukaryota; kingdom Metazoa; phylum Mollusca; class Cephalopoda; order Sepiida; family Sepiolidae; genus Euprymna; species Euprymna scolopes. Next base: position 1,509,810 of record NC_136491.1, read on the forward strand.
CGGATTCATATATATATATATATATATATATATATATATATATATATATATATATATATATATATATATATATATATATATATAATGTTTTGATAAGCTTCTGGGCTTGACCTTTACTCCTGATCTTAAATGGAACACATACGTTAAATCCGTTGTCACAACCGCTGGAAAAATGGTGGGGTCCTTTTATCGATCCAGTAGATATCTCACTGCTGATGAAATTCTCTATCCATAAGAGCCAGGTACGTTCAAGGATGGAGTACTGTTGCCACATCTGGGCAGGAGTTGCTAGAAAGGACTTATCCTGCCTTGATAGAGTTCAAAATAAACTTCGTAGCCTTGTGGGGGATGTCCTTTTCTCTTCTCTGCAACCTCAATCTCAACGAAGAGATATTGCGAGTTTGTCTCTGCTTTATTGTTATTTTCATGGCAATTGTTCAGCTGAGCTGCATTCTATGGTTCTTCCTCGCCAAACTTTCACAAGAAACACCCGTTTAGCAGAAAACACTATCAATAATTTCCCCCTCTCTTTATCTATGCCTAAACCTAAACGTAGATTCTATGAGCAAAGCTTCTTTCTTAGAACTGCACGCCTATGGAATTGTCTTCCGTTTTTCTGCTTTCCAGCTGAATACAATATGGCTGTCTTCAACTCTAACGTAAACAAGTTTTTGATGAGCCGTTCCATATAAGTTAACAAATTTACCGAATCTCTATTACTAACGGTTACTCTATTATCCAATTTCTAGTGTACACTCTTTAACCCTTATCATCGAGTGACCTCTTGATGCCTATGTAATATATATATATATATATATATATATATATATATATGGTGATGCCTATGTAATATATATATTGAGTTGAGCATATTGAGAAGTGAAACACGAATTACCATTAGCATATAAGCGACGTTCTTTGTGTAAACAAATCGAGCGCAGGTATTTCGAACGATATCAAAACATCGTTAAACTCACTACTCGTTCCAGCAGCCGCCAATAGCGTAATGGTTAGGAGCCTTGACTGCCGTACAAACGGTCGGGTTTCAATCCTGGCTTGAGGTAGTTGCCTGTCTAGCCGCACTGATGAGCTGTGAAACAGCGAAACAGTACTGTGTGTGGATGACTATATATATATATATATATATATATATATATATATATATATATATATATTTGAGAAACTAAACCATAATTAAAAATGGTTTCATGCTCACCTTTTCAGGGTAAAAATAAAAATCAATTTATTTTATTTCTCTGTTTTTACATATTTTTCTTTAACATCTGAACAAAATTCATAAATGGCTTCCATTTTTACGCGCTCAAATTTTAAAATCCAAATGACTTCTATTCTTATTTTACATGCTGTAACTTGCTTTATTTTACTATAGTATATAGAAATATATATTTATTTTTGAACAGAATTTAACATGCACTGAAAAGAACTTTCCAATTGCAATATTTTTTTATTTATAATGCGGTATTCTCCCCGAAAGTCGGGAGATCTCATTTCTAAACGCTACCAAAAGGAACTGACGAATCAAATTAATTCACGTTCTATAATCAACCAATCAGAAACCAGAATTGCCTCATAAAAATTGAATTTTTTTTAGCATTCTAGCACATAATTTTCTCGTGCCACCACGGGAAGGATCTTTTGCAAATTTATACAATCCAGTACCTGTACAGAACAGCGAACCACTAAAAATTCTTCATATCCAGGACTTTTATTGAATAGCGACCCATCGGAAAATCTTCTGAAATGAAACATCGCTTCAAATTCAAACCAACAATAACAATAACATCGTTGACATCGAACGTCAAAGAATGATGTTATTGTCCAATATCGAAAGAGGTCAATTTTAGAAAACAATAAACCTGCTTATTTTATAGGCAATGAGAATCCAAAAGTTTAGTTAAAAAGATAGGGGGAGAGAGAGTCGCGGGAGTGAAGTTGACTTGCGTTTGAATTTTGTAGTCTACAAGTTAGAAAGAGAGAGAGAGAGAGAGAGAGAGAGAGGGAGAGAGAGAGAAAGAGTGAGAGAAGTTAACGGACGTTTCAATCGTGTAATGAATCAGCATCTGTGTGTAGAATTCGAGTCCCTAAATGATTACCTGTCGACTTGCGACTCGACACGATATGCATTCGAAAATAAAGCTATATTTAAAAGTGGAATAAAGAAATCGTCTTCTGTGTTGTTTGCATGCAATCCGATATCAGGAAGATGTTTACTACAGCGTTTCCACATCCAGTGCCGTCACGGAGGAAGCAGGGTAAAACAAAAGGCATACATGTTTACGTATGCCTTTGTTGTCAAAGCGAACAGTCTGATGTCCTGTTTATTGCATGTGTTTAACCCTAACACCCATACACACAACGGACTTATTTACTCTCCCAATGATTATATACGGCATAATCAAGTTGACACTGGTTTCCGCTGGATGACCGAAGTTAAGGAATGTTGAACTTGGTCAGTGCTAAATGGGTAACCATTTGGGACTTCCAGGTGTTGTATGTGTTCTCCGCTTATCTCGGCATTGTTTCCAGTCGTCCTGAACTTCTCCTTGCCACTGGACCCAAATAGTACCGATTTAGAAGAGGTGTGGTTAGGAGGGATTGTACAAACCTTGTCTCACAATCACACGCGCTGCTGTCCCTACAGGGGGGTGTCCTTTGTCTTTCGAGACTAAACAGAGGCATCGAATAATGACCATACATTATACATACACACACATTGATGCGGCATATGACATGGTATCATTCAGATAAATTGTATATGCCATTATTTATTCCCGTATATAAAAATGTCATTATTTATTCCAGTGTATAAAAATGCCATTATTTATTCCAGTATATAAAAATGCCATTATTTATTCCAGTATATAACAATGTCATTATTTGATAATAACGAAGCGGCATTTATTCTACGCTGGTTGAACCGGCTTTCCTTGAATGGGGGAAATTTCATCGGAAAATGAAATTCACAAGCACTCCCCAGTCGCTTGTATGTCAGGAGTGGTTCGAAAATCTTATTACGCTTAACAACACGCAAAACAAGACAAAACAAAACAAAAAAACAACAAACAACTATGGACACGATCAGCAAAGAAACATTATTTCGTAAAATAGAACGCATGTTTTGATACTGCATCATTTTGTGCCACGAAAATGATTGTGTTCAAATTACGACGGTGCCAAACTAAATGGAATTAATTGCATATCACATTTCAGTGTTGTTCCTTTATTGATTTAGTGTGCTTATTCTCTGTTACTCTATTAAGGTGAATGAACTAGATCCAGATTATGTACAGATTGGAACGATAAAATTGTAAAAAGACGATATGATTCCATTTCCGTTTGATGAAAACATGTTTCCTTTTTTTGTTGTAAACCATCTACTAGTTGATTAGTTGTGTACAAGAGCGAAAGGAGTTTTCTATCATGTTTGAAAGTGACACAATGTTCAACGAACGAGATCGGAGACGCGCCGCTGTACAACACATGCTCTTTACCGATCCAAGTTATGACAATAGGACCATTACCAGCACTCTCAAAATGAAAATCTGGACGGTTCATCGCTTGAGTGCACAGCTCAACGCATCAGACGATCATCGGTTATGGTCTTTGGTGTGGTTTCAAGTGAGGGTCACATCTTCGAAGTTGGCTTGAAAGTCAATACCAAAGTGTACCTGGATATGCTGAAAAGTGTGGTGATACCTTTGTGCAATCAGATGGCCGCTGGTAAACCCTGGGTGTGGTAGCAGGACTCAGTGCCAGCCTACAAGTCCAAAGAGACCAAGACTTGGCTTCAGAAGGAGTACTACGACTTTGTACCGTTTCTCTCTCTGGCCTTTGTCCCCCCCCCCAATCTAAATCCGTTGGATTACTTCGTTATGTCATATGGCGAAAACATCACCTACACGACCTCCCACAACATCAAAGCCAGCCTGATCGCCACCATTCGTTGAGTAATCGCCGAGCTTCCGCAGGCGCTTGTGGAATAGGTATTCTCCCAGTTTCGAACCAGTATTGAGGTGGTGATTGGGGTTGAAGGCGGATACATTGATTAGATGTCAGCTCTACTACATAATCAAGTTACCTGAATTGAATTTTTCAATAAAAGTTTTAAAATAAAGCTGTAGTGTTGTTTTCTTTAGGGCGACAACTTTCTCGTTTCACCTTGTAGTGTTGTGTTACTTGCTTCAGTTTTTACTTATTAGGAGGATAACAATAATCATTTCGTGGTTCCATTTACCTTGAAAAGTTCTTATCTATTATTCGTAGTTATTCCTACATTAGAAAAGTATACCCGTCCCAGTACAGGTAAAATTAATTCTCCAAATAGGACAGTTTTGTATCACTTTCATGTCTTTTTACGAAAATTAAAATAAATCTAATATTCTGAATCCTTATTCCAATGTTGCTCAAAATTTATTACATAGTTTTGATTCTTGAAAACGTCTAAAAATATAAAACTTAAACGTAAAAGAGATTAAGTGAATCTTGCTTAATTGGTGTTTAATGATTATGGATCAAACTTAAAGCAAGTTTGACACATATGAAATTTGAAATAAAAGGTTGTACTCGAAAACTAAAATTGGAGGATTATATATATTGATTGATGTCTAATATTTATTGTTAAGATTAATAAAAATCGGAGATATTTGAATTTTTACGAAATACTTCGCCCGCTTTTGCATCTTTTGCATTAAATAAATATAAAATAAATATATAAATTATTGTTATAAAAAGGAGAAAATGTGCCTGTATAGTATGTATGCCCAAAGGTCAAAAACTCATTTTTTACAAAAATTTTTTTAACCTCGGTTGGGGTTGGAAATGAATACCAATAGACCAATAGAGAACGGCAGCCATATTTAAAGATGGCTGAAAATTATTCAAATACAATATAATGACCCATTTATATCTTAATAGTACCCAAACCAATAAGCATACAGGCCTGTAGTTAAGTACATTTTATCCCCAAATAAATTCTTCATGATATATTATATAGATATTGGACTTAATATCTATATTCTATTCCAGAGTCGAGGATATTTGTAGAAAAAGCCCTTTTCAGACATTTTCTATAATACTGCTTCAATATTGTATATTTATAAGTAAAAATAGACTTTTTGTTAAATTTAGATTTTTCTCATGTAGAGTTATTCATATTCTAACAATATGACTCGGCACACAAAATTATAGTTGGTATTTACCTCCACCGAGGAGGTTATGTTTTCAGTCATGTATATAAGTATGTTTGCTTTTTATTATTTTGGTACAGTTTATGTCGCTTGATCAATCATCACTAAACTTGGTCAAAATATGCATAATGAGCCAAATTAGAACTGATTTAATTTTTAGATATCTAGTTTAAAAGACAAGATCAAAGAAAACATGAAAGCATACTTTTAGCAATAACTTTGGTTTTCGTTATCTTTGAGATTCATGCTTTGCCTAAATCGTAGCTAATGAAGTCCTTCATGTAATATGTTTTTCAAGTTCCATCAAAGCTGAAAACTTTGTGGTATTTTGATTTATGATTTTGATATTTTTAATGCATGGATTTGATGCCATTTTATAACAGCAATCACTATCCAACATTTCAGTTAATAGTTTTTGAGTTATCAACATTTCCATATAACTTAATATTATACGGAGAAATAAAGTCCAGATAACACTTTGTCCAATCTTTATGTTGTAAGGCAGCCTTACAACTTCTGTTCTTGTTGTTAATGGATGTATCATTTTACCTGTAAATATATTTGCGTTCTTGCATGATTTCCAAATATATAGTAATTGGCAATTTTTATTAAAAAAAATAGCTTATATTTCTTTTTTATTCTTCAATTTACAAATAAGAACACAGGTTTTAAACAATCTTATTAATAAAAATGAAACAATCATTTATAGCAGTTTACTTGAAGTAAACAATAAAATGTATAAGATAACGTATTGTTTTATTTAAGAAGCATCACTCGTTGTGTCACTGCATCGTTACTATCATTTTCGATATAAGTAACATCGTCAGTGTTATCATCATTGTTCCATTAATTTCACAGCATTTGCACATATCTGTGCATTTACCTTGCTTTGTAAACATGTACAAATGTTTACATTAATTTGTTTACACTTGGTAGAACATTTTATTACAGCTATTATACGCCCTGAAACTTAATTTTCTACCACGACAAACAGGAAGGTGGATATCTGGATTTGCATGAAGGTTGATTAGAGTACGTAACCTGATATATTTCTGCCGATTTCAATGTTTTCTCCTCGGTCTCTTCAGAGATATACCTTAAATGTTAGAGGAACCTCGTGTAATTGATATAGGACATACATTGTTTTGTATACAATTTCTATTGTCCAGTAAAAAAGGTTTCCTCGCCCAAATCATTATTGTTGCACATCAAAGTTGTTTGAATACCTGTCTTGATGGTTCATCTCAGTCTCAGTTTCCACTGTATCGCGATTTAAAACTAAGTTAGAAATACAATGTTCCAAACATTTAACAAACGAATCAGTTGTAGAGTTCTAGACAGATTGTTTTGCCATTAATGTCCATCCATTAGAAGCTAAAATATAATGTCTTGTAAAGTAGAGAAAAACTTTTCTATGCACAAATATATCCACTATTTTTCTGAGCCTTGCGCTTCAGATGCACTAACTATACATACAAGAAAGTTATATAAAATGTAGAGTACTCTGTTTCAGCTTCTTGCAAATAACACAGAAGTGTAACATACTTAATAGTGTTTCTCTGATACTTAGATAGAGGATCTGAATTTGAGTGTGAATGACTTGTTTACTGTTGTGATGAGAAGTCGGTGTAATTTTGCGATTAGTATCTTTCACTTGGTGTTGTGGTCTGTATTTCCCCATGGAGTACTCTTTTTAACTCAACAGGAGAAGGCATTAAAATGTCATTCACATAGGCGAGGCTATCATGTGCCCTTATTTTAGGACTTAATAACAGAATTGAGTAAATTTTAAATGAACTTTTGTCTTAAACATAAGTATCAACACCATTCATTTCCTGTATCTGCTTGACAGACTCTTTCAAACTTTTCAGTCTCATTATTTTCTTGGTTTCAATTATTCATGCTTTACAAGTCAGTTTTGCTTGGTTTCGTCAAGTAATAAGAATTATTTTATAACTCATTGATTGCTATACAATCTTCGTTTTTACATTCGCATGAGGTGAGTTCCATTTTCTTATAGTATATTAACATTCATTATTGAGCATTTTACAAGCTTTTCCGTTTCTTTTCCAGGTAGTCTGCACATTATAGTTTGTACTTTTTGTCAGATCTATCTATTTTTATATTTTCATATACCTGGCGAAGATAGTCAATAAAAGAGCCCATCTTTTTTTAGTGGACGGTTCATTCTTTTTAGTAATTATGTACTGCCAATATCTTAAAACTGTAAAATAAATATATTCGAGGGTTTCATATGCATTTGAAGTCAATAACTTACAGGCATAGAAATTTCAAATTTAAAATAATATCCAACCTTTATTTGATAAAGCTAGAATATTTAATTAAAATTTTAATAATTATTTTTCATAGTTTTAATCAACCACAGCTAAATTTCTGTGGAAAAAAAGAAGAAAAGTGTATTTCTTAGTTTACATCCTACAATTAAATTCTACAGTGAATCATTATTAATGAAACCAATGGATGTTTATATAATCATGCATGAAATTAATAAAAGACTTTAATGTGCAATGCATTTATTTGTATTATTTGTATTCATCAGATTACTGTTCTCATCTTGAGTGCCATTTTCACAACGTTTCGGTCGATGTAACCTCCGACCTTCTTAAGGTGTATCTTGTTGAACTCGAGAATGTTTCGGGAATATTGGACGGAACTTCGAATGGAACCATTTATTTACTTCGCGAGAGTAGCATGCTCGTATCATCAGCCATGACTGGGTAGACGTTCTAAGTAATTCACAACTGTATTTCTCGGTCACCCACACACAGAATTGAACCATCAACCTTCAGGAGAATACCATTTTTACAATTGATTTTTCCAAGTACGCTAAACACTGCACCACGAGTCCTTGCGAATTATATGATATAAATACGTCGAAAACATATTGCAGTATTACTGACTTTAGCTGCAGACATAATCTGCGTAATACTTTTGACATACATAATCTCTGAGATAATCCCACATCCATTAGTTTAAAAGCATTATTAAGATTATAATGACGAAACTACCTCTGTAACTGAATTATATCCTGTATGTAATCAAATTCAATTCTGACTGAAGTTTTTGTTCTCCATAAATTATTTTTTTACAAAGGAATCTCCAATTATCAAAGCCCAGAGACCACTCGAGGATAAGGGGTAAAGAGTGTACAGTGGTCAAAAGGACAATATCATAGTAATCGTTAGAAATGTAAATTTGGTAAATTGGATTACTTAAGGCGAACAGCTCATCAAGAACTTGTTCACATTGGACTTGAAGATCGCCATATTGTAGTCAGCTGGAAAGCAGGGAAAAGGAAGAGAGTTCCATAGGTGTGCAGTTCTTAGAATAAAGCTTTGTTCATGGAATGTACGTTTAGGTTAAGGCACAAATAAAGAGTGAGGAAAATTATGGGTAGTGTTTATAGCCAAACGAGTATTTCTCATCAATTTTTGGCGAGGGGGACCATAGATTGGAGCTCAGACGAGCACTTGCCATAAAAATAACGATAAAGCAAATACAAACTCGCTGCATCTCTTCTGTGAGAAAAAGAGTTGCAGGGAAGAAAAAAATGACATCTACGAGGCTACGAAGTCTATTTTGAACTATATCAAGGCAGGATAAGGTCTTCCTAGCAGCTTCTGCCCAGATTTGACAGCAATACTCCATCCTTGGACGTACCTGGCTTTTATATAGGTAGAGAATTGCATCAGCAGGTAGATATCGACTGGATCGATAGAACGATCCTATCATGTTTCCAGCGACCTTGGCAACGGATTTGATGTACGTATTCCATTTTAGATAAGGAGTAAAGGTTAAGCCCAGAAACTTGTCAAAACATGGGACGGAAGGTACTGAGAAGAGAAATACAAAATGCTGATTATAAAATAGACAATTTTCCTTATACAGAAGGTGTAGATTATGACAAATTTGGCGAGCAGACCAGGTTTGAAATCAAGTTAATTTTAGTGAATATCTTTTACCAGTTTATTTTATGTGATTTTATTTTATTTATTTATTTTTTAAGGTTAAAACTGGAAATTTAAAATGCGATTTAAATCTTAATTAAAATCTTCTAGTTTTAACTTTTTAAAACGCATAAAAAAAAACGAATCTTTGAATGCGATGATAACCAACAGCTTCTGATTCCAATCATGAAAGAGATTACAAGTTTTAATAAGCAGTCTTGACCGGAGCAAAAGTATTAAAACGTTTTAACTCTTCACCTCTCTCTATTTGTTTCTTTTCTCTCCTCATCCTCCTTTCTCCTATGCGCACCCTATTCTTTTCTCTGAACATATACACATAAAACTTTGCTTTATATAGATTCCTCGAAGAATGAGGCGGCATAAGAGATAAATAATTCTAGTTATTTCTATTTCCTTACTACATAAAATGGCTAAAAACGGACCTTCTCTAACGAAATCTGCACTAGTTTAGGGACAAAGAGTGAATATGTTTTTCTAAATCTTATATATTATTTATCCAAGGCAACACCGATCAAGAACATACCAACACTGTGGTTGTTTATTGTAGCTGAACATAAACAGACAGACGACTGTCATTTATATAATAGTAATTATATAATAAATAACAAATAGTAATCTTTCTTCTAGTTACTCGATTTTGTCAAAGTCAGTATTTCAACATGGTATCAAGTCTTAGAGGAGAAATTGCTTTTCTAAATTGTTGATATTAAACGAGATTGATGTTTGAAAGCGAACTACCCTCGTCTGGTTAAAATAGTTGCATGAATTAAACAAATAAGCAACAAACACTATTTTTTTAAAAAATAATTACATTCTCCGATATTATTTCCAGTCAGACAACGTAGAATATATTTACTAATGTGTAATCTATATGCAATTTTGTTGACGACTGAGTTCCATACACGACTTTCTGAAGGCATTCATGAAGATTTGAAAATTCATCTCCCTGGAGGATGTCTTCTGACAAGAAAGCCATAATTCCCGATTACAAGTAAATACAAAATGTCAGCAATATTTTATGTCGCCAATCGCGTTATTTCTAACATATTATTTGCCTTCGATTATAATAGCAAGCTGAAAATATCTGTGCATTGAATAAACTAAGCGCACTCGCGTGATTCATACATCAGGTTATGAAAAGAAATGATTACCCAATGATCTGCACAATTTAAAACATATTTGACATATTTATTTATTTATTTGCGGAATGTTATTCTCATCTTCATAGTAGTTCTTGTTTCACCACATTTCGGCTAACTCTTCCTCTGGCCTTCTTCAGGTGGTTACCAGCGACAGGATAGTAATGCTAAGTCCCCTTGACTGTATCCTTTTTTTACATCCTCAGTAATTACTGCCTCTATAGTTGTTGACTCACCACGCTTTTGGCCAACTAATATTCAGGCCTTGAGGCATTGAATTTCGAAGGTTCCAGGTGAGCATTGTCTGAAGATATCGGTTTCAATCTGTCCCAAAAGCAGGTCAGAGGATTAGTTGGTAAAAACGTGGTTAGTTAACAACAACAACTATGGAAGGCAGTAATTACTGAGGATACAGTTAAGAGACTCAGCATTCATACATCATCGCAATTTACCACCTAAAGAAGGCCAGAGGAAGAATTGGTCGAAACGTGGTTAAACTACAACAACTATGAAGACGAGTTTTACAGTCTGCAAATAAATAAATAAATGAATAAACATAAAAATTACTCATCTCAAAGGATTCCAATAAAATAATATATAATATTTGACATATATGATTTCCTTTTCCTTTTTTCATTTTACTTTAATGTAAGTTCTTAGAAATTCTCTACCTTGAGTTAGTAAAAAAGTAAAATATATTAACTTTTGACCAGTTAAATATGTTAAAGTATATCTTTCTTGTGGCCATTTGGTCAAGAATTCATTTAACCTAGTCGGATATTGAAAATAATTGATTATTTTTTTACCACAGAAAAAACTAATGACAAGAATTATCGGGTCAAGCTTTGGAACGTCATATCATTAATGACCTGTGACTTAGGCCAAACTAACACAACATGGACGTCTTACGAAGGTCACTGGATACTAAAAGACTCTATAACAAACTTGGTACCTACATTATATTTAATAAGACGCTGACCTAAAGATTACAATTGACTCAGAATCTGACGCCAAAGTTTGTTACACCTTAGACACCTGAAGGCAGTATCCAGTAGGTATTCTAATGCAATTTATTCATATTCCAGAAATCATTAGAAGCTCTTAACTGGCATTTTGAAATGACTCCATCAAGAGTGGAATGATATCAGACACAGCGCCGGTGTTACTTACATCTAAACCACGATTGAGGCTGAAGAGACAAAGCAGTTTTCTAGTTATATATTTCTACCTCTTAAAATATTGTAATAATTTATAAACACGCTACTTGGCACTCGCATTAATCTGTTTCCAAATTAAATTCCTCAAACTTCAAATTTTGACAATCAATATGGTGTTAAATGTGAGCATTTTAATTCCTCATGACATAAACAATTAATTGTAATATAGTGTATAACATTTTCTATAGAACACTGATCAAATAGAGAAATAGGCTAACAGTCTATTGTATTTAATACTAGTGGCCTCTGTCCGGCGAAGTCCGAGAATTAAGGTAATGCCGCTTTATGTCTATTTCTAAAATTATTAAATTGCCATAAAACTTTCAATATTTTAATACTTGAGGAATATTCAAGAAATATTTTTTTGTTTCACAAGAAACCGAAATGTGTTAAGAAATGTATTATTTAATGAAAATAAAGTATTTTATCTAAATATGATTTTTAATTCTCAAAATAATGCCGTGAACTAGTAGACGTATTTTCTAAGATACATTTTAAACTGACGAATATTTATAGAGATGAAACGCCCAAAATTCTGGGGACTTAATTGCAAAACACACACACACACACACACACACACACACACACACACACACACATATTAAATAAAAGATGATAAATAAAAGTTATATATAACTTAATTATAGCATCAGATTAATTAGGAAAAGTAAAAGAGAAAAAGAAACATCTTTAGGCCACGGCATTTCAACGATGAATGCCTCTCACGAGAGGAGAAGAAGAGACAAATGTAAATATAGATAAAACTGGCTTTATAACATTAAGATTGAAAATGAGAATTGACGAATAGGATAATTAAAATATATTAAAAGTAGGTATGAAATATAAGAGTAAAAACTTTTTCAAATGAAAAAATTAAAAATATAAACACTATAAATAGGAGGAAAGGCTTAAGTATACTTGAACAAGAAGGGAAGAATATTAGAATAAAAATTGGAAAAGTAGTGTATAGGTAAGTGATAGAAAAAAGAAAATAGCGGTCACTATGAAATAATGGAGATCATTAAAGAAGAGCAACTAAAAGGAAAATATGGGGAAGATAGAGGAGGGAGTGGAGAATGGAGATAGAAAAAGCAAAAAGCAAAAAATAAATAAATAAAAATTCAAACGAAAATACATAAATAAAATAATCTGAAAGGAAAAAAATTAGGATGTAAAGCTTTAAATAATCCGAATTTAAAAATTTCAAATGCTCAAATCATGTTGAAAGATAAAAAACAAGAATGATTTTTTACAAATTCAAGTGAAATCTTTATAGTGGAATTCCGGAAAGCGAAGAATATGTCAACTGTTTAAGCATCAAACAAAATAAAAATGTGGGGAGAATTAAGTCTTGGAAAACTCCTTGTAGATCCTTGTAAATCCTGAAAATACTTGTAAATCCTCCCAAAATCCTTAAAAATAAATTGTTTTGAATTGATGTCGAATAAAAGAAAGATTCAGACATTAATTTCTAAATAGAAAAGTTGACAGTGGAATGCGAATAGATTTTACTCCCGTCAAAGTGGACATTTATATCGAGAAATTTGAAGCATCAGGCAAGAGGCATGTCTAAGAGTAATTACAAATTAGGGGGATCGGTAGAGTAGTTCCAAAAACGGCAAGGTCACGTTCTTGTTAGAGAAGATACAGTGTATCGATAGATAAGAAAATGGATTATAAGGAAAATAGTATTACAGCTCTCAGAACTGAGAGAATCTTGTATAATTCAGATATATTATAAAAAAAAAATAGTCTAAACGGAAAAATACTTAATTAAAACGAAACTTAAGTACACACACACACACACACACACACACACACACACACACACACACACATATATATATATAAGCCGACACACTAAGCAGGGTTCGCTCGCTGACAGACGCGAAAATTTTGAAAATGGGCAAACAATATAAGCTAAGTTTAATTTAACAAATCCTAATATTACCAAAATGGCAACTGCTTTTTTTTTTTTTTTTTTTCTAAAATTTTGACTAATGTATTTTAACTATATGCGCATATATTGTCTTTAACTCTTTGCTTCCATGCGAGTCGTTTCTTATTACTTTATTTTTTATTTATTTATTCACTTTGTTTGTTTATTTCTCGTTTTGCTTTTACCAACTGTGTATACCTTCTCTTTAAATGTATTTATTTAATGCATTTTAATTACATATGCGTAAAAATGGTCTCTAACACTTAGTCCGACGCGAGCCGTTTTTAAGGTCAGAACTCTACTCGAAAACGAATAGCCTATGCAAGAATATAGAACAGAGCTAGGACCAACTTTCTTACTACTATAGAAGGCAGAAGATTAACCTAAATAAAAAAATAAAAAAGAATAAAGAATAAAAGGGAAAAAGAAAAAAAAAAAAAAAGTAAAATTACCATACACATGTGCGCACTAAACTATAAATAGATATAAAATCCGGGGAAAGGAAGTGAAGCCGACACACTAAGCAGGGTTCGCTCGCTGACAGACGCGAAAATTTTGAAAATGGGCAAACAATATAAGCTAAGTTTAATTTAACAAATCCTAATATTACCAAAATGGCAACTGCTTTTTTTTTTTTTTTTTTTTCTAAAATTTTGACTAATGTATTTTAACTATATGCGCATATATTGTCTTTAACTCTTTGCTTCCATGCGAGTCGTTTCTTATTACTTTATTTTTTATTTATTTATTCACTTTGTTTGTTTATTTCTCGTTTTGCTTTTACCAACTGTGTATACCTTCTCTTTAAATGTATTTATTTAATGCATTTTAATTACATATGCGTAAAAATGGTCTCTAACACTTAGTCCGACGCGAGCCGTTTTTAAGGTCAGAACTCTACTCGAAAACGAATAGCCTATGCAAGAATATAGAACAGAGCTAGGACCAACTTTCTTACTACTATAGAAGGCAGAAGATTAACCTAAATAAAAAAATAAAAAAGAATAAAGAATAAAAGGGGAAAAAAAAAAAAAAAAAAAAGTAAAATTACCATACACATGTGCGCACTAAACTATAAATAGATATAAAATCCGGGGAAAGGAAGTGAAGCCGACACACTAAGCAGGGTTCGCTCGCTGACAGACGCGAAAATTTTGAAAATGGGCAAACAATATAAGCTAAGTTTAATTTAACAAATCCTAATATTACCAAAATGGCAACTGCTTTTTTTTTTTTTTTTTTTTCTAAAATTTTGACTAATGTATTTTAACTATATGCGCATATATTGTCTTTAACTCTTTGCTTCCATGCGAGTCGTTTCTTATTACTTTATTTTTTATTTATTTATTCACTTTGTTTGTTTATTTCTCGTTTTGCTTTTACCAACTGTGTATACCTTCTCTTTAAATGTATTTATTTAATGCATTTTAATTACATATGCGTAAAAATGGTCTCTAACACTTAGTCCGACGCGAGCCGTTTTTAAGGTCAGAACTCTACTCGAAAACGAATAGCCTATGCAAGAATATAGAACAGAGCTAGGACCAACTTTCTTACTACTATAGAAGGCAGAAGATTAACCTAAATAAAAAAATAAAAAAGAATAAAGAATAAAAGGGAAAAAGAAAAAAAAAAAAAGTAAAATTACCATACACATGTGCGCACTAAACTATAAATAGATATAAAATCCGGGGAAAGGAAGTGAAGCCGACACACTAAGCAGGGTTCGCTCGCTGACAGACGCGAAAATTTTGAAAATGGGCAAACAATATAAGCTAAGTTTAATTTAACAAATCCTAATATTACCAAAATGGCAACTGCTTTTTTTTTTTTTTTTTTTTT
This sequence comes from Euprymna scolopes, assembly GCF_053919585.1. Classification (NCBI taxonomy): domain Eukaryota; kingdom Metazoa; phylum Mollusca; class Cephalopoda; order Sepiida; family Sepiolidae; genus Euprymna; species Euprymna scolopes. The sequence goes on from NC_136491.1 coordinate 1,525,143, forward strand.
CTAAAATTTTGACTAATGTATTTTAACTATATGCGCATATATTGTCTTTAACTCTTTGCTTCCATGCGAGTCGTTTCTTATTACTTTATTTTTTATTTATTTATTCACTTTGTTTGTTTATTTCTCGTTTTGCTTTTACCAACTGTGTATACCTTCTCTTTAAATGTATTTATTTAATGCATTTTAATTACATATGCGTAAAAATGGTCTCTAACACTTAGTCCGACGCGAGCCGTTTTTAAGGTCAGAACTCTACTCGAAAACGAATAGCCTATGCAAGAATATAGAACAGAGCTAGGCCCACCTTTCTTTCTACTATAGAAGACAGAAGAACTTTAAGTAGTATACTTAATATATGCAATCACCGTACGCTTGCTTGTATGTAAGTGTCCTCCATGATACCCATACCATACCAAACCACTGCACGTGGCTCATAATTTGACTGGCACTATATTTTTAACTGCAATACACATAATCCCAGCTGTGATACTAGGGCTAATTTTCTGAATAGATGCAACACTCTGCGCCTGACCTTAATGACTACAATCCCAAATCCCAACGAATTAGCTGTCCCTATAACTGGGAGGGAAAAACCCAATAGCTAGCTACGAAATCCTATACATTTTACCTCCAAGACGATTGCGTTTGTCTTACCTGCATGCATAAAAAAAAAAAAAAAAAAAAAAAAATTTCCTCCCTTCTTCAGACTAAACCTTACCTGTAACTCAAAAATCCTAATGGAAATCCATCTGTAAATAAATAACCCCTCTGCTCTTGAACGCTAACAATCTACTCCTTCCAACCTATCCGCCACTAAACTCCCACATTGCTCCGGTGCTCCGCATCTGTAGTTGAATCGCTAACTTCCAGCCCCTAATCCCTCACATGCAAACTGTTTTAATAACCATCACTAAACATCTATACATTTCTACCTCTAAGGCATGCATTACAGCTCATTCCTATCCAGTAAGGGACTTAACAGCCTATGCACACAAAGGCAGGTACTTAACAGCCAAAGTACCCAGAAACAAAGCGATATGCACTACACAACTGTCTCGAGTTTTGCAACGATTAATTACGATATTGAAACGACACTCCTTGTTATGCAAAACGCCCCATGACTCTTACTAAAAAATACCTACAACTCCAACTCTATTCGCACCTACTGAAAACCTGCCCATATATATCTATTCACCTAATTACGCATGACTCAATACTTGCTGTCTTATCCATGCTATATTGCACTTACATCTTAACCCTCCTATCATCTAAAATAGCTCGGGCACAACTCGTAGCTCAATTCTTAATACCTACTCATACTGTAACACTATACTAGACCTAAGCTAACATTAATAAAATAAAAAAAAAGGGTACGACTAAAATCACATTATCTCCTCCCTAACAAGCCCTCTTACAAACATAGACGCTTACACTGCATGAACTTCACCCACCCCCTTTATCCATTAACAAGTAAATAGCATGTCCCTAAATCACTTTGAGGAGTGTAACTAATCAGTAGATATAATCCCCAACAAACTAACCCAGTAACACTAACAACGCGGGGTCGCAGAAATACCTGGATTAGAACCTAGGCGCGGAGAAAACCCTCTCAGGGCTGACGGACCCAGTAGATCTTCCCAGATCATCCGTCTAGGAGAAGGAAAACTCTGAAACTAAACCAAAGGGGAGAGAGGCCTCTTCAGTCTTGGATGACAACCTTCCTAGAGCTGGTGACTCAAACAAATTCACCGGTTTGCAAACCTAAATTGCTTAAGGAGTAGATAGGCTCTGTCTATCGCCCGGCTTCCATACTCCTTCTTTGCCTATTAGACAAGCGCAGAGACACTATCTCAGTGAATCGACAGAAACACCCAGCGGTAGATCTTGTTTCCTGGCTAGGGCAATGAACGCCGTTCTTCCCCATTCCCAGCATGCCCCACCCCTAAAACTGAACATTTGGGAGTGCTTGAGTATAAGATATGCCTGAGCAGTTAGATTGGGTTGACCTTCTCCTAAAGGGTTGAGGGTACCGGATTGACAGTTCCTGGCTGCTGTTCCCGACTGGTAGTACAGGAGCCCTAACTCTTTGGTAGCGCTTAGAGCGGCTGCTCCATCAACAGTTGAATAATATCGGGTTGTTTGCAGTGCCATGACGCGCATGGAAAGGGACCCTGCACTCATCCCCGGTGGGCTTTCCTGAGGCCACAATCCTAATTGGAGAAAGGTCAGCTGATGGTCTACTTGTGATGCATGTCTGAAGCTCCGCATAACCTCTTGCTTAGCTCCCCCTTACCGAAACTCTTAAAAAAAAATATGACGACAGTACAATCTAAAAATAAGCTTAAACCAGGATTAGGGACAAACAAATTCAACTTGCCTCCTCCCTTGAGGCTCTCATTCACAAATATCCGTGGGCTTAGAACTAACTTAGCTGATGTTGAAGCATTTCTCTTAACAAATACCCCGGATATCTTAGCACTAAGTGAGACTAACCTACACTCCTCCATTCCCTCTAACCACTTTAACATGCCTGGATATCTCCCACTCTGCCGTAAGGACTCTGACAGACATATGCACGGACTTGGAGTTTACATTCGTAATACCCTTCCCTTGACTAGAGAAACAAACCTAGAAACAGATGATCAAGCCTTTATGTGCTTTAGACTAAACGTGCAACACAGTATTAGCTACTATTATTTTCTCTACCGCTCTCCCTCGACTCAGGACTGCTCCATAATAAACAAAGTATCTGACAGCATAGACACGGCACTGTCCCTCGACACTAGCGCACAAATACATGTGTTTGGTGACTTTAATGTCCACCACAAAAACTGGCTTGGATTCTCTGCTCACACAGATGCAGCGGGCAGCACAACCCATAGCTTCGCTATATCTCACTCCCTATCACAAATTGTTACGTTTCCAACCCGTTTCCCTGACCAGGAAGAACAACACGCATCACTTCTAGATCTGTTTTTGACCACAGTTCCCGATGACTGCATAGCAAAGGCCCACAGCCCACTCGGGAACGCTGATCATGCAGTGATAATGGTTGAAATCGCCCTAAACTCTAGACCCAAAACTGAAGAGCCAGTGCTCAAAACAACGAGATATTATAATAAGGCTGACTGGGAAGCCATCAGGGAACTAATTAGAGATGCTCCATGGAAAAATATTTTCTCTCTCCCTGCTGAACAGTGTGCAAACGAGACCACTGACTGGTTCAAAACTGCAATCGAAGCGCATGTTCCCATGCGGAAATTTTATAGTAAGCCCCACTCTCCCCAATGGTTTACGTCGACTTGTGCAACTGCCATTACTCAAAAGCAGCATGCATATCGTAGGTTCAACCGACATAAGTCCAGTTCAAACAGACTGAAGTATATAGAAGCTAGAAATAACGTTAAGAAAGAAATAGCGACAGCTAAGAGAGAATTTACGGAAACCACTAAAAAGCGCATCGAAGCACAAAAACTAGGAACTCGAGACTTCTGGAAAATCTACAACAGTGTAGTAAATAATGGGCAATCGACAATTCCCCCACTAACCAACAATCACGAGGTTGTCTCCTCAGCAACCGACAAGGCTAACATGCTTGCCAGTCGGTTTGCCTCAAACTCCACACTGGACCCTTCCAACCACCCCCTACCTGACTTTCCTATGCGGACAGACGCCACACTAGACGATCTGAAAACCACCCCTGCTCAGGTGCATGCTATCATAAAAAACCTTGACACCTCAAAAGCATGTGGACCCGATCTCATCCCAGCTGTGCTATTAAAAAAGTGCTCAGCCGAAGTAGCTCCAGTTCTCTCCAAACTCTACAACAAATGTCTTAATGAAGCTTGCTTTCCGGGCTGTTGGAAAACTGCTTCTGTTGTACCAGTATTCAAGAATTCTGGTGAAAGGACAGACCCATCAAATTATCGCCCCATTAGCCTCCTTCCACTTTTTGCCAAAATATTTGAGACCATAATTAACCACGCTCTAATCCATCATCTTACAGATGCTAAACTACTGACTGACAAACAATATGGATTTAGACAAGCCCGTTCCACAGCAGACATCCTCACCGTGATCTCTGAACGTATATACCAATCACTGGACAAAGCGGGGGAAGGCAGAGCGGTAGCTCTAGATATATCTAAGGCTTTTGACAGGGTATGGCATGAGGGTCTCCTCAGTAAAATCAGATCATACGGTATCACTGGTAGAATACTTAACATAATTAAATCCTTCTTAGATAAGAGAAAAATCCAGGTAGTCCTCGACGGTCGCACATCTAAACAATATGATATAAATGCGGGAGTGCCCCAGGGTTCTATCCTTGGACCTCTATTGTTCCTGATATTCATAAATGACCTCCCCGACAACATTGCCTCTGAGATGGGTATATATGCTGATGACACTACACTCTATGGCAGACACGACAGGAAGACGAATGAACACATTTCTAAAGAAATGGCAGAAACACTAGAGGAAGACCTCCAATCTGTAGTGGAATGGGGACAAAAGTGGTTGGTCGCGTTCAATGCTGCCAAGACTAAACTAGTTTCATTCAATAATTACAAGAAACCCTCTCTACCACCAATAGCAATGGCCAACGACTCATTATCTGAGAGTCCATCTTTCAAACTCCTTGGCCTAACGTTCACAGGAAACATGAGTTGGAACAATTACATTGAAGGCATTGCCAGGGCCGCTGCAAGAAAGGTGGGCTCTCTCTACCGTGCTAGAAAACTACTAACACCCGAAAGTATCCTGTACCTCTATAAGGCCACCATTCGCCCATGTATGGAGTATTGCTGCCACATCTGGGCTGGTGCATCTGCTACTAGTCTCTCGCTCCTTGACAAGGTTCAAAAGAGAGTCGCAAATCTGATAGGCCCTGAACTGGCATCTAAGCTTCAGCCTCTGTCCCATCGACGAAATGTTGCATCCCTCTGCCTGTTCTACAAGTATTTTAGTGGTGAATGCTCTGATGAACTGCAATCACTTGTGCCCCCACGACGCGAGCACCCTCGACAAACCCGACAGGCTACTAGATCCCACCCCCACACTGTAGAGGTCCCTAGATGTAAAAGATCTTTTTACTCCAATAGTTTCTTCCCCAGAACCGCAAGACTCTGGAATTCCATTCCAGGTCCCTGCTTCCCCAACAGTACTGACGTGCAGAAGTTCAAGTGTAACGTGAACCGACACCTTGCTGCCCAAATCCCTACATAGTACCCCAGTAGTTGTTGCCCCTGATAGTAGCCCCCTACACCAAAGTGGCAATTTGCCTTGTTTGGGGTGAAAATGTAATAAAAAAAAAAAAAAAAAAAAAAAATATATATATATATATATATATAAAGCTGAAAGTCTGTGTGTGTGTCTGGTCACAAATTGGCTCCGATATGGTTGACTATTATATAAAACTGATCGCATATAATGATAGAAGATGTATCGAGACACAGGAATGGGTAGGTTTAATTTGGCATGAGGATTCATTAAAATTATGGGGTCTGCGTACGCGCCTGGTCCACAAAGTAGGGAAATAAAAAATTTAAAAACTAAAAAAAAAAAACGCTTACAAGTGTTTATGATATAGATGTACATAATAATACTTTGATAAGTATGTTTTAACATAAATAGGGATGGTATAATAAAATTGTGGGGTCTGCATTCGCGCCTGGCCTCCATAGAATGGAAATAGGCACAAACTTTAATAAAAACTTTTTATATCTATCTGCGTAAGTATACTTTGATAATTATGTTTCAGTTTGAAGAAATATGGTATAATAAAATTATGGGGTGTTCGTTCGCGCCTGACCTCCATAGAATGGAAATATGTCACAAAGTTTAACAAGGATTTTTAAATATAGATCCACAGAATATTGTGATAAGTGTTTCAGTGTGAACAGGTGTGGTATAATAAATTATGGGAATTATCTATTTATTTTTACTTTCATTATATTTTGCTTTGGTTTTGATATCCCCAAATTCAAAGCTATCTCTTTACAACCCTTCCTTTTCATAACCTATCATACTTTTATAAATCAGAGTCCATTTTCTGTAGACTGTTTTTGAACCCTGTCAACGACGAGTACTTTTGCTAGTATATATATAACATGGTTGGGGGTCCGGTCTACCTTAGCTAAGATATAACACGAGGAAGACAGTGGTGTCAACCAGTTACAAGTGTAGTTCTAGGTGGTTCGATTCGCACACCCACAGAAGTCTAATGGCGCAGTCTCAGCCGCTACTCCAATGACAGGGTTGATATAACGCTGCGGGCCGGATGTGGGATCCAGTAGGTTGGCGATTCTCTCACTTGCTGGCTTTTCGTTGAAAAAGAACGCTTCAATAAGGTTTCGTGCCTCTGTAGTTAATTCACAAGTTGAGAAACGATGAATAATCGACTATAACGCACGTTTTGGTTTCCGTTGTGTTATATCGTAGATTATATGAATAACAAGTCATTACTGGGGTTGTACAGAAAGGGTTTATTTAGGTAAAAAGGTACACACATTTCTAAGCGTCCATTGACAGCTTAGTACTAAATTCTGTCTCCCACGTGAGGAGAGTTTGCTTGTCTTTTTATAGACGTAACAGTCCATTCATTTGAGGGATGTTGGATCAGTCCATTATATCACCTTCCTCCCAAGCTAAATTCTTCCCTAGAATTTCGCTTCATCATTTTTTTCTGTTTTGACTTTGTCCAAAAAATTCAGTTCTTTTTCTTTCACTTCTCCTTAAAATTTGCGTTTGCGAATTTTTGGATTTTGGAGAGTGACTTGTATTTTCAATTACTGGTGCTTCCTTTTTTGGAGGCTCTATGTGAAAACTGTCATACAGTACTTCCATCGGTACTTCATTGTTTTTAACTGTTTCAATATATCGGGGTCTGAGTTGGTTTATATGTTTTTTGTGGGAAAATGTCTGACCTTTTATAATGTAGACCATTCTTCCAATTCTTTTTGAGATTACGCCTTCTTCCCCAAAACTCTTCCCTGCCCGATAATTGTTGAAAAAAACTTTATCCCCGTCTTTGTATATCTTGTATCGTCCATTATCTTTTACACTTTTTTTTTACTTTTTTACTCGGAATTAACCGGTCGAACACAGAACGCACTTTTCTGGCAAACATTATTTCCGCTGGGGATAAATTTGCATTTGTATTCGGATTAGGCGTTATCCTGTACACTGCTAAAAATTTCTGAAGACTTTTTTCTTCCGTGTCGATGTTATCGTTCTTTTTTAATGCTCGTTTAAACGTATCGACAAATCTTTCAGCTTGTCCGTTAGATCGAGGGCTATAAGTTGGTGTTGTGACATGCTCTATGGCCAGTGACTCACAGTAGATCTTAAATTCTTGACCTTTGAACATGGTGCCATTATCACTAACAATTGTTTTTGGTACGCCAAAACACCCAAATACCTCGTCCAACGCCTTTATTGTGTTTGACGCTGTAGGATGTTTGAATTTAAAAATTTCTGGCCATTTCGACATGCTATCTACTATTACCAGGTAATAATATCCTTTTAGAGGTCCTGCGTAATCTATATGGATCCGCGTCCATGGTATATCTGTTTTAGGCCAAGGTTGCGTCTTAATGGGCGGCGCTTTTGCTGCTAGTTGGCAACCCTTACATAATTTTATCATTTATTCTGTCCTGATCCATTCCAGGCCAGTACGTATATGCTCTCATTAGTGCTTTCATTCTGGAGATTCCAGGATGTCCCATGTGGAATTCTTTTAAAATTCTCTTCTGTAATACTTGAGGTATTACCACTCTATCTGAGTACATTAGAGTTTCATCGCACTTTGAAAATGGAAAAACGGTTAATCCTTTCCTCTTCTTTTCTTTTTTTCCCACATGTTTTTTTTTCTTATTAATGTATTCATCTGTTCTTGCTGCTTTCTTTATTTCCTCAAGTGTTACCGGAAGTTCCCTAACAGTATTTATTAATATATCTGTTAGTTCATTTTCTTCTTTTAGTGCAGCTATAACAGTTTCTTCAAGTAATTCAGTTTTATTTGGGATCAACCTGGACAACACATCTGCGTGTGCAATTTTGCTGGATGCTAGGTGTTTCATTTTAAAATTTTAGTTTAACAGAATCATGCTCCAAACAAAAATGTAGTAGGCAAAAAAAAAAAATGTTCTGTCAGCAACAGTACAACTTCAAAATAGTCAATATCGCCCACCTCCAGAAGAGAGGGAATTCCTGTCCGTGATAACCGTGGTAAAAAAAGACACACTCCAATCGCCAGAAACACCCACACACACAATTTGCAGGACACTGCCGACTCGTCTCTAGCCTCCTGCTTTTATAGTGGCCGGGAATTATCCATTTGCATAATCACATGAGAAAGAAACGTGATTTTCCGAGAGTTGCATGGGGTAAATGCTAATAAAAACCCATGGACGCCATCTTGGAATTCTCTTTTTCCCCCCAACCGGTGACACAACAGACGTACCCGAGGTAAGCTCCTTTTCCCCTCATTTTAGTCATTGCTACTTCTGCTACAGTAACCTATTAGGAATAGGAACTCCTTTTTTGGAATCAAAAATCGATAACAAAGGTTTGTGGTCCGTTTCCAAGATAAAAAATCTTCCATGGATTAACCTATGAAATTTCCTCATGGCGTATACAATTGCCAGACCTTCTTTTTCTATCTGACTATAATTTTTTTCTGCGGGTAGCAAAACCCTTGAGGCATGAATAATTGGTTTAGTCGATCCATCTTTGAGTCTGTGTTGTAGCACAGCACATAAACCGTATTCGCTCGCATCTGCTGCTACAATTGATTTTTTTTCGGATCGTAGTGAGCTAGTGCTAAATCCGATAACAGACATTTTTTAATATTTAGGAATGCTTCATCACATTCTTTTGTCCAGAGCCATTTTTTATTCTTTTTCAATAATTCGTTTAAAGGTGCTCTTAGTTCATGCATATTTGGGATATAAGAATTATAATAATTTGCTAGTCCCAAAAATGACTGTAGCTGCACTATATTTTCTGGTCTAGGCATGTTTTTGATTGCTTCAGTCCTATTAGGATTAGGTTTTCTACCATTTCGATCAATCACTTGTCCCAAATATTCAATTTTGTCCATCCCAAAATTACATTTTTCGAGAGCCACTTTCAATCCATAGTTTGATATTCTCTCGAATACTTTGCCAATGTGGATTTTATGCTCTTCCACATTTTTACTTCTTATAAGGATGCCATCTAGATAAGCCATAGCAAAATCCAAACCTGCTAGCATTGTATCCATAATTTGCTGGAATAAATTTGGGGCTACTTTTAAACCAAAAGGCAAACGTTTTAGTGAAAATAGTCCTTTATGGGTATTTAATGTCAGGTACTTAGCACAATCTTCCTGGACTTTTACTTGCCAATACGCTTCAGACAAATCAATTTTTGTAAAAGTTTTTCCTCCGCTTAACTTCGAAAAAATTTCCTCTGGGGTAGGAAGCGGGTAGTTATGCTCCTTGAGACAATTATTTAGACCTGTCGAAAAGTCCGCGCATACCCTGCTTTTATTATTTTTCTTCTTAACGTAAACCGTGGGTGAAGCCCATTCAGAGTAGTCCACTTTTTCTATTACTCCAATATCTTGAAGTCTCTTTAATTCTTTCTCTATAGTTTCTAATGCTGAATATGGAACCTTTCTTTTGGGTTTGAAAACTGGTTTAGCCTTGTCCTTTAGTTCAAATTTCACCTCCGTTTTCGTGCAGCAACCCAAACCTTCAGAGAATACCTCTTATAAATCTTTTTTTAATTCGTCAATAAACTTCCCTGGTAGTTTAGACTTTTCTAAACCCGCCAGACTTACTTTATTGCAAAATTAGCTTATGGGTTTTTCCCATAAATTAAAAAGAATCATTAAGTCTATACCGAACAAATTAGAATTTTTCCCCGGTACGACATATAACTTGGTTCTCACAGCATTCTCCTTTAGAGAAACATTGGTAAAAAATTCACCCTTAAATTTTAGTTTATTTCCAGACACACTTCTGGCATTTTTTTTTGTATTTTGTAACTTTGGAAACCCAATTTTCTTCCAAGTTACTTCGTCAATGATACTTATGTCGCTTCCCGTATCTAGAAGACAGTTCACATTACAGCCATTAATTTTAATTTTAATATATTTTCTTTTATCATGCTTCGTGATATTTTATCATGCTTCGTGATATTTAAACATTTATAATGTGTATAGAATAGACTATCTCGTTCACTGAAAATGTTTGACAATATTTTTTATTGTTTCACTAAAAGAAATCTCTTCAGGTTTCTTTGGCAGGATAAAATTCGTATACTTTGTATTTTCCTGAGATCCAAGTTTTTGGAGAAGAAGGATAATCTTCTCTTCGTCTGTCCAAGACTGACATCTCTTAGCAAAAATATTTTCGTATCTCCGAAAATATGCCGGAAAAGTTAACCCATTTGTCGGCTCGTATATAAATTCGGATAAAGAATTTGCTATTCCTTCAGGAGTGAAACGACAGTCTTTCTGCTGCGTTAAAATACTCTGTAGTATTTCGCTTTGCTTCAACTGCTATTGCTGAAGTAATTCCATTTGTCTTTGTTGTGCAAACAATGCCGATTGCATAGTTCTAGTGAATTCCGCTAATTGCTCCATGTTAAAAAAATTTTTTTTTTTACAAAACCACACAATTAAACAAAAGATTAACTCATATGTCCTATAAATTCAATGAATTACAAGCACAATGTCCTTCCGAAGAGAAAAAAAAAAAACACTTCCAGCCGAATAAAACTTGAAATGGACACTTTTTTTAAAAAATTTCTTTTCAAAAAAATGTTCGCTCCAAAATGTCAATTTCTTTTTTTTTTTTTTTAGGACTGTAACCGACTGAAACACTTACTTTTTAAATGTTGGCGCTGTCGAAGTTCCTTTTTTTTCTTCTTCCTTCTTTGGATTTCTTTTGTTTTCTGCTCGTTAATCTTCTTGTGTGCTTATTCCTTCGCTTTGTTTTTTAGTGAGTTTCGTTCGAATTCTTCGTTGCCAGTTGTTATATCGTAGATTATATTAATAACAAGTCATTACTGGGGTTGTACAGAAAGGGTTTATTTAGGTAAAAAGGTACACACATTTCTAAGCGTCCATTGACAGCTTAGTACTAAATTCTGTCTCCCACGTAAGGAGAGTTTGCTTGTCTTTTTATAGACGTAACAGTCCATTCATTTGAGGGGTGTTGGATCAGTCCATTATATCACGTTGTAAATGTTAATTATTAACAAGTCTGAGTACAAAGGAGAACATGAAAATTATGCCAAGTTCTCAATAGAAAAAAAAAAGTAAACATAAAAAGTATATTTTTTGTTCTGTAAGTCTTTCCATTGTCATTCAAACGAGTCCTTTTTTGTTCCAATTACCGATTCCTTCTTGCTTATGAGTCGGTCAGAGAACGGGTGTTCTTATGTGTGGTGGCGGTAGACCCGGCCTCTCAACAACGGTGACCAACAAAAAACAACTCCCAACTCAACGGATTTTTCCTTACTCTGCAATACCTGTTAAATGGAGGGTTTGTGTAATATCTGGCTGGTCTAGTGGTTCTATCAACCAATACCCACTTCGTCATATCCTGCTTCGCCCTGATTGGCTAATTGGTCACCTCACCCATGCATATTAATTAGGTGATTTTCAGTCAGCAACAAATATTTTATGTAACATCCTAGACAAAGCATTGTTAGATACTCAAAACACCATTTCCCAAACAATATCGTTAAAGTGCTCAAAATTGTTTTTCTTTCCTTTACAAAGAAAATTTATTTCTTGTAAGTGTTCAGGCCGCTTTCTCTTCTTTTCCGACTAACAGGGTTCCCTAGCAATACCCGGGAATCGTCACATAAATAAAAAGCTCTAATTCAATTCTCCTTAGCCCCCCTCTGGGGCAATTTTAGTCCATTATAGCTGGTTGAGTCATACACAAACACACGTATATATATATATATATATATATATATATATATATATATATATATATCATTAATATTAATAAATTACGAAACAATCTAATGGTAAAAAAATAAAAAATAAAAATTTAATGTATTAGTTTCTATTTTAAACCGATGTAGACTCATTTTAGATAGAACCTGTTATCGCGATAAAAGAGAAAACACCTCTAAATAAAGAAACTAAAAGTCATCCCACCTTATAGAGCTTTGAAAGTAATAGAGAATTCTACAGGGAAACCGAGGACAATATGGCGAATTCGCTGGACAAATGATATTGTACCGTAAATAATTCAAGATTTCTACCATGAATAACTTGTGTTTAAATTAGACTAATCTGGTTTAATTGTGTTTAGCATAGCCCATGATCCTGGCACAAAATAGTTTAGCAACAAGGATGAAATTGGATTAAATACTAGATCTCAAAAAAAAAAAAAAAAACGCACATGGTCTCAAAATAAAAAAAAAAAACTTCGGAGAAATCTTTTCTGCACAAACGGAAAAAATCTTTTGCCTTTTTTTTGTGAACAAAAACAAAAAGCAGAATTATTTATGTCATGAATCTAAATTTATTAGAAAAAAAAAATTTGCGAAACTAGCAAGAAGAATTTTTAAAGTTTAACATTTTGACGGCACAATTTCACAAACAATTAATCGAAACACCAGAATCAATTCCTCTGAATACCATAGCGAGCACAATAACGGATTTTTCATTCAATCTGGATTTAAAACAAGCCTTTATGCTTGATATATACGGTGCTTGATATATACGATGGGCGACGCATGGAAACTGTACTTACCATTTCGCAAGCTGGGCACAGCAGAACATGAAAAACATTACAATTTCATCCTTCCGAAAAAAGCAGATTTCACATTTGATGAAACGATAATACCGTTATCAAACATATTTTTGAGTCAGCATCTTTATTTAATATTCATTACAATTGGTTTAAATTAAAGAAACATGCTACAACGATTTTGTCAAATATGCTGGAATTGTCAATCTACAATGCGATAATTTTCGGCTTGAATCGCTTACAAAAGATCAATTCAAATGCCCCATTTTCATCGCAGGGCTACAATCTACAGAACATGCGGACATACGTACACGTCTGCTACCTATGGTTGATAAAGACAAAGAAATGACAATACAAATTCTGAACACAGAATGTCAATGACTAATAAATCTAAAACCAGACACAACAATGGTGCAACAACAAAGCCCATCGGTTTGAAACAACATTAAATCGGTAAAGAAATCCTTGATTGGAAAAAGAAATAAGCCTCCAACACCCTGTTGGTCATTTGGGGAGATGCACTATGCTCGTTTTTGACAATTTAAAAGACACACACGTCAACATTGTTGACATCATGTGCACAAGGACGGCTTTTGTGGTCAAAATAACCGCAACATTTCCAGGATGAATACTGCACAGCCAAAATATAAAAACCAGAAAAAAACGCCAGGACGTTTCAGAAAACCACATCGGATTCATTTTTTGCCACTTTCAAGGTAAATTTTGAATTCTGGAAAAATATATACTTTTTGAGATAAACACCAAGCCAGTGAACTTTCAGTTCGATACCGCTTCGGATATCACTTTAATTTCATGTCCAACATGGGGGTTGTTGGGAAAACCAACTCTTAAGAAGACAAGTTATGTTGCTTGTGGTGCATCGGAAAATAAGATACAACTAACTAGTGAGTTAAAATGCAATGTTTAAAAAAAAAAAAAATCAGGTGTGTGCTATGTTTCTGATGCATCAATCTTGAATCTCTTTAGTTTGGATTTTATTGAAGATCTTGATCTTTTCAACATTCCCCTAAACTCAATTTTCAATTCGTTCAATATTAATGCTGCAGCAGATGCTGAAACACATTTTAAGAAAATACTTACAGCCAAGTTCTGCAATATTTTTGAAGAAGGACTTGGATGTTGTTCTAAAGTTAAAGCGACTTGAAAACTTAAAGCAGATCCAATGTCAGTCTTCAGACCAAAGCGTCAGATACCATACATAGCTTTAGCTATAGTAGTAAAAGACTTGGATCGCATACAACTCAAAAGAAGTAATCCAACTTATAAATTACTCATCCTCGGCAGCACCTATTGTCATTGGGAAGAAGGCTAATCGCAAAGTATGCCTATGTGCAGACTTCATCACAGGACTAAATAACAGACTAAAGATACGTCAGTATGCATTACCCGTGCCGGAAGATCTGTTCTCCAAAATCAACGGTAGAACTTATTTTGCAAAACTGGATCTTGCAGATGCATATCTACTAGTGTTGGGACGAGTAATCAGAATCAGAATCGGGAATCGGAAAAATCGGAACTTTTGAAAGAATCGGAAAAATGTGTGCCTATATTTCGATGCCAAAATCGATTCTTTTAATAGGCGTTTTAATTTGGTTTTGTTTAAAGTAAACTCTTCCACTGCTGGTAGTAATGATAAAATAATAAATACTTATCGATTTGGTTATATCACTAAAACTGAAATCTATAGATCACCTCATACAAGTATGTTTTTACACCTGAAAAAAAAATATGTGCTCATTTAACATGTTTTTTACGGTAATCAGGAAAAATAACAACTCTCTAGTTAAATATCTAGACGTTTTTAAAGATTCGGAATCGGAATCGGTAATTAGATCGGAATCGGGAATTTAGTCGGAATCTGGAAAAATATCGGAATCGCCCCATCACTAATATCTACAAGCAGAAGTTGATGAATATTTTAAAAATCTTCTCACTATTAACACACACAAAGGATTATTTCAATCTAACCGCCTTCCATTCCCCCAGATGAGTTCATAATTAACGGATACTCTAACTTAACAGCTAAATCTGAACCCCAAGATCGCCATGGGCATGGAATATGTGCCTACATTAAAGATGGCTTCCCGTGTGGCAGGGATATCTCTAGAGAAGATCCTAATTTACTCTATATGTGCTTCCGGGTTGCACTTGCTTACACCACTGCATTTATATTTGCCCTCTATCGGCCCCATAACAGCGGAGTTACTATCTTTAAGAGTATATCTGAGAAAATAGACCACATCCAGTCTGCAAATCACTCGGCTAACATCCACATCTGTGGTGACTTCAACGTCCATAACGTGGAATGGCTGACCCATTCAAATAAGACAGACGATTAGGGGAGGTTTTGTCATGATTTTGCCATTGCTTATGACCTCACTCAGATTGTTCGCGAACCCACCCGTGTGCCCGATACTACAGGTCAATATGCAAGCCTCCTAGATCTTTTTCTCTCAACTTCCCCTGAGCTATGTTCATGTTCCGTTCATTCTTCTCTAGGATCCTCTGACCACTCCGTCGTATCAGTTAAGATAAAAATGAAATGTAATAAGTCCTCAGACGTACTCCTCCACCGTACTATACCGATACTTCATGGCTGACTGGGATAGCTTCCGTACATTCATATCTGATCTACCTCTGCATTCCATGTTTAAAAAGGATGTATCCTCTATAGTAGCAGATCTGATCGAAAGGTTAATTCTAGGCATAGGCCAATTCATACCATCTAAAAAATTCCAACAGAAACCTAACAGCCAGCCACGGTTCTCCCCAGAATGTGCTGCTGCTATCGCGCACAGAAATCACTTTTTCCATAACTACCAACGTAATAGATGTACTGAGACTAAAGCTGCTTTCAGGAACGCCAGTAACAACTGTAAAAAAAGTAATAAAAAATGCAAGAGAGCTTTATGCCCAGTCTGTTAAATCCAAGGTAGCTGATCAGCGGCTTGGATCCCACCAGTTTTGACAAATAAGAAATAGGATCCGGAACAGAAGTGTGCGATCTATCCCAACCATTATCAATGGACCAGAGGTCATCTCGTCAGCATCAGACAAGGCCAAACTATTTGCAAAGAACTTTGCGGCTAATTCTACCCTATGCGACGAAGGCCATCAACTCCCCATATTTACTCCTATAACACAGAACAAGCTAGGTAACATACAAATATTTGTGCATGAAGTTGCAAAGCTAATCAAGAACCTTGATTCCAGTAAAGAACTGGCCCTGACGGCATCCTAATTATAGTGTTAAAAAAGCTTCAACCAGAACTTTCTCCCATACTTACGAAACTATTTAAGCGTTGCCTTAAGGAGAAGTGCTTTCCGACTCCCTGGAAAACCTCATCAGTATTCCCTGTATTTAAGAATTCAGGTGATAAGTCATCTCCCTCTCAGTACAGACCAATAAGTCTCTTGTGTGTCATGAGTAAGTTACTGGAATCCATATTAAATAAAGAAGTAGTCCACCACCTCAGCAGAAATAACGTCCTTAGTTACATGCAATATGTTTTTTTCTTTTTTACACGGTGGTCACCACTTATCAAGGCCCGGAAACAATAAGTCTCCAGGGTGTTATGAGTAAGTTGTTGGAATCACTATTAAAAAGAGAAATAGTCAACCACCTCAGCAGAAATAACCTTCTTAGTGACACACAATATGGTTTCCGCTCTGCAAGATCTACCGCAGATGTGCTGACGGTTACATCTCATAGGATTAGTGAATCTCTTGACAAAGGCTTCCTTTCTAGGGCAATTGCTCTTGACATATCAAAGGCCTTCGACAAGGTATGGCATAAGGGCCTACTATACAAGATTTCCAGCTACGGTATAACTGGAAATGTTTTCTCAATCATTAAATCATTTCTCTCCGATAGGCTCATAAGAGTAGTGGTCGATGGACAAAAATCAGAGGCCTGCAGTATTAATGCTGGAGTTCCTCAAGGGTCAATCCTGGGCCCAACTCTCTTCCTGATCTACATCAATGATCTCCCTAAACACATATTTAAATTATTCGTTGACATCTATGCTGATGACACGACCATCTACGGCAACAAATCAAAGGCTGTAAATAACAAAGTTTTCTCTGATTCTCTCTCCTCTGATCTCGAGCGCGTGGTTCAGTGGGGGAAGATGTGGCTGGTTACCTTTAATGCATCTAAAACACAAACTCCTATGTTTACCTCATCAACGCTTTGATCCCCATCTGGCATCAATTGAAATGGATGGCTCTCGTCTAGGAGACGCCCCATGTTTTGACAAGCTTCTGGGTTTGTCCTTTACTCCTGATCTGAAATGGAACACGTACATCAAGTCTGTTGCCAAGGTCGCTGGAAAGATGGTTGGATCCTTCTACCACCCCAGAAGATATCTCACTACTGATGCAATTCTCTATCTATATAAAAGCCAAGTACGTCCAAGTATGGAATACTGCTGCCATATCTGGGCAGGAGCTGCTAAAACAGCATATCCTGCCTTGACAGAGTACAAAATACACTTCGTGGCTTAGTGGGGGATGTCCTTTTCTCTTCCCTGCGACATCTCTCCCACAGAAGAGACGTTACGAGCCTATCCTTGTTTCCATGGCAGGTGCTCGTCTGAACTCCAATCTCTGGTCTCCCCTCTCCAATCTTTCACGAAAAACACCCGTTTAGCTGAATCCACTGTCGAAAATATTCCCCACTCTTTATCTGTGCCTAAATCAAAACGTAGATTCCATGAACAAAGCTACTTTCTTAGAACTGATCGCCTGTGACACTCTGTTCCGTCTGCCTGCTTCCCACCGGACTACAACCTGGATGTCTTCAAGTCCAACGTAAACAAATTCCTAATGAACCGCCCCTTTAAGTAAAAAACTTTATTAAATCTCCACACTAGCGTACTGTACTTGCAATAACCTTATCTCTGAGTGGCTTCCGGGCCTTTATAAGTGGTGACCACCGTGTAAAAAAAAAAAAAAAAATTGGAGTCAAGCCAGCCCCAGCAATATTTCAACAAACTATGGATACAATACTCATAGGAGTTTCTGCCTTCATTGATGATATTATCATTACAGACAAGAGGAATTTACGTTCTGGATCGAATTCAACAATATGGATTTCACTTAAGACCAAACAAATGCAAATTCTTCCAGACTTCTGTGAAATACCTCGGATTCATATTTGACAATAATGTTTGAAAACCATACATATACATACATACATACATATACATATATATATATATATATATATATATATATATATATAGAGAGAGAGAGACTTTTTTGTAATATATATATATACATTAAAGATTTTAAGAATTAAAGGTTTTTTTAATTTTTTTTTGGATCGAGTAAAACGTGTTTGGACAATTATACCTATTAGATTTCTTAAAAAGAATGTACATTTCTCTCACCCTTTTTGATGTACGTGGTGGATTTTAGTCTATAGAGATCGCAACTTCTGTGATACTGTTTCCATCGCATACGTTAGACATGTCTTCCAACTTATAATCATTTCCAGTACAAATAGATTGTTTGGTATTGGAATATTTTTAAAAGAATAATCGAGTTCTTGTTTAGTTCTCCCAATTGTAATTATAGGTCAAATATTTATGCCAATGTGTGCTCAACTATCTCACCTATTGATATGAAAATCGGCCAGAAGTGGGTTGTATAACATGTATCATGAATTAGTTGAAAAATAAAACAATAAAGTGCTTGATCGTAGGTTCTATAAGGGCTAACATAAAATCTTGTATTTAAAACCATGCATTACAATTTTTACGTAAAGAAAATGATTCTAAAGGAAAGGTATTATATCATTTTATACATGTTTAACAAAAACAAATAATTTATTTTTATTAAAATTATCGTGTTTTTAAATGCAATTTTCTCTTTTATATAGGACTAGCCTGGGTGCCCGGTGTTACCCACGTGTTTGGAGGTGTGTGTTGAGCAAAAAAAAAAAAAGTGGTAGTAGGACGACAGGGTCGAACTCGTACGACGAAGGAGGAAAAATACGCGAAAAAAACGTGATGTCTTTGCTGTTGCGTCCAACGTCGAACCGGAAGTGATTTATGTTTAAATTAAGGCTAGTCAATCGAAAAAAGGGGATTGCCCCTCCCTGTAGAAAAGTGCCGAGTTAAAGGTGAAGGAATTAATGTTTTTAAGCAATTTTTCGATATTTGTCGTCCGAAGGGTCGAGCTCCAAAACGATGCCGATTTTTTGAATATCTGTCGCCTCTGTCGAAAGTTTTAGGCAGGCATGCAAACATACATACATACACTTAAACAGACAAGTGAGTTTTAGATTATATACGAGACAAATACATTTATAAAACTTTATACAATTAACATATTTTATTATATAACTCTGAGTTGCCTGTGTGTTTGTGTGTTAATGTATTTGTGCGTTTGCATGTCCGCTAAAAACTTTTGTCATCCGCATCGAAGCGGCACGAATGTGGTATCGTTAGAATGAGCGATATCTCGGACAAATAACATCGAAAAATTTAAATAAGCTGTCATTTATTTCATGTAGAAATGTCATTTTGTTTAAAGGGCGTCAGATAAAAATCTTACTCTCGATGCTGTTTGTAAAAGTCGCATGCGCGAACGACCGATGCGTTGTTTCGTTTTAAAAAGCTAAATTTGCAACGTCATAAATCTGCGTCGTCGTGGTCCGGTCGATAACGTATTCTCTTACAGATATAACCTTTTCGAGTTCGCATCTATCACGCGGCATTTTTTGGGGCTTACAAAATTTTGCTTTTGATTTCGCTTCTCTTTGATAGCACCAAAGTCCCGCTTTTTTTTAGAAAAAGTACTTTACGACCAAGCAACGTCAGGAAACGCCGGGCAACACCGGGAAACGTCGAACGCCCGAAACTAGTTATGTATAAAACAAAGAACGCTTAACTCATACGCAAACAAATATTTTCCTAAAGTGTTGTAACAAAATTCTGAATGTTATCTTTAAGTCAGTAAATTCTCTTGTTTCAGGGTTTCGCCGGTTTTTTCATGTTCATCTTGAGGTAGAAAGTGAAATTTCTATTTGATTAATCAGTATATGTTCGTAGGAAAACTATGCACCAAAAACTATTTCATTACCCATTTTCGCTCCGAGTTGTTAAGTGTCACAAAAATATTTAATTATATTTTCATCCTATTTGGTCAATTTTTACATATAATCCACCCAACCGTTTCTGCTTTAATTATTAATTTCGAATGGAGGAGCATCAGAGTAGATTACATCTTCAAGTACCTGTATGTTTAGGCACACTAAAGAACTTCAATATATCGAAACAGTGGATGATATATATAGATAAAATTTAAAATGGAGTCGGAGAGACCTAGAGGATCGACGTTTCGCCCGTCTTACACGAGCTTTCTCAAGAGGGATAGTCACTCCCTCTTAAGATGGCCCGCGCAAGACGGGCAAGACGGTTGAGCCTCCATTTTAAATTTCACATCGTCGGATGTTATTCATTTTAATAATCATATATATATATATATATATATATATATATATATATATATATATATATATGTGTGTGTGTGTGCGTGTGTGTGTGTGCGTGCGTGCGTGTGTGCGTGCGTGAGGGTATTTTATCTATATCTTCATCATATTTTTAATTTCTTTGTTTTTACGTTGTTTTATCCAATCTTGTTTATGTTTTTCTTTTCATTCTCACTCAATGTTTTGTTTTGTTACTTTTAAGCATTCCGCCATTTTATCAATGTTGATTGTTAATTGATCTTTTTATTTGTTCGTCATCTCTAAACAAGACTTGATTATGAAACGCTAAAGATTTTGTGACGTGAATCTCAAGAGACAATACGATAAGATTTTCGTTCGTGCCTTTAACTTTCCAAGTAAAAGATGTTGACCCTTTCTAAGAAGATCAATCTACTAAAAAAGGTGAATATCTTATATTATTCTGTACACGTAAATCCACAGTAAAATCTGTACGTGTAAAACGTTAGTAAAACTTAGTTAAATCATTTTTAATTAATGTGTTGCCACGACATAATCATTATTACTTATTAATTATTAGTGATCTGAAGTTCTTCAAATAAATTATTTTTTTTCCTGAATTTTGTAGATGAGGATTGATAATTTGTATTCTTTGGATTATTCGAACTACTGTCCTTATCGTGAGTGTTATTCTCACAATATTTCGGCTGATGTAATCTCCGGCCTTCTTCGTGTATATCTTGTCGAACTCAGAAATGTTTGTGTCGAACACAGGAAATTTCTACATAATTTCGAACGGGACCCTTTATTTTAATCCCCGGGGATAGCATACTCTTGTTTCATTATCCATGATCGAATCGAAATCTTACAGAAATTGACATTCTTAGTATCCATCGCACTGAACATTAATTTTCTAATCTCCAGAAGAATGTTACTTGAGGCCGAATTCACCTAGTGCTTTATCCGTTACACCACGGGTAATTGCGAACAATTCTTGTATAATTTCAGGAACCATAACCGTATTTTTGTTTTAGATATGCAATCTTACAAATTATTACTATATAATCATATTACTACATAAATTTTCTTAGCCTTTTTTGGTCAAGATCAAAGTGTAGTATCTGTTCTTCAGATGCTGCACTTCCATTTCTTGTTCTCTTTCGGTGGAGGAGAAATCCTTCACGACTGAGACAATTTTTATTTTTGTACCTTTTCTCCACGTTAAAAAACGACCCTGGTGTCTAACTCTGTCCCGTGGGGAGGCATAGTAAATAGGTACTACATACTATGATATGATATGATATTATATATATATATATATATATATATATATATATATATATATATATATATATATATATAAATTTCTTTTCTTTTTGTGTATTGATATTCATATTCTAACACATTTTTTTATTTATTTAAAAAGCAAATACAAATTTGTTATATATTGGTTGAAGAATTGCATTCATCGACAAGTGATCTAGCTAATTTGCAGATTCTTTTAAACATTCATTTTAATTAATTCCCTATTATTTTTTTTCAGTTTTCTGATTGGATGAGCATTTAGTTAACTATTTAGTGCAATTATATTTATGCAGATATTCAACATTGTTTATTCTTACGTAATAAGGTTATAGTAAACATATACCTCTTTCTATATATTTATTTATGTATGCATATATGGATTTTTTTCTAGTGTTTCATCCTTTCGGGAATCATCAGTGCAGGGAGTAACGAATTCTGCCGGTCGAGAGATTCGGGCCCGATCACGAAGCCATCTCTGACTCCATTAGCAAGGAACAAACCACACGGCCAACGTTAATCGCGATAAATTCAGTTGAAATTTAAACATTTATTATTAAATGTCGAGACGTCCATCCAAAATGATCTAATGATTGTAACATCATGATATGCGCATGCGTGCTTTAGTGACATACTTTTATTTCAACTTTAAAGTGCTCAACAATAAGAACTGTAAAATAATATATATATATATATATATATATATATATATACAATTATTTAAAATTTTATGTACAAATAAGATGGAAGGGGTATGGGAGCGATAAAATATATACTTGAGCAAGTCCAATGATTAAGTTCATTCCTTAATATAGAGATAGAGATGGCCTACGTGAAATAATTGAAAATCTTTAAATAATTTTGAGAGTAAACCTGGTGTAAGATTGTAAAATACTCCATTTAGTACGCATTAGCACAAGCTGGATTTTCGATTAGGTGTTGGCCAATGCCAGATTCCTAGGCTGAAGAGGAGGAAGGGAGAGCGACTTGACCAGTCTAAGTTTTGCCGGGATGTGTTGGTTAATACGTATCAGCAAATTTAGAGAAGTTTGACCTACATAGCCAGACGATCACTTGCAATTGAATTCATAAATAACATTGATTTGTGTAATGTAAGAGTAAACTATCCTTCGTGACGGGAATGCAGATTTTACACCAAAAACCAAATGTAACCCAACAGGCGGGAAGCAATTTGATACAGAAATAATATTCTGTCTATTCAAACATTGACCAGCATCTCCAATCCAAGAAAGTTTTTAATAAATAGGACACTGGAGAGACCGAGGGCTATAGGAGAAGTGTATTCTTCTACTTGATTATTAATAGTGTAATTAATCAAATTCTCCGGATAACCATTACGAATGAAAATGTATTTGAGAGTGTTTTGTTCAATTTTGTTCGAAGAACAAATTTTAAGGGCTCTATACACTAATGTATGAATAAGCTATATTTTCTTAGCAGTAGGCACAAATGAGCGTCAATTAATATAAAGACCGGTAAAGGTCAGTTTACAATAAACTTTAGTAAAAAAAAAGAACTCTTACTACGCTCAATCAAAACACCCAGGAAAGGCAAGCAACGCTCATACCTCTTCCATCTTATTTTATATAACTGTATGTATATTGTTTTACACGAATTCCCATTCGTTTTTTCCTCTCCTAAATCCCTGAGTATTTGCTTTTGGTAATAATTTAATTAGCTTTTTTTTTGTAATTATGTTTTACACCAACGATTAACTTCTGATGAGTTTGTAAGGGAAAAGGCCTATTAGGGTGTTTTCCGTGTATTATTTTTTAAGCGCTATAGAAATTTTGTTTGGTTATATATATATATATATATATATATATATATATATATATATATATATATATATATACTCGCATTTCAACCCGGTGTTACCCGGGTGTTTGGAGGTGTATGTTGAGCAAAAAAACAAAACCAAAAAAAAAAAAAAAAAAAAAAATGCGGTCAATTTTGACCCCTATTATGACTCCTTTACATTTATTGTTTTGGGCTCAAATCAAGGTATTAAGGACAAGGAACCTATATCTAAAATTTCAATTGTTTATACCCAAAATTGGCGGAGGAGTTTGGTAGAGTTCTCAAAGGTCAAGTCATTGAACTTAGACCTCTTAACAGACAAATCTCTGGCCGAAAACGGATTACAAAGAATTTTCTCAATCTCAATAACCTGCATATTAAATTTCGAGTCTGTAGACTGAAAATTGACAGAGTTATTGCGTAGGGAAATGCACAGACAGACAGACAGACAGACAGAGACGTTCACTTTATATATATATATATATATATATATATATATATCCTGATAATGATATACAAAAGATTATGTGTAGCTTAATTGATATATATTAAAAAAAACCCCAACATTTTACTAAGCTATACTCACGTATTAAGCACTATTGAAGCAAAAACATCATATATATCTATATATCTATAAAAGTGAAAGTGTCTGTCTGTCTCTCTGTGTGTCTGTCTGTGTGTTTGTCTGTGTACATTTCCCTACTCAAAAACTCAGTCTACAGACTCGAAATTTGATATATTGAGATTTGGAAAAATCGTTGTAATCCGTTTTCGGCCAGAAATTTGGCTGTTAAGAGGTCAAAGTTCACCACCAATTTTACCTTATGAGAACTCTACCAAACTCCTCCGCCAATTTTGAGTATAAACAGTTGAAATTTTAGAGATAGGTTCCTTGGACATAGATCTAACTTAATAACTTGATTTAAGCCCAAAATGATAAACGTTAAGAGGTCAAAATAGGGGTCAAAGTTATAAAAAATGACCTCTACCAAATTACTTTGACAATTTCTAGTTTAAACATTTGGAATTTTACATAAAGGGTATTCAGAGATAGGGCAAACTTTTTAATTGGTTTGGGTCGGAAATTTGAACTACTAATATATAAATGTATGTATGTATGTTTGCATGTCTGCCTAAAACTTTCGACAGAGGCGACGGGTTTTCACAAGATCAGTATCGTTTTGAAGCCCGACCCTTCAGACGCCAAATACCGAACAATTGGCAAAAAAACATTAATTTCTTCACCCTAAACTGGGTACTTTTCTACAGGGAGGGGTCGAATTTTTCACCGATATTTTCAAAAGTCATCCCCTCTTTTTGATTGTCTAGCCTAAATTTAAACCTACGTCACTTCCGGTTTGGCGGTGGTCGTAACAGCAAAGACGTTACATACGGTACGGGTTCGAGCCTACCTTCGTACTACCATTTTTTTTTTGCTACACACACACCTCCAAATACCAGGCAACCCCGGGCACCCATGCTAGTATATATATATATATATATATATATATATATATATCCGAATAAACACAACAAATTATTTCCTTCCACATAGTTTTGTTTGTCATTAGAGCAATAATAACTCTGCACACATCAAACGCCTTCAATACAGTCTGGCACAAAGGATTGCCTTGCAGACGTGCTGGCTACAAAATATCTGAGAATGTCTCCACAACCATTGAATCCTTTCTATTTAATAGGTAAAAGTAGTTGATGATAGGGAGAACTCCGAAGCTCAATATAAGATCAATGGCAGTTCGCTTCAAGAACCTATTCTGAGCCTATCCGTCTTTCTAATCCTCATTAATGATTATATTCTGATTTTTATTGATACTCATATTCTTTACTTTTGGAACGATCCTCATATGGCAAAGCGTGCTCCGGTCGCCCATGCATAACCATAGTTCATCGCTAGCAAAAGTACATTGAAAATGATGGTGACTATGTAGAAAAATAAATTCTGGAGCACAAAAGCACGCTTCTTTAAATGATACCATTCTCGTGTTCGTAGTTATTCAACTTTTGAGTTAAAAATAGGAGACTTTACATTTGGAACAACCCCCGTACAATGGAAAATAATCTAGTAATTGATGATCTTTTTTATTCCTTACCGATTTTTTTTATCAGAATAGAAACGCCGCTAGACTTTATAGTTACTCTTAGGCATTGTCAAAATACATGAGCTTTATTTTGCTTACACAAAGAACATTGCATTATACAGTATTTTATTTCACTTCCCGATATGCTCTAGCCAAAATAGGGAACCTTTATATATATATATATATATATATATATATATATTTAGTGGAGATGGTAATTAATAAAAACTGAAGAAAGTGCTCAATACTGTTGTAGAGCTAATATGCGTTTTATTTTTTATTACCGCATCTTTCTGTTAAGTTACTTTATTGTTTGGGCTACTCGGCCGTTTTTTTTGGCCGTCTGTAGAGTCTGAGGACTTTTACAGAAATTTTCGCTAAAAAAACCCAACTAATGAAAATGAAAACATTATGTATAAAACCCTGAGAATGAGCTTATGCTCATATCTATGTATAACCAGATCTACATCGAACGAAAGTATTGCGCCTATGTACCCACAAATGAACTTAGATTTAAATCTATCCAAACGAATATGTCTATACCAATAACTGTCTGTATAACTGGGTGTGTATGTGTGTGTATGCACGCACGTATACATCCACGTGGGCGTCCGTGTGTACACGTGGTACCGATGTATATGTGCACGTAACTGTGTGTGCGTGTGTGGATGTGAAAGTATATGTTCCCGCTGCCTGCTGTCCACATAGTGTGTGAGAGCGTGCAGCTGTGTATATATGTCGATGTATGTGCTCGCGAGTATTGGTATCTGCATGTGCGCACGCGCTTGCACGTATGCGTGGGTTGCTAGTATGCCTGAATCAATATGCACATATGAGCCCGTGTAATCGCCTCCTTGGGGGCAGGGGCGTCGATGTGTCTATGTATCTGTGTATGTGCGCATCCATGCCTACGCACGCGCACCCAACATTAGCATCTTAAAGAAAATTTGACGTAAGCGAGAGCACCGCGAGTGTCTATACATGCAAGCGAACATGTGTACATATATTTGCACGCCAGGGCGGGTATGTATATGTACCTGTGACCGTTTCTTTTAAGTATATATGTGTGTACGTGCGCATGTGTGTACCTGTGCCCGCGACCGCTAGCTAACCCTCTCCAAACAATTGACAAAATAAAAATAAAAATAAACGGAATCACAGACCCCCCCGCCTCCAAACATAAGCGAACACCCAACAGGTCAAGACATACTCACCAAGAAATCATCTCACCAACGAGACGCTAAAAACTTTAACACTAAGACTCGAATTTTAAAGTAACCCCCTCCTCCCACCCCCACATATTTCCCTTCCCCTCATGTATCCCTATGCCCTCAGCCACACCAGAAATGAACTTCCCAGACCCTCCCCCACAAGTTCCTTAAAACCCCAAAACTAAAACATTATCGACATACCAAGTGCTCCCCAACTTCTCATTTTTTCCCTTCCTCTCTCTCTCTCTTTCTTCCCCCTCCTCGCAACCCCCTGACCTCATTCACTCTTTCACACTTTCATCCCAAAATAGCGAAAATTTCTGTAAAAGTCTGAGGACTCTACAGACGGCTAAGAAAACGGCCGAGTAGCCGAAACAATAATGTAACTTAACAGAAAGATACGGTGATAAAAAATAAAACGTATATATATATATATATATATACACACACACACATATATATATATATATATATATATATATATATATATATATATATATATATATATATATATATACAGAGAGAGAAAGAGAGAGAGAGAGAGAGAAATAAAAAGGAACAAACCGTATCATGTGTTCATCAACGTTTCGTCTTTATTTCGAGACTTCCTCTGGATTAATGAGATTAAGAAACAAAAAAATACCAGTACAAAATGGAGACCAGTCGCGAACGCAGACCCCACACTTTTATTATACCATCCCTATTTAAGTTAAAACATACTCATCAAAGTATTCTTATGTACATCTATATCAAAAACACTCATAAACGTTTTTTTTTAATTTTCAAATTTTTTATTTCCATACTTTGTGGACCAGGTGCGAACGCAAACCCCACAATTTTAATGAATCAACGTTCTGCCAGATCAAACATACCCATTCCTGTGTCTGGATACATCTTCTATCATTATATGTAATCAGTTTTTTTTTTAAACAGTCAACCATATAGGAGCCTATTTGTTACCACACACACACACACACACACACACACGCACACACACACACACACACACACACACATTCAGCTTTATATTATATATATGTGTGTGTGTGTATGTGTGTGTGTGTGTGCGTCCCGGTGATCAGACGCGGAAGATTCTGTGTAGCTTAATTATCATATATTAAAAAAATTATTACCTAGCTATACTACGTATTACGCATTCTTTAAGCAAATACTAAAAAAAATCATACAATGGTTCACTCTTTTGTTCCACTTTGTAAAACATTCACAGACAGAACTTGCTTTATTACCACATTTCTTTTGTCTTCTATGTACGTAGCGTCTGACGAAATTTCTATGAATAGAACTTCTTCGCAAGTTCGCCTACTGTATAGAACACATTGCCGCGGGACTGCTTCTCTGCAGATTGCAATGAGGAAGACTATTATTCAGACCTGATTATTAGTTAGCACATATTTTTAACGGTTCCTTTTTATTTAATCCACAAGGGTATCTTGCTCTCGTTCCGTTAAAATGGCCGGGTACAAGTTAACATTCTCATACTATAGAAAATATTTAATATATATAATCAGTCAATAAATTATTTAATAAAAATACACTCATTTCATTTCAGTTATACATCCATATTTGAATTATAACGGGCGTATTTGTTCCCCAAAAATATGAATTGCATCATATCTTTTTAAATATATTAACGGTTATATGAAGTTAAAAATCTTACTCGCTTTCAAAACGCTATGCCCACTCCCGTTTTTAATTTACAACGACTTTTATATACGTATTTATCATAATATGTATTATATGTACATATGTAATCAATGTATAATCAGCATTATGATAACCAGGTTTTAATTTTTGATACATATGCACACCTGTTTCATCTTTTTCGGGAATCACCAATGAGGAGGATGATATATAAAGGTCACTTTGTTTGTGTGTGTGAGAGTTCCTTCCCAATAGGTTCCGAAACGGCTGAGTCTATCTTTTGCCAATTTTTTCTTTCTTCTTTTTAATTCAATTTTCACCCCAAACAAGGCACAGTGTCACTTTGAAGTAGGGGGCTACTATCGGGGACATAAGTTGCAGGGCTAATATGAAGGGAGATGAGTAACAAGATGTCTATTCACATTACTCTTGAACTTCTGCATATCAGTACAGTTGGGAAAGCAGAATCCCGGAAGGGAGTTCCAAAGTCTGGCAGTTCTGGGGAAGAAACTATTGAAGTAGAATGCTTTCTTACATCTAGGAATATCTACTGTTAAGGGGTGGGATTTAGTTGCTTGTCGGGTTGATCAGGGAAGTCACGTCGAGGGGTTATAAGTGCTTGTAGTTCGTCATAGCATTCACCAATAAGGTACTTGTAGAACAGGCAGAGGGATGCAAAATTTCGTCGATGGGACTGAGGCTGAAGCTAAGATGACAGTTCAGGACCTATCAGGTTGGCGATTCTCTTTTGAACCCTGTCAAGGAGTGAGAGACAAGTAGCAGATGCACCAGCCCAAATGTGACAACAATACTCCATACATGGGCGAATGGTGACCTTATTAAGGTACAGGATACTTTTAGGCGTAAGTACATTTCTAGCACGGTAGAGAGAGCCCACATTCTTCGCAACAGCCTTGGAAATGCTCTCAATGTATCTATTCCAGTTCATGTTCCCTATAAACGTTAGGCCGAAGAGTTTAAAGGAAGTACTTTCGGGTAATGTGTTCTTGGCCATTGCTATTGGTGGTAGTGAAGGTTTCTTGCAATTATTGAAGGAAACCAGTTTAGTGCTGACAGCATTGAATGTGACCATCCATTTGTGCCCCCCATTTCACTACAGATTGAAGGTCATCCTCTAGTGTTTCTGCCATTTCCTTAGATATGTGTTCATTTGTTTTCCTGTCGTGTCTGTTATAGAGAGTGGTATCGTCAGCAAATATACCCATCTCAGAAACAATTTTATTAGGGAGGTCATTTATGAATATCAAGAATAATAAACGTCCAAGGATGGACCCCTGAGGTTCTCCTGCATTTATATCATATTGTTTACATGTACGACCGTCAAGGACAACCTGGATTTTACTCTTACTTAAGAAGGAATTAATTACTTTATGAATTCTTCCAGTGGTACCATATGATCTAATTTTTCTTAGAAGACCATCGTGCCCTACCCTGTCAAAAGCCTTAGATATATCGAAGGCTACCACTGTAGCCTCCCCTGTTTTGTCCGATGAACGGTATATACGTTCAGAGAAGTCAGTTAGGATATCTGCTGTGGAACGGGCTTGCCTAAATCCATACTGATTCATTATTTATGAGTTCAATTTACAATAAAAGTAGAAGTACCATTTAAAATCGCCGTAAATCATTTCTTCGTTTGCATATTTTAAAACTTCATCGTCAAGCCCAAATATCAGCGGACGTGATATTGTAAACACACACAGACAGAATTTGATGAACGAAATTATCATTATTATTTCAAAAACTTTTGCGAATTAATCCATTGTGCAAATTATTCTCAACTCTATAATACATTTCAATGTGTATATTTATATCTATCTCTTTCTATATATAAATAAATATGTGTTCTTCCATCCTGACACATGTTAGTAAGTAACATGACGAAATCACATGAAATTGGGGAAGCATATAGTATAGACATTGACTCCAGACTTACGTGAAATGAATTCGGAAATATTCTCCACTTTATAAAACCGATGAACGATGTTTTCCCTGTAGATGATCAGAAATTATAACAATAATTTATGCATGAAAAATTAAATTCCATTTCTGATATAATTGTATGATTTTACACGAATTATTTAATATATATCTACATAACTAGCGACTGCTAACACAGGTGAAACATTTTTTTTCATTATCTATTTTGCAATGCTGTAATCTAATTAAACGTAACACTATATTGCTAACGCGATATATTCTGCTAAATACTTCTTATTGTTGGACTATGACACAGATTTCAGTTTCTTTATGCTCGGGAACATTGCTATCTTTTCCTACGGACGGGAACAGGATAGCTTAGATGCAATAAGAATGATGTTTTGCCAGCGTAATAACTCGTTATATAAGATGGGGTATCCTTGATGAAACTCAGTATCCAACCAGGAATCAGTTTACCTTCAAGCAGTATAACCCGAATAAGCCTGCAACATATTGCCTATATATTTTGATAAGTACTAGTGATAAGTTCATAAGTAACAAACCAGAATGATGTACCCAACCAATATTATATAACTGGAACATTCATGTATGTAACATCAGACGTTGGAAAACCCCCTAAGAATTATGACCGGTCCTGCAGGAATATTTACACACACTGAAAGCATAAAAGGAAAAGCGACTTATCGAGTTATGTTGTTATTACTTTATACAGAAAAATGACTATGGAACCTTTTATTGCCGTTGCAGATGACGAAACAAATGAAACGATCAATCTATAGATTATAGATACTTATTCATGCAAAACAAATTTGTCCTTCCCTAAACAGCTTTAACCCATTATTACTATTTAATATTTAAAACGGATGAAGCGTAAATTCAGTTAATTTGCTCCGAATAAAAATAAAACGAAATAAAAACACAGGAACAACAGAAAAACGAGTAAAACTAATAGAAAAGAACATGTAATAGATTCGGTTTATTCTTACTTCCTTTCTTTCTTTTTCTTACTATTTTTTTCAGCCCAAACAAGGTACAGTGCCACTAAGCCGTAAGGAGTTACTATTTGAGACCAGGTTTTCAGGGATATAATGTAGGGAGTTAGGCAGTGAGTTGTCTGTTCACATTATACTTGAACTTCTGCATTTTAGTACAAACAGGGAAGCAGGAATCCGGAAGGGAATTCCAAAGTTCGAAAAATTTTGAGTAGAAGGCTTTACGACATCTAGGGATCTCTACTATGTAGGGGTGGAATTTTGTTGCCTGTCAGATTTGTTGGGGCCATTTACGTGGAGGGATACTAGTGCTTTGAGTTTATCTGAGCATTATACATTAAAATACTTGTAAAAAAAGGCACGGACATGCCACGTTAAGGTGATGAGACAGAGGTTGGAGTTTGGCCGATGGTACCAGATCTGTTAGGTTAGCGGCTCTTTTTTTTATCCCATCTGCTATGGGGTCGACAGACTAGTGGCAAATGCACCAGACCAGATCTAGCAAACATACTCCATGCATGGTGAATGGGGGCTTTGTAGTGATACAGGATAATTTCAGGTGTGAGTAACTTTCTGCCATGGTATAGAGAGAGAGAGAGAGAGAGAGAGAGAGACCACATTTGTCGCAGCAGCCTTGGCAATTACCTCAATGTAAACCACGTGTATCGCTTTATTGTAGATCAATATCTTTTTAATTTTTAAATTGCTATGAAATGCAGGGAAGTGAAATTTGATACACTAGAACAAGGTGCGACATTTCCCTGATTTTTATGGAATTTGAACAAAGATTTAAAAAGTTATGCTAATTTTTTTATTTTCTGGTAATTTTAAGTGTATTACTTTAGTGCAGGTCCCCAAAACGCCTAGAAAGGGTTGATTGACAGCAAGTGAAAAAGAACGTGTTGTAGGCCTTTCAGAAGGTTTATCTCTCGTAGATCTAGTCAAGGAGCTTGGAAGAGATCGAAGAACATTGTCTTCAGTCGTTGAAAATCCGAGCATCAAACCAAGGAAGGACAAAAACACAAGAAGGTCAGTTTCTACTCGTGATGTTAGATTAATTCGCCGTCAACTTATCAAGCAGCTGGCCAGCAATAATGCTGCTATATTTGATGTCTTAAACGAAATTGTAAGAAGTATTTAGCCCATAGCAAGACCTGTTTTAAACCAAACTTATAAGGAAACATGTTTGGCTTGGACTCAGAAATACATGAAAACCAGCTTTGAAAATGTTCTTTTCACCGATGAGGCCTTAATGGGTCAGATGGATAAGTTAAACTTTGGATTCCTCTTGAATTCCCTACTCCTCATCGATTCCGTCGTCAACAGGGAGGTAGAGGTGTCATGTTTTGGGCTGGAATAACCTACGATGAACTAATCGAACCATTTCGAGTGTCAGAAGGTGTCAAACTGACAAACTAGTCTTATATTTTATTTTTGGTGCGTCACCTCGAATTGATTTTCATGCACGGCAATGCGCCATCTAACTCAGCCAAGGCTACGACATCCTACTTTAAGTCATTAGGCATTGGCAGAGAAAATTGGATGACATGGCCACCTTGTTCTCTAGATATAAACCCAATTGAGCAGCCCTATTCAATAATAAATATGAAAGTTTATGAAGGAGGTGTTTAATTTCTGTCGAAGGATTAACTTTGGAGGAGTATTTTAGAAGTTTCTTATAGAACAACATCATCTCAAATCCGCTGATTGACATTATCAGTTGACAAGAGGTTATTCAAATTACGTTTTTGAATGGGAGTTATGTTGATGAATAAATATTTCCTTATACAAAATAATGTAAAATTCGTTATTTTTTTGTTAATATTGTTACTGGATATGTTTTATTTCATATAAATAAATTATGAAATTAGAATATTATTTTATTACCGAGAATATACATTTTTATACACTTATAATAAAGTGATACACACTTAAAATTACCAGAAAATAGAATAATTAGTCTAACTTTCAAAATATTTATTTAAATTCCACAAAGATCAGGGAAATAAGTCACATTTTTATGCTCTTCCAGTGTACCAAATTTTACTTCTTTGCGTTTCATAACAATTTCCAAATTAAAAAAATATTGGCTCGCAATAAAGTGATACACAGGGTTTATGTTTTCCAATTCATGTTGTTTGTATATATTAAGGCTAGGAGCTTTCATGTAGTGTATAATTAGTCATGGCAAGTAATGGTAGAGAAGATTTCTTGTAATTTTTAAAGGAAGTACGCTCAGTCCTGACGGCATTGAACGTTACCATTAAGATCTATTCCACTACTGACTGAAGTAAACTGACAGTAAACAGTGGAATAGGATTAAAACTAAAAGTTCATTCCTGCTAGAGTTTTAGTGATTTTCTTAGACAAGAACCCAATTTTGCCCAGCTGGGTAAACTTGGGTCGTTGTACCCGAAAAATATTCAATAAATAAAATGTTGTTTAGTAAATCGTTATGTTTTTTCATTTTTTTGCATGTCCATACACCAAACATGGATACAAATATCATTAAAACACAGACAGACAGACAGACAGACAGTAAATCAAACTTACTAAGGATGTTGATAACTTAAGTAAATCGTTATTTTTTTTGCTTTTTTTGCGTTCTTTTGCATTTCTATACACCAAACATGGATATAAATGTCACTAAAACACCCGCTGGGTTATAAGCTTCATTTCGGTACCTAACTCGCCTGGGTGGGTTGCCTGTAGGCTGAGATAAATCGCGTCAAACACACACAGAGACAGAGAGATAGTAGGAAAAGATATGTATTTCTTCATTTTCTCCTTGAGTCTGTCATAGAGCGTAGTGTCATCAGTAAATACACCCATCTCAGAGACAGTTTTATCAGGTGGACGTTTATAGATATCAGGAATAATAATGGTTCAAAGATTGACCCCTGGTGCACACCTGCATTTATACCATGTTTTTCACATATACAACCATCAAGGACAACCTGAATTTTTCTCTTATCTAAGAAGGATTTGATTATGTTAAGTATGCGTCCATTAATACCATATGACATAATTTTGTTAGGAAGATCATCGTGGCAAACTCTATCAAAGACCTTAGATATGTCTAGATTCACTGGCCTAGGCTTCACTTGCTTATCCAGTGCGTGGTATTTACGTTCAGATATTACAGTTAGGATATCTGCAGCAGAACAGACTTGCTTAAATCCATACTGTTGGTCAGAAAGAAGTTCTGGTGGTTTCGGAATGTCTTCTCTTGACTGCGGTTATTTTTCCTTTAAAATTATGTTAACCTTCTACAAACTTTTTGCTTATTTGTCTCAGCACGTTGTCATTTATTGAAGCGAGCCGGACACACGTTTGTTCACTTTTATTATACAGAATAAGATTTTAGATGAATTATATAAAATCTAATATATAAAAAGCGATATGTCTGTATGTCTGTCTCCATATTTTCAAACTATCTCCACCGAAACTAAAAGTCGCAGAGAGGCACTAGGCTCCTCAAATGACTGGATTTTTTTACGGCCCGTTCCTTTATGGATCTTTAGCCGGCTAAAATAGTGTTTAAGGGGTCAAAATGGGGTACAATCGAAAAAATTGTTATTCATTTTGTACATTCATATTAGTTAATTTTTAATTTTTAACCAGTTCATGTAATTGTCACGTTGGTAATTTGATAACGTCACCAGCTTTGAATGCTAAAGTTTCCGTTTCGATTCCAGCTGATAGCACCCAAATACGCCTTTTTTACTTTTGAAATTACGACTCTATAATAATATATACGAAATCTGGACAAATTAAAATATCATATTTATGCGTATTTTATGCCCGGGCAAAGCCGCCCCCTGTTAGTATGTTCTAAATAATTTTCATACGATCAAGTTTTTTTTACTTAATAGTTTAAAATATCACTTTTAATCCTTTTTTTTACATAGGAGTCACCACTTATCAAGAGGTCACTCTAGGATAATGGTTATTGCGTGTACAGTAATCAATGGGATAATATCGTAGTAATCGTTAGCAATGGAAATTTGGTAAATTGGATAATTTAAGGGAGCGGTTCATGAAGAATTTAATCCTAATCACACCGCCGAGCTCATCTATTATTAAAATCTACTTCAAATGTAGATAAACAATATACCAGGCTCATGCTGGAGGAGCACTCGCCTGATCTAATATTAATAGATAACTATCTATGATACACACATACGGTAGATGACTATTATAGTAATGTTGTTCGGTCGATCGTTATATGAAAATTCTGTAATAATTTTCAACTTATGTATGGCTATTTTACAACTTCTAGAATCTTATATCATGAAGTTCCCAAGGGCTTTTAAAATATTGTTTTCAATCTTTTAAAGAATTGTAAAAATAGAAACCATGTTTAACTGTTGTCGATTTGTTTCTACTTAAGTGTTCGATTTATAGATGTCACGTTTTTCCATTAGCTTGAATGGATTATCAAATTGAAGGCAGAATCATCTGCAAAAAAACTGATGTCTCTCTTCTTAAAATGCACGATTCTCTCACAAACAATTATCGATTTCCTATCTTTAAAAAAAGACGCTTTGTCTCTTACCGGGTCATTCTGTCTGTCACGTTTCGTCAGCTTAAATGGTTGTTTTTCATCGTTAAATGCATAGATTAAGTGGACGTATCTTATTTTAGATGCGTCTAAACATTTCTATAAGTAGCTTTATCCGTCTATATGTCTTTCAAACTTACGTTACAAATAGCATTTCCGTTGGTTGGCAGTATTTGCTATTGATTACTTGTTATTTATATTATTTATCACTAATGAAGATTGATACTATTATTTTTATCATGACTATAGACAGACAATATTTTTTAAACATAATGAATTAAACATTACGAAAATGAAAAAGACTAGTTAACAAGATTTGAACATCGCTCAACACAGCTAAATATTGTTTAAGATGACGATTAAAAGCTATGGAATGGAAATTATTGCAAGGAAAATGAGAAAAAAAGGGAATAAAATAGAAACCACATTAAGTCCAAGGAGATTTTACATTTGCGAACAAATAGATCTTAAAGAATTAATGTAAATGGTTTCTAGAATTTTAAAATGATATGGCGAGTGCGAATACTTAGAATAGAGAATAACTCGACACTGAACTTAGAAACAACAACAACAACGGTTATTTATTGGGTATTCACCGATGGATGAACCGTAGGTATTATTCAAAGTATCTAATGGCAAATTAGAATTACTTTTATTACAAAGATTGGTCTCTGACTGAAGCCAAAACTATTACTAACTTGTAATACTCAATTACGCTTATTATACTTTCTCAGACTAATATAGTCGATTTTGATACTCAATTCATTCTGTTCTAATATAATGAGACCAGCCTCCTAGGAATTACTTCTTCCTTTAGGAATAGTGAAGTACATGTTTGTGATGATACCATACCCCCTGAACTGAAGGTCTGTGTGTGTGTGTGTGTCTGGTCACGAATAGGCTCCTATATGGTTCACTATTAAAGAAAACTGATTACATATAATGATAGAAGATGTATCGAGACACAGGAATGGGTATGTTTGATCTAGCAGAACAGTGGTTCATTAAAATTGTGGGGTCTGCGTTCGCGCCTGGCCCATAAAGTATGGAAATAAAAAATTTTAAAATGAAAAAAAAAAAAAAAACGTTTACAAGGGTTTTTGATATAGATGTACATAGGAATACTTTGATAAGTATGTTTTAACTTAAATAGGGATGTATGATAACATTGTGGGGTCTGCGTTCGCACCTGACCTTCATAGAATGGAAATAGGCACAAACTTTAATAAAATAAGAATGGAAATAGGCACAAACTTTAATAAAGATTTTTTTTTATATCTATCTGCGTAAGTATACTTTGATAATTATGTTTCAGTTTGAAGAAATATGGTATAATAAAATTATGGGGTGTTCGTTCACGCCTGGCCTTTATAGAATGGAAATATGTCACAAAGTTTAACAAGGTTTTTTTAATATGGATCCACAGAATATTGTGATAAGTGTTTCAGTGTGAACAGGTATGTTATAATAAATTATGGGGTTTATCTATTTCATTTTTACTTTCATCATATTTTGCTTTGGTTTTGATACCCCCAAATTCGAAGCTATCTCTTTACAACCCTTCCTTTTCATAACCTATCATACTTTCATAAATCAGTAGGCTGTAGGCTGTTTTTGAACCCAGTCAACGACGAGTATTTTTGCTAGTATATATATATATATATTATTTGAGGGTAAATAGTTACACGTGGTCGCTACAAATAGCCATCTGTTTCAGTCAAAGAGACTTCCTCCGGCGACCCAGAACCTCTCAACGCCCCCCAAACCCATTTCTTTTTGGGTCGCCTGAGGAAGTCTCTTTGACTGAAACAGATGGCTTTTTGTAGCGACCATATGTAACTGTTTACCCTCAAATAATAAAAAAAATATTTTGCTCTTTTTATTGTGCACTATTAAATAACCTCATTGTTTTCATTAGTCCCGACTTTTGCACACCTTAAACCTATATATATATATATATATATATATATATATATATATATATATATATATATATATATATATAAATTGCCCAATCGTAAAATACGCTTAAATATATTTTGATAAATACAGATTGCGTATTTATTATATTATATTGGACTCAATATATAGTAATGATTTAAAAAGTTCAAAAAAAAAAAAAAATGACTCGAGCGCTACCACGGAGAATCGAAACAGAAAGCTTACGATTTATTTTTTCCTCTACCGTTAATGACTGAGCTATGAAGACATGTTTACTGCAAGGCTAAAAATTAAAACATGAACCAATAGCTACTACGTTATGCATGCATATTCGTAATGCCGGCGTTTGACCTTCACTTAATTTTTTTTTTTAATTTTCACACTTTTGTACCGATTTTCCCGGGCTAAAACCCAAATATAAAGTTTCGCATGGATTCAAATACTTTATATATAAAGCTTCATGTCTGTAGACGAAAAACTCTAGGAGGAGTTTGGTAGGCAAAACTTTTAAAACAAAAATATATACGTATACATGAATATTTATGGAAAGAGTTTTGTGTTTGCTATAAACATTTTACGCAAATATTACGCAAGTATAAATCATCTAGAATATCTGCATGAATATAATAAAAGATGATCATCCCATAAGAAAACCGAAAAAACTAATAGGGAATTAATTAAAATCAATGTTTAAAAAATATGCAAATTAGCTAGATCGTTTGCTAGTGAATGCAATTCCACAACCAAGATATAAGAAAACTTCAGTACCCTGTATATCAAATTTCACGTCTGTAGACTAAAAATTGACAGTGTTCGTAGGGAAATGTACACAGATACACAGACAGACAGACACGGTCACTTTCATAGATATATAGATAGATATATAGATAGATTAAACAAAAACATATACGTATGCATAAATATATATGGGAACAATTTTTTGTTTACTATAAACTTTTTACGCAAATATTATACAAGTATAAATCATGTAGAATATCTGCATGAATATAATTACACGTAATAGTTTACTAAAGATGATCATCCCATGAGAAAACTGAAAAAAACTAATAAGGAATTAATTAAAATGAATGTTTAACAGACTCTGCAAATTAGATTTTTTTGCTAGTTAATGCAATTTCACGACCCATATATAAGAAACTTGTATTTTCCTTTTAAATAAATAGAAAAAAGGGTTTTTAATATGAATATCAATACACACGTGCGCGCACGCACACAAAAAACAACACATTTATATGGGTATAAATAGATAGATAGATATAGATATATACTACCAAAAATATGAAACCGACGAGAGACTATTTTGCTAGTAGATATAATTGTCAGTTATAAACGCGTAAACTACATAGACGCATCTTCAGATTATCGGCATTCTTTTTCCGTTCTTTTTATTTTC
Organism: Euprymna scolopes; assembly: GCF_053919585.1. Lineage (NCBI taxonomy): Eukaryota > Metazoa > Mollusca > Cephalopoda > Sepiida > Sepiolidae > Euprymna > Euprymna scolopes. The sequence continues at coordinate 1,564,352 of NC_136491.1, forward strand.
TTTCTTTCTTTATTTCTTTTATATCTTTATTTTCACTCTTCTTTCCTTTTCCTTGTATTTTATTCCTTATTTCTTCTTTGTTTTTTTCCTTTCAATCACACGATTCACTTCTTGTAGCTATTTAAAAAAGATTTTTCTCTGTTAATAAAAATAGAGTCGACGCATGAATATTCATAGAAAAACATTTGCAATAGTTTGCAAAAAGTTTGGTGTTGCGTAGATATAAAGACGAATCTGAAAAATGTCTCGTCTTTTAGTACACATTTATTTTAAGCGAATGAATTTAACTTTACAAAACATAGATTAAAAACATGTTTTATGTGATATCAGGGACTATCTAAATAGGCTGTCTGATATACCGATTTTTTTATTCAAATGCACCAAACATTGGTTTTCCTTTCCCTTTGTAAAACTAGATCACGTTCTGCAAAGTAATAATAATAAAAAAAAACAATTTACTTATACAAAACAACCAATCCAAACATAATAAATAAATATTTCAAGCTCTTGAAGCATATTATTTTCTCAAAATTGCTGGATTTGGCATTAAATAATGAGAAAAGGGTTGATATGCGTAAAACAAACAATAAATTTGGTCTTGTACCATTTTGTGAAGTATTTTTACTCTTACCAAAAAAATGACAAAAACAGAGGAACCAGTAATACAGTAATCCAAAACGCAAGTTCTGGATTAAGTTTAGTTACTTCAAGAACATAAGCGAAATAATACCGAAGCAATAAAAGCATGGACTATGAAAAACGCTTCAGACCAAACGTGAAGCCACTTGATGCAAGGAGATTACAAGAACGAAAAGTAATCATCGTAAAGGCTGAAAATGCCTATTTACCTTAGTCTTGAAAATATAAAGAAGAATAAGTAGAATGGAAACAGTCGGCACGAGGAAAGTTCTACAAGCATGAGGTTCTTGGTAATAAGATATTGGAATAAGAGGTATTACAACGATGTAACAAAACAATGAATTGATGGAGACCACTAGACCAACCAGTCAAACAAGCTGGAACAAAAGAAGCAGACAATTTTGAAGAAAAAATGCAATAAAATATTAATAGAAAAGACTGAGACTAGCAACACCACGTCTGTGTGTGTGCGTCTGTGTGTGTGTGTGTGTGTGTGTGTGTGTGAGAGAGAGAGATAGAGCTTGGTGAGAAGAAGAAAGGATAGGGTAAATTAAATTACGGATATGTTTCTGCTCTTCATCAAGAACTTTCAAATGATTCACCAGCCCAAATATGACAAAAATACTTCATACTAGATTTGTAGATAGAGAAAATAGCATCAGCTTTGAGAAAGGTTTTTAGAGCGATAAAGAGAACCGACTTTACGAGAAGCAGAATGAGCAATGGATCTAATATCTGAACTCCAAGAAAGATTTGATGAGAAAGAAAGTTTTAGAAAAGGGACACACCTACGATTGAAAGAGACGAGCTGTTTCTGAAAAGGATTAAATCAAATAAACCATTTCCGACCCCAATATACAACTGAATCTAAGTCAACCTTTAGATTAGCTGCGTATTTCAACTGATCCGAGGGAGATGGGTGAGAAACAACACCGGAATAGAGATCGATATCAACAGCATTGATGATCTCCATTTTCTAAATAATATTCCTTGGAAAATCATTGACGTACAGAAGAAATAGTGTTGGTCCAGATGAATATCTGCACTGATAGAAAAAGAGGATGGAGAGACACAATCTAGAGTTACACACATTACTCGATCAGAAAGAAAATAACTAGTAACGTAAAAACCTTACCATGAATATCATAATCCGGAAGTTTATGTAAAAGACCAGAATGCCACACTATGTCGAACGCAAATGACCCTACTCTCTTCATAATTATCCAAACAGTGACAGATTTGCTCAGTTGCAACAATTAAAAGATCAGCATTTGAACGATAAACACGAAAGCCATATTGAATATTACTAAAAAGTACCCAAATTCTCTAGAAAATGGATCAGCTTGCCGTTGACCAACTTCTCAAAACTATTGCTAATAACAGAGAGGAGACTAACAGGACGATACTTAGTTGGATCAAACTGATCGCCATCATCATTTTAAAAATATCGACTCATTCCAACAAAAGGAGAAATATGATTTTGATAAACAGAGACCGAATAATTTTGATAGGCTAGAAGAAAGTTCAGGGGCACAACGTTTGCGAAAAACAACAGAAATTGAATCAAGACCGGAAGCGTTAGGCTGCTTAAGATCAGAAAGAACCCTTCACCGAGGTGCGCGACTTGACACACAAAAATAACCGCCTCTTAATCACCTGCTAACGCATGCGTCACTGTAACGTCCAATGACAACAACAACCCCAACCTTCTCACTCGACCTACCTTTATACCACTATCTCAATCTCTTCTCTTGCGCATGCGCCTGTAGATTCCTGACAACCTCGAGACTTCCGCTTATAAAAACCCAAGTTTTGTTGTCGCGCATGCCTATACAAGGCACAAACACGAGGGCGTTTGTTTGTGTTGGTAAGTACTACACTCCCCCCTGATCTGATGATCACATAGAGTGCACTCCAGGGGTGGCCTCTTAGTTCGTTGGCTTCTGCGAAGGGTGGTATTTACACTCTCGGATTCAGGTTCTGGTTCTGGTTCTGGTTCTGTGCGAGGTTCTGGTTCTGGTTCTGATCCTGCCTGATCAGACGAACTAAAACTACCACTCTCTTGCTCGGTGACCTCACTCATCAGCAGCTCATCATCTGATGCTTCGTCGCTCTCTGTAGTTGTGGGATGTACTTCACTAGCCGGGCGAAGATCGCGCACATGGCGTGGGGTTCCATCAACAAAGACCGACTGCTGGCTGACCACTCCAGATATTCGTCCTCGCTTGAACTTGGTGGTGCACCGGTTTCCAGGGGGTCTAACTCAAACTGGATCCCCTACCTTGTATTTGTTATGACTCTCCTCGTCGATTGGTTGGACAGTGTCAATGCCCTTTATCCTAACACGGTATTTGTGTATGGCATTGGCCGGTGCTGTTGTTAGTGTCTTCCCATCCTTTGGTGTGACGTTATACCAATACGTGGCCTCCGTAATGGTGCATTGTTTTCTGGCAGCAATTCTCTTGATGCTGCGATGGCTCCTCTCAGCAATGCCATTCCCTGATGGCACATGGGCACATCGCAGTCGTAGTCGGACACCCCACTCATTCAACAACTGCCGAACTTGGTGGCTACAAAAAGCAGCATCGGTGTTCCGTCAATATCTCTTCCGGCGCACTTCGCTCAGAAAATATAGATGACAGTTGGCAGACAACATTCGCTGAGTCCTGCCTGGTCATTTGCCGCCACACTGCAAAACGAGTGGGTCCACAGTCGATAAGGGTTAGAAAGGGCTTACCACTGTAATGGGTAATATCCATCGCTAATCGTTGCCACACATGCTCAACTTCCAATCGCCCCTTCTGCCATTGCTCAGGTGCAGGATCGATAGACTGGCATGCCTCACAGTGCCTGATGATCTGCCTGACATCCGCCCTTGTCACTGCCGGGTCTACACGCCTCGCAAAATACAAAGTTCTTTTGATACCTGGATGTCCACTCTGCACATAAATTCTTTGTATTTAGCATGAGCTAATCGCGCCAACTGCGCAAGATCGAGCAGTGAACTCCACGCCTGTCTTCACAGCTTCATACCATTTGTGAGGCACACGGGTTAGTTGGTCTGCACGATTACAGTGTGATGCCACGAGCGTTACACTCACCGACAGGTCATATTCTGATACCAGACTCTTCAGGGTGTTTAGCCTCCGCCGGATTAACATCTCACTGGCTGCCTTAGTACGGACTCTTGTTCGTCCCGAGAGAGTGTCGGAGACCCAGTGGTAGACGCAGAGAGAATCCGTGTACAAGTGTAACTTCTTCGACTGCCATTGCAGTGCCATATTTAAACCCTTCACAACAGCATCCAGTTCCTGATATACACTTAGGGCGCCTCCAGCCAATCTTAGGGGAATCACGGTATGCACCCCCTTTACTTCACAGAGGTTGCAGGTCAGCTCAACCCTTTCGACCCAGTCGACAACAGAAGTGGATCCGTCGAATTCGGGTATCAGTTTTAAATCAAACTTTGCCCCAGCCATAGTTGTCCAGGAAAAGAGACAAAATGAAATAGCCGAAATAGCTTATGACCTTCATCGAGGTGCGCGACTTGACACACAAAAATAAACCGCCTCTTAATCACCTGCTAACGCATGCGTCACTGTAACGTCCAATGACAACAACAACCCCAACCTTCTCACTCGACCTGCCTTTATACCACTATCTCAATCCCTTCTCTTGCGCATGCGCCTGTAGATTCCTGACAACCTCGAGACTTCCGCTTATAAAAACCCAAGTTTTGTTGTCGCGCATGCCTATACAAGGCACAAACACGAGGGCGTTTGTTGTGTTGGTAAGTACTACAACCACCTTTAAAGTGATAATTAACGCCAAGGGACTCATCAGTTTTTAATGGAAAATCGGAAAGAACAAAAGAAAATCACGGAGAACATCACCAGAATCACAAATAGAAGAGAAATAATATATATAAATTCGTTTTTCTTTTGTGTGTATTGATATTCATATTAAAACCCCTCTTTCCTATTTATTTAAAAAGAAAATACAATTTGCTTATATATGGCTTGTGGAATTGCATTCACTAAAAAGGATCTAGCTAATTTGTATATTCTTTTAAACATTCATTTTAATTAATCCCCAATTAGTTGCTTCTGTTTTCTAATGGAATACTCATTTTTAGTTGGTTATTACGTGTAATTATATTCATGCAGATATTCTACATAATTTATACTTGCATAATATTTGCGTAAAAGTTTATAGTAAACACAAACATCTTTCTATATATATTTATGTATACGTATATATTTTTGTTTAACAAATTTGCCTACCCAACACCTTCAGTATGTAACAAAGTGCATATCAGCGCATAGGAAAATATCGGTAGTAGCTGTTGGACTTTTGATGGGTCGGCTTACGAACAAAGAAGCTTAGAAAATAGCGGAAATAGAATTAATAAGTGAATAAATAGTGCACTCATTAATTAGAACTGCCGATGCTTAACGATAAGGTCAAACTGTATTATGATTCTAAAAGAGAAAACACGCAATAAAGCGAACATATTAGCAGTAGTAGTCGAAAAAGCACATATGCAAATTAGATTGTGTTCGCGATTTGCATGACAAGAAAAAGAAAAAAAAGACACTATCTGGTCGAAGAGAAACAACATGCGTGTCGAAAAAAATGGACATGTAAAGTCGAAGACGAGAAATGGTTGGCTACTGTGGGCGTTTGGTTGAGGAGAAAGAAAAGCGTAAACATAGTGAGATGAACACATGACCCTGCAGTGTCAGTGAGGACTTTTAAACTGATGTTGAGAAGGTAGGGTCTTGTTAATCTCATGGCAGACGAAATGAACAGTTAAAAAAAACGGAGAGTAGGCATTGTTTAGAAAGTGATGGTAATAAACGGATTTATTTTTGTTTGTTTGTTTATTTGCGACGGTACTCATAGAAATGTGTGTGCGAATGCAGTAATTTCTGATAGTACGGATTCTTGTTAGTTAAGAACAAAGTAACTGGAATTTGATGGACAGGTATCTGGTGACAAATCAAGTAAAAGTCCAGCTAAAATTTCATGATCTATGTTGACAGTCGGAGACACAAGAAAACAAATTAAAGCAGTATTAATTGAAATATTCAAAAATGTGATGGAAAAAAATAAAATTTTTATTAATCAAATTTTCTGAACCAGAGATCACATCTTTTCGACATTATTCCGATCGAACTAAAGAATCATTATTTCAAACTCAGGCGTCGATAGGGAATTTCAAACAGAACCTTTCATTTAAACCATGGGAGTAGATTGCTCTCGTTTTGTCAACCATGATATAATAAGAATACAATTACAAATTATTTAAGGTTTCTAATGTCTCACGGAACAAGAGATTAAACAAAAAGTTCTGTACGAAATTACGTTAAGATATCCGAGTTCGATATAAAGATCGCGAGTTCGACAAAAGATCAGAATTCGATTAGATACACTCTAACGAGATCAAAACTTACCTCGACCGAAACGTTGTGAGAATAAAATATGAAAACAATATAGTTTGATTAATTGAAATAAAGCAAATTATGTTAATCTAAAATATACAGAAAAATTAAAAGGTATTAATTTTTAAAACGACTAAAAAACGTTATAAAATGTAACTCACTTCTAACCATAGTAATATAATGGAAAACTTGGCAGGAACTTCTGTGTTCACGAATTGCTTCCTTTTAAAGTAGAAGTTCTAAATTTCAGACTTGGCAACCAAGAGAATGACAGATTTGGCTGGTTTGCAAAGACAAAACCTATATTATTAATCTGTATAGATAATAAATTGGATGAACGGATGATGTGTAACAACGAAATAAGTGGGCACAAAATTGATTTATAACGATTTCTTAAAATTTTATGCACCATGACGATGTGGTCGCGAGTAAATTTAGACTATAAAGAGATATAAGAGGCGGGTTTCTATTTTGCTTATTATGAAACAAAAGAAAAAAAACCCCAGAGTAAATGGAAAATATATCTGTGCTATTTTGTTAAAAAAATGGAAAAATGTATGTTAAAAGGCCTCAAGTAGAAAAGACTGTGCCGTAATCATCAATGATTAAGGAGGTTAGGCCTGATATCTAAAAATATAGACGGAAGTCAAATAATGGAAGTGCAAGACTATATAAGTATTGTAGAAAATCGAGAAAAACGTTGACATGTGTGTTATGCGGCTTTAAAAATAAGATTCAGTATTAAGATACTGTTTTTGTCTATAATTGTGCCAAGACGAAAGATATAAATAACCTAAAAAAAACAAACAAACTGACAGAACTCCTCCTCACCAATTCTGCAATTTATACAAACTCCTCTTAACTAATTCCACAACACAAACTCTCAACGCCTCTGCTTTCTCTCAATTTGAAAAAAAGGTGACTCACTTTCCTCTCCAATTCGTTCTTCTTATAGCCGCTATTCTCCCTGTGACAAACGGGGCCTGGGCAACACAGCAGAAATAAGAAAGAAGCGATAAAGCGGTACTCTGACAATGGCACAACTGTAAGCGTCGCCACTGAATCAGAGTGAAAGATCACGTAGGTGACAGGAAATCTATCAGACGGCCAGAATTCTATTTTTAGATATGATGCACATGCCGATCGGTGGCGGGGGAAAAAAGGAAAAAAATAAATATTTTCTCTCTCGGTCAGTTAACGTCGGCGTGAAAAGAACGCATTTTCTTTGTGGTTGGAAAAAAAGGTATTACTCGCGGTGATTGCACATGGAGCAATGATCGGAGGTGGGATTCCTGCTCCGATGAGCACAAGATCCCTCATTGGATATTACGGCAAGGATAGAATCAGAGATGCGTGACCATCTCTGTAAATTGGAACATTTATGCAACGAACCGGACATATCCTTCCAGACTAGCGAGGCGATTACGGATTATGCCAAAAGGAAACAGGTTTGGGATATTTTCTTTTTCTATCCTTTCATTCATGTAGATTCATGGAAAATTCTTACCACCCCTGTCTCATGTGAAAATAAAAGTAAAACTTTGCTATATGCTTTAAGGGCGCGTGAATGCGACCGAGGTTCGTTGAGTCATCTATTGAATACTGAGTCGAGAAAACTTTATGCTTAAATCCCATCAGACTTTCTAAACCAGGGGCAACTGAAAGACTCTTTAAGTTTGATACCTGTGATATTTTAACCTCGTTCTGTCTGTTAATTATATGCTTTTATTTCAGCGCCGTTCAAGTGTTCGATTTTTTTTATAAAAAAATAAATAAAAGTCGCCCCCCCCAAAAAAAGGAAAAATACGAAATTCTAATTATTTGGATTTTGAGTTATCATTGCCGTTCCGTTTGTTTCCTCCTCCTCCTCCTCCTCCTCCTCCTCCTTGTATCGATCCTTTTGCTTTCTGCTGGACTAGCGACTTTATGCTCTTTTATTTTCGCTATGTTTTCTTAACCGTTTGCACAGAGGATTACAAGGAATACAATCCGAGCACCATATTTGCCTAGACCCGACTGAAGTCAGATAAGAGCATCTATACCCGAGGGTTTAATATCTAAAGGGAATGAGTCAGGTCGCGCATCTTCGGTGGTAAAGTCCCTTACCCCTCAATTTACAGCTACAGACCCCATTGACAAACATATGTTTCCATGAACAAAGTCTCTTTTCAAGAACCTCTCATCTGTGAAACACATTATCCCGGGACTGTTTGCCTGTAGGTCATAACACAGTCGCTTTCACGTCAAATGTTAATAAATACTTGTCAAGTTGCCATCGCAAATTTTCTCTATTCCAGTAATTGCTTTCAGTTCTTTCATAGCATTTTTAATCATTCAACTGACGATCTCATTAATTCTTCTTCCCTGAATGACGTTGAACATTGGTAACTTTTTTCACATAGGAGTCACCACTTATCAAGGCCTGGAGAATACTTGAGAGAACAATAGTCAGTGGACAATATCATAATAATTGTTAGTAGGGGAAATTTGGTAAATTGAATTACTAAAGAGGAGGGCTCATAAAGAACTTCACGAATTTCTTTACGTGGGCCTTGATGACGACCAAATTGTAATCAGCTGAAAAACAGGTAAATGGAAGAGAGTTCTACAGACGTGCAGTTCTAAGAAAGAAACTTTGTTCATGTAATCTACGTTTTGATTTAGGCACAGATAAAAAGTGAGGAAAATTATTGATAGTAGTTTCAGATAAACGAGTGTTTGTTGTGACAGTTTGGCGAGGAGGAACCATAGACTGGAACTCAGACGGGCACTTGCCATGAAAATAACGGTAAAGCAGAGACAGGCCTGCAGAGTCTCTTCTGTAAAAAAGAGGGTGCAGGGAAGAGAATAGGGCATCCTCTACTAGGCTACGAATTGTCAAGGCACATAAGGCTTTCTAGCAGGTTCTATCCAGATCTGGAAACAATACTCAATCTTTGAATTCAACTTACTCTTATATAAGTACAGAATTACACCAGCTGTGAGATCTCTACTAGAGCGGTAGAAGAATCTCACCATATTTCCGAAACAGATTTGATGTACGTGTTCCATTTCAGATCAGGAGAAAAGGTCAAGCTCAGTAGCTTGTCAAAACATGAAGTCATCCCAAGTCGAGATCCATTCATTTCAATTATTGCCAGATAGGGATTATAGCGTTGATGATGTAAATATAGAAGCTTGGTTTTTGATGCATCTAAAGTAACCATCCACCTCATTCCCCATTATATCACAAGCTCAAGATCAGAGGAGAGAGAATCAGAGATAACTTTGTCATTCACGGCCTTTTATGTGATGCCATAGGTTGTAGTATTATCAGCATAGATGTCTACGAGTGATCTTAGGATGTGATTTGGAAGATCATTGATTTAAATCAGGAAGAGAGTTGGGTACAGGATGGGCGCATGTGGGACTCCAGCTTGGATATTGTGAGCTTCTGATTTCTGCCCATCAATCACTACTCTTATGAACCTATCAGATAGAAATAATTTAATAATTGAGAAGACATTTCCAGGTATACCGTAGCTGGATATCCTGTGGAGTAGACCTTTATAGCATACCCTATCAAAGGCCTTTAATATGCCAAGAGAAATTGCCCTAGAAAGGAAGCCTCCGTCTAGAGATTCGCTTGGTAACTCTTCAGTATAAATATGTGATATTGATTTTGTGTCTTGAATGAGACATCATTTTAAACATATACTCGAGTGGCTTTTACCTTTAGTTAACGGTGACTTATTAGTATGAAAATTTGATGTACTCATTAGCTGTGTTTTTCTTGAATTCTTAGAAGTTTCGAATTCTTAAGATATCACTTTCTTATTTCATAGAAACTACACAAGGTGAGCTATCTCTGAACACGTAACTAGCAACCACGTGACGCTATAGCTTACTCTAAACGATTAATCACGTGAGATTCCATTTAAATGAGTTTTGATTTTCGTTAACTTTTAAAATGGGGCACCTTACGTTTTTATTGTTAATGTTTGTGTTACATGTCCATGTATAATGTATTGCTAGATATGTTAGTAGTAGTGATATTAGTCGAAAAGTTTTTAACCAAGAGGATGTGGGAAGGGAGCACAGGACAGACGTTATACAAACAACGTGGTTTCTAGTTCGAGTCTTCTTTCTCTTCCTTAGTCAACGAGAATCTAACGAGAAAAGATGTTTTGCGTAGTGCCTCGAAAACGGACAGCACGTGTCTTGCGACTGATATAGTAGAGTCTATCTTATCTATCTCCTATACACACACGCATACAAGTTTCTGTTTTGCTCTTTTGAACTCGTCTCTTCATAAACTAACCAGCAGTATAGCAGTGGTATCAACAAACAAAGCCATTGGGGCACACAACTATGATGGTGGCGAAAAGAGAGACGACGACGGCGACCAGAAGATTAACTCGCGTGCGTTATGGACTTTATGCTCCCATCGATAAAATGAAAAAATATATTACTTTCTATAAAGAAGATAATGTAGCTATAGATTTGTAAGCAAGAATTGGACAGAACAAAACACATTGTAAAATAACAGAGATAATTATAATTATAAACTGGTGTAGTTATCTATAA
>NC_136491.1:1577500-1645000 GCF_053919585.1 Euprymna scolopes
GACAAAGACTTAAACAAAATATAATGCTATAAGGTTGGTGCAAAAACAATATCGTTTAAACACATATGTTACTTTTATATACGATTTTTGAATTAATTCATTGATATATATAGCCATGTTATATATCATTTGGAAGCGCGTTTTTCGCTTAATCGAATCGTGTTATTCGTTACCGTTCCCAATCTCTTCGTTCGTTTTCTCCATCCGGCTTTTTGACAACATAGACAAAATTCAAATCCGCACGATTTTCTTGTTCCAATTCAAACTAGGCCGAAAAGCTGACGAGACAGCTCGTGATGTAAATGATGTGTTTGGCCCAGAAACCACTAACGAACGTGCGGCAGAATGGTGGTTCAACAAATTTTGCAATGGTTACGAGAACCTCGAAGATGAAGACGATCGCGGCCGTCCGACTGCCGTTGAGAACGAACATTTGAAAGCCTTAATTGAAGTCAATCCTCGCAAAACCACACGAAAAGTTGCTGTTGAACTCGCCATTCAAAGCAAATAGGGAAGTAATAAAAGTTAAATAAATGGGTACCGCAAAAACTAAACAATAATAATAAGAAAAATCGTCGTTTTGAGGTATCTTCTACACTCCTTCTATGCAATAAAAACGACTCATTTCTCAAGTGGATTGTGACGTGTGATGGGAAGTGGATCCTCTATGATAACCAGCGATGTTCAACACAGTGGTTGGATGCCAGAGAAGCTCCACAACACTTCCCGAAGACGAAATTGCACCAACAAAGGTAACTGTGACTATTTGGTGGTTTGCGGTCGGTCACATCCATCACCGCTTCTTTAATCCGGGTGAAACGATTATAGCGGAGAAGTACTGCCGACAAATTGAAAAATGAATCAGAACTTCCAATGTATGTGCCCGAGATTGGTAAATCCGAAGGGACCAATTCTCCTTCGTGACAACGCTCACACGCATGTTGCTCAACTGGGCCTGCAGAAGCTGAACGAATTAGGCTGCGGGACTCTGCCTCACCCGCCATATTCACCGGACGTCTCGCCCGATTATCACATTGTCAAGAATCTCGAAAACTTTCTGCGCGAAAAATGCTTCCAAAGCCGAGATGATGCCGAATCGGCCTTCAATAATTTCATCGCTTCCAGAACTCCGGATTTCTATGCTAAGGGGATAAACAAACATGTTTCTCGTTGGAAAAGCGATTTCAATGGTTCTTATTTCGATTAATAATGTTTAATTTGAAAGAAGTTAGCTTATTTGAAGCTGAACGTCAAAATGAAGATTATTTTTTCACCAACCCAATACTAAATCTTATGTGTAGAATAGTTATTCCCATCTTTTCATTACACGATTTTGATTCAGGAAATGTCAAACATTTAAGACTAAAGCTTACGAATGTGAAATTTAGGAAATCTTGCATAATGACTCTGCTGTAATTTGTCTCTGACGAGTTGTTTGATGATACAACGCATAATATCTCCCAACATATGTCAAGCCCTTATAAAAAAATATAGGCATTCGCCTATGAGTAAACTAATTTGAAATTGACAAATAATAAAAAAATGAACAAAAGTCAGGATTTTGAACTGATTCTGTTTTATTTAGTCATCTGAATGTAAAACATCGCTATACATGTAGTGCCGAAATTGATATGCATTGTGCTTATGATTTGTATAATTTGCAAAAAATTCATCTATATTATAAGGAACATATACTCAAAGAAATATGTATTCTTTTATATAACCCCTGGAAATTATATATGTGTGTATATATATATTTACAAGAAAAAGAGTATAAGTGAGATAATCGGGTGTTTTATTAGCTTTTTTTCCCGGTGTAATAACCGAGTTTGAAAAAATAAAATATTTTACTTTGGTAAAAAAATAAGATCAGAAAATCAATATTTACTAAGAGTCCGGTTCTTTGTAGGCTGATTTTATTATATATATATATATATATATATATATATATATATATATATATATATATATATATATATATATATATATATATAACATATTATATTTATATTATATTTTATAATTTCTTCATTTTTAAAGAGGAAAATGCCCTCTCACGAAACTTCCTTCAAAGTAAAATTTTTTTGAAATATAGATTTCGATACTTTTATCATAGAACTTTGTGTTCAAGGGTTCAGATAAAACTCTTGGATGTGAAAACATACATGCTATAGACATTTAGCTCAAATATAGAAATATACATTGACATAGTTTTTTTTGTATTTCTGAAAAGAGAAAGTCAAATAAAAAGAAAAAAAAGTGCAATAAAGAGAAAGTTTTTTGAAGTCTTTATTGTTGTACATTTATTTTTTAAATTCCGTGAATGAAAAGTAAGGTACATTTAATACATATGCATTTTTAATTTTGTCATTTTAATATTTTTTGTGTGTTCTGTTTATATCAATAATGCAATAAAAGTATTTATAGATATATAGTTTATTGTTTGTTGTATGTCTGTGTTTATTTATTCATATATTTATTGTTGAAAGAGTAAGTTCTGTGTAAGCAATAATGTTGTCTCTTCTTTTTATGTGTCCAATTACAATATTGCATTCTTGTAGAAGTAGACTCCATCTTGTAAGCCTCTTATTTTTTATTTATCATCTTTTGTAAGAAAGTGAGTGGATTGTGATCAGTGCGGATTAGAACAGGATGTACTTACATTGTAGGGCTGATAACAAAGCCAAACATTCTTTTTTTAATGGTTCTTTTGGTTGAATTTTCTTGAGAAATATCCAAAAGCTATATTAATGCCTTGCTCATCTTATTGGATGAGAATCTCAACCACATCCATATCATTTTTAATCCAAATTATCTGGAGTTGCAAGAGCTGGACCTCCAATAAGACCTGATTTGATCTTTTTAAAGAAAAAAAACCTCGAATAAACGTAGAACCCCATCTTCCAACGTAGACCCTTACTACCATGTCTCCTTCTCCAACATCAGGGATCTACATTCCAACCTTTCAGAGGTTGAAACCCAATTACAGAAGACGACACCGGACATATTCTTTCTAAGCGAAACTGGAATAGGGCCGACCACTTCCCTAGATGAGTTCATAATTAACGGATACTCTAATTAAACATCTAAATGTGATACCCAAGATCGACATGGGCATGGGATATGTGTCTACATTAAAGATGGCTTTCCGTGTGGCAGGGATATCTCTAGAGAAGATCCTAATTTACATATTATTATATGTGCTTCCGGGTTGCGCTTGCTTACACCACTGTATTTATATTTGCCCTCTATCGGCCCCATAACAGCGGAATTACTATCTTTAAGAGTAGATCTGAGAAAATAGACCACATCCTGTCTGCACATCCCTCGGCTAACATTCACATCTGTGGTGACTTCAACGTCCATAACGTGGAATGGCTGACCCATTCAAATAAGACAGACGATGAGGGGAGGTTCTGTCATGATTTTGACATTGCTTATGATCTCACTCATTGTTCGCGAGTCCACACATGTGCCCGATACTACAGGTCAGTATACAAGCCTTCTAGACCTTTTTCTCTCCACTTCCCCTGAGCTATGTTCATGTTCCATTCTTTCTACTCTAGGATCCTCCGACCACTCCGTCGTAGTTAAGATAAAAATGAAATGAGATAAGTCCCCAGATGTACCGATACTTAATGGTTGACTGGGATAGCTTCCATACACTCATATATGATCTACATCTGCATTCCATGTTTTAAAAGGAAGTGTCCGCTATAGTATCAGACCTGACCGAATGGTTAATTGTAGGCATAGACCGATTCATACCATCTAAAAAATTCCAACAAAAACCTACCAGCCAGCCATGGTTCTCCCCAGAAAAAAATCACTTTTTCCATAGCTACCAACGTAATAGATGCACTGAGACTAAAGCTGCTTTCAGGAACGCCAGCAACCACTGTAAAAGAGTAATAAAAAATGAAAGAGAGATATATGCCCAGTCTGTTAAATCCAAAGTAGCTGATCAGCGGCTTTGTTCCCACCAGTTTTGACAAATCACAAATAGGATCCTGAACAGAGGTGTGCGTTCTATCCCAACCATTATCAATGGACCAGAGGCCATCGCGACAGCTTCATACAAGGCCAAACTATTTGCCAAGAACTTTGCAGCAAATTCTACCCTATGCAACGAAGCCATCAACTCTCCATATTTCCTCCTATAACACAAAACACGCTAGGTAACATACAAATATCTGTGCGTGAGGTCGCCAAGCTAATCAAGAACCTGGATTCCAGTAAAGCAACTGGCCCTGACGGCATCCCAATTATATTATTAAAGAAGCTTCAATCAGAACTTGCTCCAATACTTACGAAAGTGTTTAAGCGCTGCCTTAAGGATAAGTGATTTCCAGCACCCTGGAAAACCTCATCAGTATGACCTTTAAAATTCAGGTGATAAGTCATCTCCCTCTCAGTACAGACCAATAAGTCTCCTGTGTGTCATGAGAAGTTGCTGGAATCAACTTCTCATCATCAACGCTCTGATCTCCATCTAGCATCAATTAAAATGGATGGCTCTCGTCTAGGAGAAGCCCCATGTTTTGACAAGCTTCTGGGCTTGACCTTTACTCCTGATCTGAAATGGAACACGTACATCAAGTCTGTTGCCAAAGTCGCTGGACAGATGGTGGGATCCTTTTATCGCTCCAGAAGATATCTCACTACTGATGCAATTCTCTATCTATATAAAAGCCAAATACGCCCAAGGATGGAATACTGCTGCCATATCTGGGCAGGATCTGCTAAAATCAGTCTATCCTGCCTTGACAGTGTGCAAAATAGACTTCGTGGCTTAGTAGGGGATGCCTCTTTCTCTTCCCTGCAACCTCTCCCCCACAGAAGGGACGTTGCGAGCCTATCCTTGTTTTATCGTTATTTCCATGGCAGGTGCTCGTTTGAGCTCCAATCTCTGCCCCTCCCCCCTCGCCAATCTTTTACGAAAAATACCCGTCTAGCTGAAACCACTGTCCAAAATTTGCCTCACTTTTTGTCTGTGCCTAAATCCAAACGTAGATGCCATGAATAAAGCTTCTTTCTTAGAACTGCACGCCTGTGAAACTCTGTTCCGTCTTCCTGCTTCCCTCCTGACTACAACTTTGATGTCTTCAAGTCCAACGTAAACATATTCCTGATTTACCGTCCCTTAAGTAGACACTTTATTAAATCTCCACACTAACGTACTGTACATGCAATAACCCTTATCACTGAGTGTCTTCTGGGCCTTGATAAGTGATGACCTCCTTGTAAAAAAAAAAAGAAGCTTTTCTGCAGAATTCGCTTCATTTGTATTTTTCAGTCTTTCTTTTTAGGAGATTTTTGAGAAGACTTGCTACTGTTGAAAAATTCTTACAAAATCTTTGATAGAACCCAGCCCTTATGTAAAATCTCATTAATTGGTTTTTATTTGTTGGGCAAGATATTTTATGATAGCATCCGCTTTTGCTGAGATAGGTTTCAGTATGGCCCAAATAATCAACTCATGCGAACAGAATTTTGCTTAAGTTTAAACATAGGTTAGTTTCTTGTAGTGTTTAATAATTTTTAGTTGTTCATCCCATATGATACTGTGTACAATTACATCGTCAATGCAAACCTTACACCCATGAATATCATGTCGTATGGAACGTATTGGTACAAGAATACAAGGTGAACTACATTGACTGTTTGCCGAATACGGCATAATCACGTTGACACACCGGTTCCCGTCAGATCACCGAAGTTAAGCAACGTTGAGCCTGGTCATTGCTAAAATGGGGGACCAATTTGGCAATTCCAGGTGCTGTATGTAGGAAGACGTCGACACCTCCCTGCAAAAAGTTGCAAAAACCTCGTCGTCATCTCCCCTAACGGGGATATACATGCAACTGGGGACCGCTTGTGAATTTCATACTCCCATAAAACTTCCTCCTTCGGAAGAAGCCGGTTAAATCCGAATAGGGTTGGTGCTGACTGCACACACACGCACGCACGCACACACACATTGACTTTTGCTTGGTTCTATTATATAATTTTTCCATCATATATTTAATTTCCTTATTCAAGTATTTGATGATTTTTCATTTCCCACAAAATACATCATGTACTGAAACTAATTTTTCTTAGAACATCTGGATAAGATGTCTGAACTCACTGACCTTTCTCTTTTCATATGATAAATGTTTAAATAGACTTATTACTTGTTACCTATGTCTTTCTCTTTAGTAACTATATTTGTTTCATTGTCTAAATGAGTTTTATTTTATATCTATATTTGTTCATGTTGAGGCTGGCTTCATTTTAGTTATATCATTCCTATCTATGTAAAGTTTTAGCATATAAATGTAACAAATTTTGCTTTCTACGTATGATATAATTTACCTCCTTAATTTTCTTTTCTATTTCATATGGTCCGCAATATCTTGCCGGTAAAGAATGACTCGGAATTGGCAAAAATACTAAGGCTTTATCTGCCACTTGAAAATTACGATATTTACTAGTCATATCGTTACTGAATTTCATTTTAATATGAGAATTTGTTATTTTGAAAGCATTGTATGATTTTTCCTTTAAATTTTATACATACTCTAAGAGATGTATATCATTTTTTCACTTAAATATTTTTCCTTTATAGTTTTAAAGAACCTTTTACTATAGGGCCAAAAACAAGTTCAAACGGACTAAAGCCAAGAAATTCTTGAGCGGCCTCTCTCGCAGCAAACAAAACAAAATAAACTCCATCGTCCCAATCTGTTTTTGTACTCAAAACATTTTTCATCATGGACTTTATCGTTTTATGAAAACGTTCAAGAGCTCCCTGTGATTCAGGGTGGTAAATATTAGACGAGCTATTTGATAGACATTTCATCGATTACTTGTTGGAATAGTCCAGACATAAAGTTCAAACCTTGGTCTGATTGAATGGTTGATGGAATCCAAACTAAACAGAAACATTTTGTGAAGGCTTTGACGATAGTTTTGGTCTTAATCTTTCTTAGAGAAATAGCAAAAAAAAAAGGGTCAATATTCTTTTTTTTTTACACAGTGATCACAACTTATCAAGGCCCGGAAGCCACTCAGGGATAAGGGTTATTGCAAGTACATTACGTTAGTGTGGATATTTGATGAAGTGTTTAATTAGGGGGGGGGCGGTTCATTAGGAATTTGTTAACATTGGACTTGAAGACATCCAAGTTGTAGTCCGGAGGGAAGCAGGCAGACGGAACATAATTGTTAGTAAGTATTAGTTACCTATTTTGTTTTTGTGAACAGGACAAACACAATAAACTAAGACCATACTAAATGGTTCATCGAATACTGGAATCGGTTTTAGAGTTGCGGACAGAATCTTTTGATTAGTTTTCACACCAAGTGTGACAAACGTTACAAAAATGGCGGATATCTTGTTTTCGTTTCGGCCAGTAAAAATGTTTTAATATTTTATCATATGTTTTGTTCATTCTTAAATGTCATATCATGAGCCATGCTGAGTATTTCTTGTAAAATTTTGCGACTACTACTTGGTTTACTATTTTTCACGCCTTGTTAAGATTGCTATTTTCTCATTAAAATACAATCTGTCATATAAAAGCATTTCTTAAGATTTCTTTCTAAAGGAAGTATTTTATTTATTTAAATACAAAGTTCGGTATCTTTTTCATGTTCCTTACAAGTTGATTTTGTAATGTTCTTTTTATGTAATGTAGTACTATCTAATTGTGTACCTATAGTATAAGTTTTTCTAGATTATGTGATAAGAAGGTTTCGTTTAATTTTAGCAGAGAAGCTGGTTTTGACGTGTTTATATTTTCTAAAATTTGTTTCATTGCTTTAGCTCTAGTGACTACACGGACTGGGTATAATTTTTTTCTTCTTCTTTGTCACTTTCTTCACTTAATTCTACTGTAGTCGTAATTATTGGTTCTTCTATTACTTTACAACCTTCTAAATCGCTACTTAAGAGTAAGGAGACACCTATTACTGGTAAAGTGTTTTGAACACCGACTATGACGAAGTCATTTATGAACTTTGATTTTATATAGATTTTATGAAGTGGTACTTTTATAACACTCAACTATACTCCCTGTAACAAAGAAAATCTCCCGTGAAGGTCGATTCAGATAAGTGGTAATATACATTCTAGCAACAGAGTTTGAGATGTACACGTGTCTCATAAGAGTTTTAGGGGTGTAGGGTGTAGTGTCACGAAAAACACCCGTCTAGCCGAATCCACTGTGAAAAATTTCCCCCACTCTTTATCTGTACCCAAATCTAAACGTGGATTCCATGAACAAAGCTTCTTTCTTAGAACTGCACGCCTGTGGAACTCTGTTCCGTCTGCCTGCTTCGCACCTGACTACAACTTGGATGTGTTCAAGTCCAACGTTAACCTAATGAACCGCCCCCTTAAGTAAACACTTCATCAAATCTCCACACTAACGTAATGTACTTGCAATAACCCTTATCCCTGAATGGCTTCCGGGCCTTGATAAGTGGCGACCACTGTGTAAAAAAAAGCTTTCTCGGGATCGTTTATGAAAACAGAGCCATCTGATATAAATAATTTGTATATTACTATAGATCGCCCTCGAACGGTTTTTCTCTTTTCGTATTCTGCATTCAGATATAATGTAATTATTTCTATCACAATATGCACATGAAATTTTTGATTGCGTCTGAAAAGGACTATTGGATATGTGTCTTACTTTTTCTGTAGATAATTTTTATGAGATATATTGTAAAGGTAAGAGGCAAGCAATTGCCCCTTATTTAAACGAAAACCTGGATGGTTATCGATCATTTTAGTCTTTTAGTAACTCTCTCTAAGTGTTATATTGTGGGTATCCGCAATTATAGCAGCTTCTTTAATAGTTTCTATTTCTTTACCGTCCAGATGTATTTGAATTTCTTTATCCAGACATCGTTTAAACTCTTCTATTAAAATGAGTTGATGTACTTTATCGTAATAATTGTTTACTTTTTTCGACCTAAGCAATTTATTGAAGATATCTGTTTTTTCTATTGCAAATTCTACAAAAGTATGAATTAAAATTTTTTAAGCCTTCTCAATTTTAACCTATACTCCTCTGGTATCAATTCATATGCATTCAATATAGCATTTTTCATTTGTCATAATTTGCAGCATCTTCTATGTCAAATGTGGCGTACACATGAGCTGCTCTTCCAGTTAAGAGAGATTGCAAAAGTGTTGACCAAATCTCATATTTACTTTTTTTTATTATTATTACCGTAACGAACTAGGCTTCCGTGCATATGTTACGGGCTGTTTTATTTTTAAAGTTTTAGTTTGACGAGATCCCACAAAATAGATAATGTTATTAGAGTATTTCATTTTTAAGTTTTCCGACGCCTTAATTTTTGTTATGTTATATAAAGACAGGACCGGACGCCGTCGCCATAATAGATGTAATGTCTAGGGGTAAACACACAACATATATAAAAAACCTAAAGCAAGAAGTTTCAGAGAGAGAAAAATAAAGAATTTACTGAACAAATAAACAATGAAACCAAATATTTGCAAGAAAAAGGTAAGAAGAGGTAATCAGGATGTTTGTTAAACTAGTTGTAATAACCGAGTTTGAGAAAATATAATATTTTCCTTAGGTAAGAATATAAAATCTGAAAATAAAGATTTACCAAGAGTCCGGTTCTTTGTGAGAGTGATAGCATTAAGCTTGTTTCAGGAAATTCCACACGACCGGATTTTATCCCAAGAAATTCGCCGGAATAAATAAATAGTCAAAAGGTCGCCCCAACTTAGCGTTCCTTTTCAGAGCTAATTTAATAACTGAAGTTATGACGCCATTAGCGTCAATTTGTAGTCGTGTGGATTTATAAGTGCCTGCAATTTCCAAAACGACACACCTCGAATTTGAAACTTACTAGAGCCCTTAGAAAAAAAGCACTTAAAAATATTTTTAGCTCTCCAGAAACGCGTAAAAGAAACTTTTTTATTTTCTAATTGTAATGCAATGTATGTAATAGAAAGAAGTTTTATATTATTATATATCACATAATATATTTAATATATATATTATATAATATATTTTTTATTTCCTGATATAATAATAATTTATATCATTATTTATATTTATATATATATTTATATATATATTTATATGTTATATGTTATATTTTATATTATATAAGATATATTCATGTACGAAATTGTAATTGCATTTTTAAAGAGGGAAAATATCCTCTCACGATAATATATATAATGCAAGTTATAGACAAGATAAAACAAATATGTGTATATGAATTTATTTGTCAGTTCAATAAGAAAAAGAAATATCATTGCGAGGAGGGGCTTTATACCTAGGTATTTCGAAGCCTAATGCTTCTCATAAGAAGAGAAAAACGATTAAATTATACGCATGAGTATATATATTTTCATATTGTCGTTCTTTTATTCGTTACTTTATATATAAGCTCCATATTATTTTGGTGAGCTTTGCATTATCCCAATAAGTCTCCTCTTAAAGAATTTATCTTATTCTTCTAACTCTCCCCGTATATATATATATATATATATATATATATATATATATATATATATATATATATTCCACGACAAAGATTAGAATATATATATATATATGCTAAATTTTGTTGTGCAATGGCTTCCACGAGACAGAGCATACATTAGACTCCATTTTTTTCACCAATAAGCGCTGTTGGTTCTGCACAAAGCTTTCGCCACTATAAATAAATCATCTGTGTGGATTCCGAACAACTTAGTTGTAGCGGAGCTCATACGTCGAAATCTACAGGAGAGCCCATTTATATAATTATATATCTCTAATTCTACTATTATATACAAATCACATCGTGTGCGTATGAAAGATATCCTTCCTCATAGATTCTGAAACGGCTGAGCCTATCTATTACAAATTTAGCACAAAGGTAATTTATATTCTGACAGTGTTCTTATATATGTTTTGTACAGAAATTCATCCGTTAATATTGATAATCGAAAAAATGCAATCTTAAAAAATTATTTCTTCCTTATAAATAAAAATAATTTTTACAAGGGAATACTTTTCGTTGCACCGGCCAAGGAAAATAATTCTCAACAAATCAAAATCAAGGGAGATTATATCCTCAGCAAATCATTTCTTCTTAAAAAATGCAGAACTATTGTCAGCTGGAGGGATAGCTAAGTGGGGGAGTATTTAACTACAGATTGAATGACCCCCTTTTTAAGCCCAAGTGTACCCAACCATTTAATTTTTTCTTATTAATGAATTTGAATTTTACATAAAAGAAGAGATAATATTTTAAATCGCCGCAAATCATTTCTTTGTTTGCATATTTTAACACTAAATATTAACCAGAAGTTAGTTTTCGAAGGCATTCATCGCCAATCCCAAATATCAGCTGACGTGATTGTAAACAAACATAGACGGATTTTGTTGAATGATATTATCCTTATTATTTTTTATTTTTCCGTGCAATTAGTTCACCGGGAAAATTAATCCTCGTAGTATACAATATTTATATGAGGATTGATTCTATAATAATACAATACGCAATTTGCATATATCAAAATATGTTTAAACGTATTTTACAACCGAGTAACGCTGGGCGTACAGCTAGTATATATATATATATATATATATATATATATATATATATATATATATATATATTCGAGTTTAATAAAAGAAATGTTTGGTATTTGATCGACTGTTAAAAGAATAAATCCAATCTGCCTAGAGCTTAACAATGTAATCATATTAGTATAGAAGTGTCATCTTTGTCGATGAGATTCAATCTTATTCGCCGTTTGTATAAAACACGTTTATCGGCAATACTTGGCGATTCGATCGCCATTTATAGAATTTTTCTGTCGGAATAGAGTCTGCCAATTTTTATATCAATACATTTATTCATTGGTTTATACTGTTTAAAAACATTTTCGTCGTTACCAAAACTTTACACTGTTTACAGTGGAACCCTTTATTGTATCTCCCTCTATCTCTCTCTCTGTCTGTATATATATATATGTGTATCTCTCTCTCTCTCTCTCTATATATATATATATATATACACGTCTCTCTATTTATACGCCTCGTTTTACTGTGTATACTTGTATACACCTGCGTACGTGTGGACGTTTAGTGCATTTATTAATCATAATATATTTATATCTATCTACCAACGTCTTGCTCATACTGTTTTTGCCTCGACCCATCAAATCAACAGAGATGCACCCATTCCTGTATTGATCTGTTTTCTGTTGATTCCCGTATAATGCTGGTTCTGTGCAGTTCTACCCTGTCAGGTTTTGCCTTCTGTTTTGAGAAGAGCTTATTTTATTGCTAATCGCCCGAGGCGCGTTGCCAGGAATGTTGATGGGGCTGCACAGGCATCTATTACGTTGGTAGCTATGGAAAAGGTGATTCCTGTGCGAGATGGCAGAAGCACATTCTGGGGAGAACCATGGCTGGCTGGTAGGTTTGTGTCGGAATTTTTTAGATGGTATGAATCGGTCTATGCCTACAATTAACCATTCGGTCAGATCTGATACTATAGAGGACACATCCTTTTAAAACATGGAATGCAAAGGTAGATCAGATATAAATGTACGGAAGCTATCCCAGTCAGCCTTAGTGTATCGATATACTGTACGATGGAGAAGTACGTCTGGGGACTTATTACATTTCATTTTTATCTTAATTGATACAACAGAATGGTCGGAAGATCCAAGAGGTGACAGAACAGAAACTGAACATAGTTCAGGGCAAGTTGTGAGAAAAAGATCTAGTAGGCTCGCATACTGGCCGTTATTGTCGGGCACACGGGTGGGTTCCTGAACAATCTGAGTGAGGTCATAGGCAATGGAGAAATCATAACAGAACCTCCCCTCATCATCGGTCTTGTTTGAGTGGGTCAACCATTCGACGTTGTGAACATTGAAGTCTCCACATACGTGAATGTTAGCTGAAGGATAAGCAGATAGAACTTGGTCAATTTTCTCAGATATGCTTTGAAAGATAGTAACTCCGCTGTTGTGGGGGCAATAGAGAGTAAATATAAATGCAGTAGTGTGAGCTAAAGCAACCCGGAAGCACATATAGGGTAAGTTAGGATCTTCCCTGGAGATGTCCCTACCACATGGAAAGCTATCTTTAATATAGGCACATATTCCATGCCCATGGCGATCTTGGGGGTTAGATTTAGAAGTTAAGTTAGAGTATCCTATAATTGCAAACTCTTCTAGGGAAATAGCCTGTCCAATGCCAGTTTCACTTAAAAATAAAAGGTCTGATTTAGTCAGCCATGAAGTATCGGTATACAGTACGGTGGAGGGGTACGTCTGGGGACTTATTACATTTCATTTTTATCTTAACTGATACGACAGAGTGGTCGGAGGATCCTAGAGGAGAAAGAACAGAACATGAACATAGCTCAGTGAAAGTTAAGAGAAAAAGGTCTAGGAGGCTTGCATATTGACCAGGTGTATCGGGCACACGAGTGGGCACACGAGTGGGCTCGCGAACAATCTGAGTGAGGTCATAAGCAATGGCAAAATCATGACAGAACCTTCCCTCATCGTCCGTCTTATTTGAGTGGGTCAATTATTCCACGTTATGGACATTGAAGTCACCACAGATATAGATGTGCAGACAGGATGTGGTCTATTTTCTCAGATATGCTCTTAAAGATAATAACTCCGTTGTTGTGGGGCCGATAGAGGGCAAATATAAATGCAGTGGTGTAAGCAAGTGTAACCCGAAAGCACATATAAGGTAAATTAGGATCTTCTCTAGAGATATCCCTGCCACATGGGAAGCCATCTTTAATGTAGGTACATATTCCATGCCCATGGCGATCTTGGGGGTCACATTTAGATGTTAAGTTAGAGTATCCGTTAATTATGAACTCATCTAGGGAAGTGGTCGGCCTTATTCCAGTTTCGCTTAGAAAGAATATGTTTGGTTTCGTCTCCTGTAATTGGGTTTCAATCTCTGGAAGGTTGGAACGTAGATCCCTGATGTTGGAGAAGGAGACATAATAGTAGGGGTCTACGTTGGAAGATGGGGTTCTAGGTATATTCGAGTTTTTTTTTCTGGAGATATTTCATGTTGTGGTTTAGGGATTTGTGGAACAGTTCGGCATACTTGGTTGGAGCAGTACAGAGGGGGAAAGTAAGAGAGAAAAAGACAGGAATTTCTTTTTGTAGCACATGAACAGATAAAGCCGTAACAATTACCCACTAGTATGGCACCGAGAGTCCATGTCTAGACTTTTCTCCCTTCTTTCCTTTTTACATAGACTAGGCGAATATCACATTTTGAATGAAATACATTGTGTATTGTCATTAGTTTCTTCGTCTTCTGATCAAGATGCCTAAGTTAGTCTTTAGTCTAGCCTATGAATGGTCCAGAGTATCTAATTAATAACAATGACCAGATGGTTATTTTTTTAATTACATTTTTACTATGTATTTTTTTTCTAAAAGTTTTCTTGTTCCTGCGTATTCTTTTTGAATCTCTGCTATATGTAAATGTGATGGTGTCTGCTTCTTGTAAGTTCTTCATCCGATGTCTCCTGTTTTACTTCTTTCCTTTTCAGCAATGCATCTTTCTCTATTTCAAGTTTTATTTTAATATCTTGGCTGATTATTTCTAACGTGTTTAACATTTTTTCCAGTTCCTTATTACTTTTAGTAAATAGCTTAAGGTCGTCCATTTACATGCTGTGTTTTTTTTTGTCCTGTTTTTGTAAACTTGTATCTGGCATTACATTTTTCAAGTAAGTAGTTGAATTGAGCATTTTCATTAAGATTTCGCCTGCTCTCACCATCGCCGTTTATTGTATAGTTTTAATATTCCGTTTTATTCCAATCTATCTTAATCTATATTCCAGTCTTTTTTGAGACTGCTCCTAGTTCTGATACTATTTATTGCATTATAGGAATCCTCTTTATGGTTGATATTCTTTCTGTTCTCTGGCAATTTGTATCGTTTTTCTGCTTCAATGATATTTTCATTGTAATCTGCTTGGATGGCGAAATGTATGACTTGGCATAACTTTCTCTTCTTGAAATGCACTTTAAAAATTCAGTTGTAAGTCTTGTATTGAACATTATGGCGGTTAACCAAAATCATAATCAGAAGCTCGTATGGACATATAAGCAAGAAAATGATGACGTTTAGCGTTCGACCTTAAGATTTACGAACACATACCAGACTTTTCAAAATAGGAAACCTCGATAAACCGTGAAAGCAACAAAAATTTAATATTAAAAATAAATAAATTATCGAAAAATATATTATGATAATAAGCATGTACTTCCAAATTTATTATAAAAATGAGATCGTTCGTTCACCAAAGTTGGAATTTCAGAAAGCTATTACTGATGATGTACTATCGCTACACGCAAAAAAAAAAAAAAAAAAACGAAACCCCCCCCGGAAAACTTGCTCATTTCAAAATGAATCGTTCCAAAATTGAATAATATGACCATGACCAACCCCTTAGCCCTCATGGGGGCGCTCAATGCTTTCATGCTGCGTATCTTCAGCAAGAATAGCCTGGCAGCTCTCACACGCCTCCAGGCTCCGAGCACATACAGCACCTGGTATTACTAAATGGTCACCCATTTTATTATTGACCAGGCTCAACGTAGCTTAAGATCGGTGATCTAATGGGAACCGGTGTGTGAATGTAAAATTGAATAAGACGCAATAAAAATAATTCTATCATCGTCGACTTTAACGTAACATTCATTTTATTTTTTTGAACAAGGTCTTTGTTATATTAATTTATTTATGGTGGACTATTATTCTCATCTTTATTATTTATTTAATAAAGATGAGAATAATAGTCCGCAATAAATAAATTAATATAAATAATACTCATCTCAATAATGAATTCCAATTAAAATAATATATAAGGCCTTAGTTGGTTAACTCACATTTAGTATAATAATATATATATCAACTTACTGGTTAAATTAGGGCTATCATCTCGCAAATATAATTAACAGTTTGCTTAAAAATACAACTTAATGCGTTTTATGGTATAACTAGCAGGCAACTCAGCGTTGTGCGGCCGTAAAATACACATAAATATTATATTTTAATCTGTGCAAAAACTGCAGTAATTCCATTTTATTTTCAATTTAATTAAGCTTTTAGTTGAAGTCTAAAGTTAATGTATTCATGATTTTATAGTTTAACTAGCAGGCAGGCGGGTGTTGACCCGTCGTAAGATACACTTAATATAATATTTTAATTCATGCAATTTATGCATTCATTATTATGGAACCAATTTCCTATCGCTTATTAGATTGTACAATATATATATATATATATATATATATATATATATATATATATATATATATATGTATTTAACAGCTGTCCTGTCTTTAAATCTCCTTAACATGATAAGCAGCTGGCGATCCCCGTTTTCTATTTACAAAATGTAAGTTAAGGTTATCTCTTTTCATCCTCATGTAATTAAATTCTGTTTTAAAATTGAAGACTTTTTCGAAACCGGTTTATGCAAGTGCTAAGTCTATTTCTTTTTAATCTATAATGTAAGGCCATTATATATATATATATATATATATATATATATATATATATATATATTATTTTCTCCCATATATAAATTAATTCTCATTCGTTATTATAAACTTTTTAGAAATCGGATTATGTATATATATATTTGCAAAAATGAAGACAACAAAATATAAAAATAAAACATTATATGGGGCATTTCCTTATTATAATTGTTTCATAATCATTTGGAAAAAATTTAAACCATAATAAGTTCGTCATATATATATATATATATATATATATATATATATATATATATATATATATATGAATGAATATATTCATAATCCCTGTTGGTGCCTGAAGAGTAGCTATTTTTGGAAAAACTTTAAATGATATGTTTAAATTTGTTAAAATGAAACAATTGTAACACATAAGGAAATACACAATATCATGTTCTTATTTTATGCATTTGTGTACTTAATTTTTGCAAAGATATTATAAGCATGATCGTCTATGAAAACTGATAATCATGAAGTTTACTTATTTGACTTAATTAACATTCACTTTTATTGGCATATGAAGATTACCTAATTTTAATATATAAAATAATTTTGGTTAAAAATATTATATATATATATATATATATATATATAGTGCCGGTAAAAAGAAAGTAGGCACTTGTAATTCTTTCAAAAACTGCTAATTTAAGCTGAATTTAATGTAGCCGTTTAAGCAAGCTATACCGCATGTGATTCGCCTTTTATTCCTCTATAATTTTACTTTTTTTGACTTTTGATTGAAATATTCTAGTGTTCGGGTTAGTTTAAAAAACTAACTTCAAATTGAGGAGGCAAAAAGAACAACAACTCACTTAAAACCAGCTTATTGCCCATAAATCAGTATAAAATATCCACAAACAGGCAACAAAGCATCTCTAATCGTAATTGTTGTTGTTCCAGGTTATACAACGTAACATTTAATCCATAAGCCACGACTTTCTCTTAGTGATCGCCAGAAGCTCATTAATCTCCACCTTTTTAGTTTATCCAATCGAGAAATCGGCCGCAGATTGAAATGTGATGAGAAAACGATACGAAGGACTGTGCAAAAGCACTAAAACACCGGCAGTGTTCGTGATGCCTCTAAATCTGTCCGTACTAGAGTTACTTCTAACGGGTAAGACAATGTTATCGAGATCCGCAACCTAAAAAACAGATTTGAAACGGCTCCCCAAATACAACAACAGTGCAATCTTGTTAAAAATTGCCCTCTTTCTACTGTTAAGAACAGATGAAAGGAATTTAATTTGCGAGGATATGTTGCAAGACGCAAGCCAATGATTTCTGTAAAGAACAGAAAGCGCTGTCTGGAATTCGTCAGATGCAATGAATATCATGACTCTTCATATTGCTCAAAAGTACTTTTTAACGACTAAAGCAAGTTCAATATGCTAGGCAGTGATGGTAGGCAGTACGTCCGTCGGAGGAATGACGAAGAATTTAATACTAGGTGCTCAGTTTCTAACGCTACAAGGTTGGGGAAATTCAGTTTTGTGTGGGGTATTATTAGTACCAATGGTTCAGGGCCTATAGTTCGTTTGCAAGGTCGAATTAATTAGACCAAGTACATTAATATATTGACTGAGGATTTTCTACCCTACTTTGGTCGGAATTTGGATGATAATCCCATCTTTATGCAGAATAATGCTCTCATTAACACAGCTGGCAATGTCAAGAGGTTCCTGGAAGAGCATAATATTCCGTGTTTGGATTGGCCTGCACAATTGCCAGATCTCAATCCTATCGAAAACGTATGGCATTACATCAAGCAACAGCTACGCAATGATAAAATTTCAGATTTGGAAGAACTTTGGACAAAAGTTAAAGAAATGTGGGATACCCTTTCCCCAGAGTATTGTTGCAGTCTAATTAAAGGAATTCCCAAAAGATTGCAGGCTGTCAAATTGCAGAAGGGTTATTCTACTAAATATTAACTAGTTCATTGTGTTCCTGCTGTATTTGTGTTGTATTAATGTCCTAAAGTTACATTTAAATAACAATATTTCATTATGCGCCCTTTCTTTTTGCCTCCTCAATTAAAAGCCAAATATGAACAGGAAAATTAGAGAAGTATAAAAGGGCAATCAAATGAGGTAAAGTTTGTTTAAACACTTACATTAAATTTAACTTAAATTTGTAGTTTTTGAAAACAAATTACAAGTGTGGACTTTCTTTTTGCCACCTGCGTATATATCTATAAGAAAACTTAAAACTGTAAAAATATATTTTACATTAATTGATTGTTCGATAGGCTACTCAAAAAAGATACATTCATATTTCCTTAATTTGCGTAGTTTCAAAGAAATGTGTTCTCTTATAAGAGAAAAGAGATTAGCAAATTAATATTATAGCGAAAGACACTTCTCTCTTTCTCTCTCTCTCTCTCTCTCTGTCTGTATAAATATATATATATATATATATATTCCATGTGCTAAAACGTTTTCTTTTTAAATTCTATGCAATTATACAGAGTTTAGAAATCATGAATAGATAGAATTCAGTGAAATGAAATCAATCATCTGATAAGGGTTATAAAAAATTGATAAGTAATTAATCGCTCGCATATTTATGACTGGGTATATTAAGAATTTCTAAATAGAAGAAGTGGACTTTTAATATCAATGTCAGAGCGAGAAAAAAAATCTTAATAGATAGATGTGATTTAAACCAATTGGATTTATCATGTTTTGCATTCGAATCTTCAAGCCCGACGTAAACTATAATAGAAATAATATTACATTATTGCTCGATTATGGAATTTTTTTTACATAGGCATCACCACTTATCAAGGCAAAGAGGCCATTCAAGGATAAGGGTTAAAGAGTGTACAGTAGAAATTGGACAATATAGTAACCGTTAGTAATGGAGATTCGGTAAATTTGTTAACCTATATGGAACGGTTCATCAAAAACGTTTACATTAGACTTCAAGACAACCATATTGTAGTCAGCTGGAAAGCAGAAAAACGGAAGATAATTCCATAGGCGTGCAGTTTTAAGAAAGAAGCTTTGCTCATGGAATCTACGCTTAGGTTTAGGCACAGATAAAGAGTGGGGGAAACTAGTGATAGTGTTTTCTGCTAGACAGGTGTTTCTTGTGAAAGTTTGGCGAGGGGGACCATAGAATAGAGCTCAGCCGAGCACCTGCCATGAAAATAACGATACATCAGAGACAAACTCGCAACATCACTTCTGTGTGAACGAGGTTGCAGAGAAGAGAAAAAGACATCCTCCACAAGACAACGAAGTCTATTTTGAACTGTATCAAGGCAGGATAAGTCCTTTCTTGCAGCTGCTGCCCAGATGTGGCAAGAGTACTCCATCCCTTGACGTATCTGGCTCTTATATAGATAGAGAATTACATCAGATATCTACTGGATCGATAGAAGGATCCCAGCATTTATCCAGCGGCCTTGGCAACGGATTTAGTGTATGCGTTCCATTTAAGATCAGGAGTAAAGGTCAAGCCCAGAAGCTTGTCAAAACATGAGGCCTCCCCAAGACGAGAGCCATTCATTTCAATTGATACCAGATGGGGATCAGGGCGTTGATGATGTAAAGATAAAAGCTTGATTTTAAATGCATTAAAAGTAACAAGCCACCTCTTTTCCCATTGTACCACTTGCTCAAGATGAGAAGAGAGAGAATCAGAGAGAACTTGGTCGTTTACGGTCTTAGATGTGCTACCATAGATAGTAGTGCCATCAGCATAGATGCCTACGAATGATGTAAGGATGTGATTTGGAAGATAATTAATATAGATAAGGAAGAGAGTTGGCCCCAGGATGGACTCCTGAGGGACCCCAGCATTAATACTGTGGGCCTCTGATTTTTGTCCATCAACCAATGCTCTTATGAGCCTATAAGAGAGAAATGATTTAATGATTGAGAAAACATTTCCAGTTATACCGTAGCTGGAAATCTTGTGAAGTAGGCCTTCATGCCATACTTTGTCGAAGCCTTTGATATGTCAAGAGCAATTGCCCTAGAAAGGAAGCCTTTGTTAAGAGATTCACTAATCATATGAGATATAACCGTTAGCACATCTGCTGTAGATCTAGCAGAACGGAAACCATATTTCATGTCACTAAGAAGGTTATTCCTGCTGAGGTGGTTGACTACTTCTCTATTTAATATGGATTCCAACAACTTACTCATGACACACAGCAGACTTATTGGTCTGTAAAGAGAGGGGGATGACTTATCACCTGAGTTTTTAAATACAGGGCATACTGATGAGGTTTTCCAGGGTGTTGGAAAGCACTTCTTAAGGCAGCGCTTAAACAGTTTTGTAAGTATGGGGGCAAGTTCTGGTTGAAGCTTTTTCAACACTATAATTGGGATGCCGTCAGGGCCAGTTGCTTTACTGGAATCAAGGTTCTTGATTAGCTTGGCAACATCCCGTACAGATATTTGTATATCACATAGCATGTTTTCTGATACAGGTGGAAATATTGGTGGTTGGCAGCCTTAGTCGCAAAGGTTAGTCTTAGCTGCAAAGTTCTTTGCAAATAGTTTGGCTTTGTCTGATGCTGACGAGATTACCCCAGGTTCATTTATGAGAGTTGGGATAGAGCACACGCTTCTGTTCAGAATTCTGTTTGCTATTTGCCAAAACATGAGGGAACTAAGCCGCTGCTCAGCTACTTTGAACTTGACCGACTGAGCATACAACTCTCTTGTGTTCTTTATTACTTTCTTACAGTAGTTGCTGGCAGTTCTGAAAGCGGCTTTAGTCTCAGTACATCTATTACGTTAGAAGCAATGGAAAAAGTGATTTTTATGCGCAATGGCAGCAGCACATTCCGGAAAGAACCACCGCTGGCTGTTAGGTTTTGTTGGAATTTTTTCCAGGGCATGAAACGGTCTATACCTACAATAAACCATTTTGTCAGGTCAGATACTATAGAGGATACATCCTTTTTAAACATGGAACGCAGAGGTAGATATGATATAAATGTGCGGATGCTATCCCAGTCAGACATAGTGTATCGATATACTGTACGATGGAGAGGTACATCTGGAGACTTATTACATTTCATTTTTATCTTAACTGAGTGGTCGAAAGATCCAAGTGGAGACAGAACAGAAGCTGAGCACAGTTCAGGGTAAGTTGTGAGAAAGAGGTCTAGGAGACTTGTATACTATGTATCATGACAAAACCTCCCCTCATCATCGGTATTGTTTGAGTGAGTTAACCATTCCACATTGTGAACATTGAAGTCTCCACAGACATTAATATTAGCTGAAGGATAAGTAGATAGAACGTGATCAATTTTCTTAGATATGCTTTTAAGGATAGAAACTCCGCTGTTGTGGAGGCGATAGAGAGCAAATATAAATGCATTTGTTTGAGCTAGTGCAACCCGGAAGCACATATAGGGTAAGTTAGGATCTTCTCTGGAGATGCCCCTACCACATGGAAAGCCATCTTTAATGTAGGCACATATTCCATGCCCATGACGATCTTGAGTATCAGATTTGGAAGTTAAATTAGAGTATCCTTTAATTACAAACTCATCTAGGGAAATGGTCTGTCCAATGCCATGTTTAATTAGAAATAATATGTCTGGTTTAGTCTACTATAATTGGGTTACAACCTCCGGAAGGTTAGAACATAGACCCCTGATGTTAGAGAAGGAGACATGGTAGTGGGGGTCTACGTTAGAAGTTGGAGATCCGGGTTTAATCGTGTGTTTTTTTATTGATACTTTTTATTATGGTATTTTGGGATTTGTGGACTAGGTCGACAGACATGCCCAAAGCAGAGCAGAGAGGGAAAGTAAAAGAAAAATAGAAATGAAGAATTTTTTTTGTAGCACATGAAAAGGTAAAGCCGTAACAATTACCCACTAATATGGCATCGAGAGGCCACACCATAAGCTACTGCATGGTCCAGAATCAATTCACCAAATGGCAATACAGCATCCCCAATACTTTGCACCTGCTGATAGGACAACCTCTTTAGTGGTTAATCCAAGGTTTGTGTCCCTAACTATCAGGCGGATAACGTCAGCCCAGATAAAACGATTACCTCCAGCACCCTTACTAGTGTCATGGCTACAAGGATAGATATAGAAAAAGAAAAATTCCGACATCCCTGGCGGCTGTTCACGTAAAATACTGCCAACCTAGAAAACAGCTTTTTCTTCTCCCTTAAAATGAGAACTGAGGGACAAATAAAGAGAAGCGAGAGGAAATGGAGCTGCCGATAACGCATCCACAATGCATTGTCTACTCTCCATTTAAAAAAATTAAGTATTGTACTTAAAAGTCCATTTGGTGTGTTTAAGAGGGGTTAGGTGAAAGATTCCCCTCTCACAAACTGAAAATGAAAAAAAATTGCAAAATCTATTATGCTATCTACTTGGAAAATATAAAAATTTATAGACAAGAAAAATCTATGATAAAATAAAAAATAAAGAAATGAATAAAATATAATATATATTCCAAAAGGAACTTGCCAGATAGATTCGGTGCATCTTTCCACGAGAAAACCATTTACACAATTAATAAAACAATGAAATAAAAATAAAGATTAATAACTGAAATAAATATAATATTAGCACTTGCATCTAGAAAAGAAATATTACAAAATTCATAACTTAACTGCTATAATAAGATATCCTTCGCGGCTGCAAATAGGAATTGATTTTGGTTGAAATAAAAATGCAGCGTTTTCATTTTTGAAAACAAAACGGTCGATACGTGACACAGTTCGCTACTTAGACAATATAAGTAGTAACGTTTCGACGGACGGGGGGGGGATTAAGAAACCAGCATTTTCAGATCTATTTATGCTCTATTTCAAATGAAACTTGCCAGATAGATTCGGTACATCTTTCCACGAGAAAACCATTTACACAATTAATAAAACAAGGAAATAAAAATAAATATTAAAAACTAAAATAAATATAATATTAGCACTTGCATCTAGAAAAGAAATATTACAAAATTCATAACTTAACTGCTATAATAAAACATCCTTCGCGGCTGCAAATATGAATTGATTTACTGAAACATTTTATTCTTTCACGCTGATGTGCGGTTAAATAATCTCCACTTCCAGTACAACCACTCAAGAAAAGTAACTCATCAGCTGGCATTAACACACGAAACATGATTGATAAAAAAAAATTTGAAAATGTATTCCAAATAAGATTCCAAATAAGATTCCAAATAAGATGGAATACTCAAGCATGTATAAGAAAGTTTGTAAGTGTAGACCATTAGGATTACAGATATCTATTCACAAGAAGCTCAATCGTGATGCAGGATCATCAATAGATGATTGCATACTAATTATTTCAATCTAAACTGGTTATGACATTCAGAAAATGACACTTTTTGATGTTTTGCTATTCATATCAATCATCACTTTACAATTGTCTTGGGAAGTGGTGGTGGTGGGGGGCAACAAACTGCATAGCATGTCCATGTCTGATGCAACAAAGGTACTCCTAGATTAATAGAGCAAGAGAAAGGAAATCAGTTTTTAAAAAGTTAGCTCTGAAACCCAGACTACAAAAATGATGGATCTGTTCATACTCTAATTTTACAACCATATAAATAAGCATATATTGGATATAGTGTACAATCTCTACAATCCAATTCTAGCAAGACTAGTCAGGTTTATTATAGTACAATATGAAATATTAGACCCAACTATATGATGAATAATCTTCTGGAATGATAATCTCACTTCAGCAAGTGAGATTTAGTGTAACCCGGGGAAGATGTAAAAATGATAGGCTGCATAGTTTTGTTTACGATTCAAAATGAGACTTTTGCTAATCAGTTTACATATTCGTTTTTAATTTTATAAAATGTTTTTATGGCTTTTTGATGGATTTTCATTCAAAATATGTACAAGTTTTTGGAAGGACGTTTCTAAGTGTTAGCCACTCTGCAAAACGATTCTAAGTAAATTCATCGACAACAATCTGTCTAAGAATATGATCCAACTATGCAAATATATTTCATTATTCATGGTCTTCATTCAGTCTTAAGACAATGAATACCCCCTGCTACACATGTAATTGAGAAGTAAGGGTTGGGCAATGCTCAACCACACATTTCATGAGTAAGCATTGCCTGATTCCAGTATTAAAGAGGAGTCCAAGATGACTGAAATACGCAGAAAGTAGCCCCTTACCTCCAAGTGACAATATGCCTTATTTGGGATAAACATGATAAAAAAAAAGTTAATTGCCAGTGCAGGTACAAGTAAAATAAGAAAAAAACTCCTTAGTTTTTTTGTCTATTTATTTTAGTTTTAGTTTTCTTAAAATTTCTTAAAATAATTTGATGACTTGGTGATAGATTTTATTTGATTATTTTGGACACTGCCGTTCATAACATCCAATTTTCTTGTTTCCTATTTTAAAACAATCTTTTTAACATTTTTACTCTAATTTTCCCTCTGACCAAGAAAAATCATAGATAGATATTAAAACAAAGATGACTGCTGACAATAATGTGTGTTCACACACCCATATATATATATATATATATATATATATATATATATATATATATATTATTCAAACACTATCGTGTTTGCATATATGGTTAAGTGTTAGTTTTACTCATTGAGAACGGCTGTAAAGCTTCACGGTTCATTGATTTTGCAACCAAATTTCAAACAATTTTTACAGTACATAGATCCCCTTCTCAGCAATATTTTGAAATAAAAAATTTCAACTTTCGTTCATTAAAACAAAAGTTATAATAAAATTACTGATGTTCAAAAGTCCTCAAAACTAGTAAGGAATGTGAAAGATGGTTTCTTCTGATTGGCTGTTAGTTACCATAGCAACTTTTTCGTAGTTGAAACCTTCATAAATCATAGTAAGAATGTCACTTGCATGCCATCTTATTTAGGTTATATAGAGAAAATTAACAAAAGTAATGCTCTTTTCCATGCTAGCCCTGATAATATTTCGCTTACACATCACCTGTTAATTCTGTTTCTCTCTTTTTTCTGTCTCTTCTTTTTGCTTATTTACTTAATTACGTCTTTTATTTGATTTTTTTATTTAGTCAATTTAAGAAGTTGGTAATAATTTTTTATGGATTGTTGACAATGCGTATGATATTGGACACAAAATAAAATATTATTTCAAAGCAAAGCCTGGAAAAATCATGGATTACATAGAAAAATGCAAGCACGAAAAGTACTATAGTCAAGATCACGCTTAGAAAAACAAAAAGACCAGTTGCCAAAACCGGAAAACAAAAAAAGACAAGATATTCCAGTAAAAAATACAACAAATTTACAACCTAAAACATTGCAGGATCAAGGAAGCTGGAGAAACAGTGGCTGCGTATGTAATTGTGAAGCAAGAGTTGCGTAATTACTATCACATCTCTCCTGAGTCGGCACTGATTGATTCCAGTGGCAACAAGAGCAGATACAACCCCTCACATTACCAAATAGTCATCTATTATAGTAATCAACTTCCGTGATATAATGACAACCGATGTGACAACGTTAATATATCGTATATAAATAACACTAAGATTTAAAATGTAGTAAAATTCTGCTTTTTAACTATTTAAATCAGAATGGAACAAAACTAAACAAAATATTTGCTTAGAAAAGATTAACCTTAAATTAAGACAAATTGTATTTTTTTTTTAAATTCTAGTTAATGAAATATAAGAGCCTACCTGTAAAACATGAGCCTATTTTCCCTTTTTCTTCTTTTTGCAGCCATTTGTGTTTTTGTTTTAATCTCAGCTCGAGTATTTTTTTTACTTACAAGAAGTGAATTGTATAGGAAAAATAATACTCGCATGCACATGTCTTAGTTTCTTTCGTTTGTTTTAACTTCATTTTTTTAAAGGAATTTGACGCTACGTTTAATACCTACAGTATTTGTGTTTATTATAAATAAGAATTCTGCAATAAATAAAATATATTTATGCATATTTTACGACCGGGTAACGCCTGACGGCCTGGTAGTTAATCAATTAAATAATGCCTGCGATTAACCATTACAGAATTAAAGACTGAAGGCGACTTTAGCATTTTTCTGTCTGCAAAACTTCCGGCATCTTAAAAACACCCTTAAAAGCGACATCTTTATTGCTAAATATCTGTAATGCGATAGAATATTCGAAGCCTTAAACACAAGTCATGATTTAATTGTGCGCAACATGTGACTATTTAAATTATAACAAAATACTTTGCATAAAATATTCCACTACTTATTAAGAAGATAGTTTGAATGCTAACTGGACACTATTTTTTTTTACAACGCTTATAGAGGCTAGAAGTCCACTCGAGGATAAGGGCGAATGAATGTAAGGTAGTAGTTGTATAATCATTACTGGTGTAAATTGTAAATTTTGGGTGTTTTGAGTCTCTTTGGTAAAAAGGTGTGTCAGGACAACTTGGTATAAGCCGAACAAACTTTCAACGCCTTAGAAGGCAGTGATTTATTGTTTACTTTTGTTGTTTGTCTGTATAAGTTATTCAGTAGACGTTACGTTGTATTTACTAATTAAATACTGAGTAATAAGTTCGTTCCTTGCTTTGGTTAGTTTATATATTACAGTTGTTATTTGTAAAATTATCGGATGGAGCGGAGAGTTAGATTTGTAGGCTTTTACATTGCCGTATAGACATCCAGATTTGTAGTTACCTATTATTTTTTGGTAGTTTTTGATTTTACAACGTTGTTCGCAATGCCCTCGTACAAAACACAACTGGCATTATCATTGATAACATATATAGTAATCTATCTCTAAAAATTGACCCCACAATCCTAAAATAAAAATGAAAAATATTATTACTTTGCACAAGCAAAGTCTCATTCCACGACAACAAGAGCAACATCAACATACACATCGATACTGCTAGAAAGGACTTGTCCTGCCTTGATAGAGTTCAAAATAGACTTCGTAGCCTCGTAGGAGATGTCCTTTTCTCTTCCTTGCAACCTCTATCTCACAGAAGAGATGTTGCGAGTTTGTCTCTGATGTATCGTTATTTTCATGGAAAGTGTTCGACTGAGCTTCAATCTATGGTCCCCCCTCGCAAAACTTTCACAAGAAACACTCGTCTAGCTGTAAACACTATCAATAATTCCCCCCACTCTTTATCTGTGCCTAAACCTAAGCGTAGATTCCATGAACAAAGCTTTTTTATTAGAACTGCACGCCTGTGGAATTGTCTTCCGTTTTCCTGCTTTCCGGCTGACTACAATATGGTTGTCTTCAAGTCTAACGTAAATAAGTTCTTGATGAGCCGTTCCATATAAGTTATCAAATTTAACAAATTTTCATTACTAATGATTATTATATTGTCCAATTTCTACTGTACACTCTTTAACCCTTATCCTTGAGTGGCCTCTTGGCCTTGATAATGTGTTGATACCTATGAAAAAAAAGAAAAAGTCCAATGTGAACAAGTTCTAATTGAATCGTCCCCCTAAGTAATCACAGTTACAAAATTCCCACTGTTTACTATGCTAAAATCACAATGACTAATGTATACCTATCAACCCTTATCATTGAGTTGCCTCTGGGCCTTGCTAAGTGGTGACACCCATGTAAAAAAAAATAGTGTCTTCATGGGGTTCGTAGTTGGATAAACATTTAGTAAGTTCTATATATCTAACCTTGAAAACAAAGTATTAAATACAACAAAAACTCTCCATCTATGTTAGATACGTTGACGGCATCTTTGTCCTTACAGACAGCAATTATGAAATAGAAGAATAAAAACACATTTCAAACTAACTCGATACTCTCACCTATAAACTCAACGTCAACAATAAAATGACATTTCTCGATGGACTCATCGATTCCAACAAAGACGAATTTATCACATCGGTATATAAAAACCTCTACCGCCAGTAATCCTTGTATCTGAAACAACAAAAGCAAATGTACATATCGATACAAAATTGCAATCATAAAAAATTTAATTCATCGAGCTAAATTTATCTCTTCAAATACAAAAATATTTCTGAGTTAATGAAAAAACATTAAACAAGTTTTAATCAACAGTCATTTCTGTAATTTCATAGCTGAGAAACAAATATAATTAACACTTAAAAATTTCCATCAAACGAATAATAATCAACCAAATAATCTCTCACCCCATTAATAAATTCTACTAGAACCAATTACACTATAACTTCAAAACCAATGAAAAAGTATGTAAAATTATAACTCATAGTTATGCACCCCATGTCAACAATAACAAAATTGAATTTATCATTTACTATAAAGGACAAACACTTCTAAATTTTTTTAGAAACAAAAACGCATCATGCACAAAAACTCGTTAGAAAAACAAACAAACAATGTAATCTACCATTGCCCCTTTAGAGAATATCTCTCCAACAATTCTAACAAGTCAATAGTTACGTTTGTTACAACGAACACATTGTCCTGACGACTAACACTCCATCTTCAGATTCCAGTTCCAATAGTAAAAATAAAAATGGCTGCCCACACTCAGAAGTTAAGAAAATTATGATTGAAAACATAAAAATCTTGCATAATGATCCCAACATAAAACGACACAAAATGCCAGAGGCTTTGTATATAAAAACGAAACGTCCAACAATAAATTATATTAACTACAAATCAATCGTAATATATTACATGTCTAGGTAAGTAATTAACGATAATTAGACGGGATGTAAAGAGAAAACATGAGAATTTGAAATGTAAAATTTCAATATATTGGAATTTTAATATGCCTGTTTAAATATTGTACATACATCCAACCGGATACACCTTAAACAGGGGACCACCTCTCCCCAAACGTACTTTTCTAAAAATGCCAACATATATATATTAATGTGCTATCTATAAACGAATGTCTTTCTTTTCTTTTTCCTTCCCAGAAATGTCAACTCACAGGCGCTGTCACTTCGTAAGTCGTGTCTTGCATTACCTTCGCTACAATTAGAAAAATAATTATTGGTAATGGCTAAGAATGACACCATAGACATTCGGCATCATTACTTGTCTCTCCTATAAATTCATAACCGGATCTCCCAGAGCAAAAACGGAAATTACTCGCCCACTTAGTTAGATTTCTCTAGTGAATAAAAGTCATATATAGACAGTGCATTAATAGCCAGAATGTAAAACATAATGTCGAAGGGCAACATTAGATCAGACTGTCATTATTTGAAAACAAATTATTCTTTTTCCTCACATTTATCTGTCATATTGTAAATGTGATCTATTTTCAAAGCTAACTTTGATATATTTGGAATAAAAACATATTTCATAAAGATTTAAACTATAAGCATGTTAAAATTGACAATTCTTTTTTTTTTTTTTATATATCTATGAAAAAATCTATTGTTGGTTGGTTGGTTGTTTTTGTTTTACGACATATCAGCCCTTTTCGGGTTATTTAATGCCGAATCCAAAGATTTTGAAGAAATTTTTTTTAATAGAATATATTTGCTGTTTTCACGTCGGTTTCTATTCAACCCATAGTTCGGACCTTAACAGGTACTACCACTCCGGGTCAAAGTGGACCTGGGAGCAATGGTAATTAAAGGGTAGCTCCACACTCCCCAAAGCCCACAAGCTGGGGCCTCACCACTGGATATAGTTTAAGGTCATATCCAGGACCCCCATTGAGGGACTTTTACCCTCTGCAGGGGGGGGGGCAGTCGGCGTATTCTAATGCCCCACCGACAGGGCCAATCTATTAAGAATCTACTATTAATACTACATTAGTTATAAATGTATATTTAACAAAGGAAACTTATTTTCATGTGTAATATATCTGACTGCAACCAAACATCTTTGGCAAGTTTCTTGTCTGGGGTCATGTCTGTCGACATGTTGCGCATTTCCCTGTGGATACTTCGTCTCAACTACGTGTTTTCTTCTTTCTGGTTGGTAACTGTAATAATGAGATTGATTTAAAAGAACAACACATTTTCCCATTATTTGCTTCAGGTGTTTTGTTTTTCTTCCATCAATTTACATTAAAGTAATATAACAATTATTTATTTTCTATGTAATAGTTTAATAAAACATTCCATAAAGATTTATATTACAGAATGATGAAAATAATATACTTTTATTTATAACGTGTTTTACTAAGTGTATGTGCTATTAACACTCAGTATGAATAAATATATTATGAATAATTACAAATCTATTTGTGACAAATCTAATTTATAACATACTAGCGGGGAGGGGGATGGCGTCCGGCTTTGCTCGGGCGCAAAATACGCTTAAATATGATTTTTTAATTTTTCCCGATTTCGTGTATATTATTATGGAGTCGTAATTTCAAAAGTAAAAAATACCATCAGCTAGGATCGAAACCGAAACTGTAGCATACACGCCTGGTGACGTTAACATTGTACCAATGTGACACGCACATAAACCGATTAAAAATAGAAAATAAACTAAGATGAATGTACAAAATGTATAAAATGTTTTTCAATGTTGACCCATTTTTTACCCCTTAAAGACAATTTTAACTGGCAAAAGACCCATAAAAGAACAGCCTGTAAAAAGTCCAATCATTTGAGGCCACTTGCGCCACTCTACGACTTTTAGATTCGGAGATAGAGCTTGAAAATATGGAGGCAGACAGACAAAACGACAAGCAGGCCGACAGATAAACCGACAGACAGATCGGCAGACAGACATATAGCCGTTTATATATTAAATTATTGTAACTGCAGCACACATGCTGTTTCGTTCAAAACTTTGTAATCATAGGAATGCGTACAGTATGATTCGTCACTGTTAGAGAAATATCAAAAATGAAAAATAAGTATGATAATGAAAGTGTAATGTAGAGAAAAAAGATATTTAGAATCTATGAAGATTGAAAAACATTATAACAATGAGAAAAACGCTTTTTGTTTATATAAATCTTTAAAAAAAACCCATTTCATTAGATTTAAATACGAGCATGTCCCACCTCACCGGATAAGGAATATCAATATCATACAGAGCATCACTTTTTTGTATCTTTTTTACCCCAGACAATGGCACAGTGTTAGTTTGATATAAAGGGGGCTACTATTTCGGACATAATTGTAAGGATACTATGTAGGGAGCTGAGCAGCAAAATAACTGTTTACATTACACTTGAACTTCTGCATGTCAGTATAGTCGGGGAAACAGGAACCCGGAAAGGAATTCCAAAATTTAGCAATTCTGGCGGAGTAACATTTAGAGTAGAACGCTTTCTAGCATCTGGGGATCTCTACTGTATAGGGGTGGGATCTTACTGTTGGACGGGTGTGTCGGGTGTTTATTTACGTCGAGGGGGTACATGGATTGTAATTAGTCAGAGCATATACCATTAAAATACTTTGAAAACAAGCAGAGGGGGGCAACATTTCGACAATGGGAGAAAGGCTAAACCCTGGCTGAAACTTTGGGAGCTATTAGATTGACGATTCTTTTCTGAACCTTGTCCAGGAGCGAGAGACTGGTAGCAGATGCACCAGCCCAAGTGTTAGAGCAATACTCCATACATGGACGAATTATGCTTTGATTAATAATGTTCTGACTTTGTTAAAGGAAACTGAGATATTCTATGAAGATAACTATATTAACATAAAATATAGACCTTATTGTGTAACGTAGGTGATATGAGCATGTAGGTAAGTATCAGCAGCAGCGAATGATGGCTGGATTGCAAAGAGATAAGCAGCAAAGCAGCAGTATTTGAAAAATTGTATACCCAAATTAGGAAGTGTGCGCGAGAAGAGAAAAGAAAATAAGGATAGAAAAAATGTACCACATGCTCGAGCAGAAGTAAAGGGCGCATCGAAGAAAACGGATATGTAAAATTGAGGAAGAGAATGGGCCGCCTGCAACCAGCATGCGGTCGTAGGAAGGAAAAACCCGACCAGGAAAATGAACATGTGGCCGCGAAAGCAATGGTAAAAATACTTTTGTTAAAAAGAGAAAAAATGCCGACCAGGATTTTTCTTTATTTCTGTCCTTTGTAACTGCAACGCTACAATTTATTTATTATGTATGACGCTCCAATTCCCTAATATATAGTCACGCATGTACAATATACATATGAGAAATGAGACGGCATGGCTTTCTCAATATCGTATATCACGTGTAATTTCGCGAAAATATGGTGTTCTTCTTTACGTTCGCCGATATTCTTTGTTCCATGCTGTTTATGATCAAATAGAAGGGCTTCAGAAGGATGAATTTGCATGTTAGTAGAAGGAGATATTCTTTATCAATCTGGTCCACAGCTGCTATTCCATTTATTCCTGAGATATTGTTACGGGCTTAACATGCCCGATTAAATTTCCCCTTGACTTCAGTCGTTGAAAGTGTTGATTCTCATCAGTAAATGTGAACCCACGACAAACTGTGAATTATATGGTGACCAAAAAAGTTATGCCCGTTTTTTGATTAGCCATTGAATGAAGTTAAAATATATTCGAAATGCGTACAGCAGTTGTTTTCAAATTCAATCAGCCGGAAGTAGAGACATGAGACG
Source organism: Euprymna scolopes (assembly GCF_053919585.1). Lineage (NCBI taxonomy): Eukaryota > Metazoa > Mollusca > Cephalopoda > Sepiida > Sepiolidae > Euprymna > Euprymna scolopes. Next base: position 1,610,559 of record NC_136491.1, read on the forward strand.
TTATAAAACAACACGCGAACCTACTCGGCCATCAATTTAAAGCCGAACAGTTTGGAGAAGGATGGGCGTGTCTAGATATCACTTTCGATACTTTTTGTTTTATTTTTTTATTTTACATGAAGGTCACCACTTATCAAGGCCCAGAAGCCACTCGGGGATAATGGTTATTGCGTGTACAGTAATTAATGGGATAGTGTTGCAGTATTCATTAGTATTGGAGATTTGATAAAGTGTCATTACTTAGGGGGGGCGGTCTATCAGGAATTTGTTTACATTGGACTTGAGACATCCCTGTTTAAGTCATGGGGGAAACAGGCAAGTGGTAGAGAGTTCCACAGGCGTGCAGTTCTAAGAAAGAATCTTTGTTCATGGAATCTACGTTTTGATTTAGGCACAGATAAAGAGTGGGGGAAATTTTTAACAGTGGTTTCAGCTAGACGGGTGTTTATCGTGAAAGATTGGCGAGGGGGACCAGAGATTGGAGCTCAGACGAGCACCTGCTATGGTAATAACGATAAAACAAAGATAGGCTCGCAACGTCTCTTCTGTGGGAGAGAGGTTGCAGGGAATAGAAAAGGGCGTCCATCACGAAGCCACGAAGTCTATTTTGTACTCTATTAAGGAAGGATAGGCTTTTTTTAGCAGCTCTTGCCCAGATGTGGCAGTAGTATTCCATCCTTGGACGTACTTGACTTTTATATAGATAGCGAATTGAATTAGAATTGATATATTTTCTGGAGCGGTAGAAGTATCCTACCATCTTTCCAGCGACCTTGGCAACAGACTTGATGTACGTGTTCTATTTCAGATCAGAAGTAAAGGTCAAACCCAGAAGCTTGTCAAAACATGGAGCCTCACCTAGATGAGAGCCATTCATTTCAACTGAGGCCAGATGGGGATAAGAGTGTTAATGATGCAAAGATAGGAGCTTGGTTTTAGATGCATTAAAGGTAACCAGCCACCTCTTCCCCCACTGTACCACGCGCTCGAGATCAGAGGAGAGAGAATCAAAGAACGTTTTCATTTACAACCTTTGATGTGTTGCCGTAGATGGCCGTGTCATCAGCATAGATGTCAACGAAAGTTTTAAGTATGTGTTTTGGGAGATCATTGATGTAGATCAGGAAGAGAGTTGGGACCAGGATGGACCCCTGAGGGACTCCAGTATTAATACTGCGGGTCTCTGACTTTTGTCCATCAATCAATACTCTTATGAGCCTATCAGAGAGAAATGATTTAATGATTGAGAAAACATTTACAGTTATACCATAGCTGGAAATCTTGTGAAGTAGGCCCTTATGCCATACTTTGTCGAAGGCCTTTGATATGTCAAGAGCAATTACCCTAGAAAGGAAGCCTTTGTTAAGAGATTCACTAATCCTATGAGATATAACCGTTAGCACATCTGCGGTAGATCTTGCAGAACGGAAACCATATCGCGTGTCACTAAGAAGGTTATTTCTGCTGAGATGGTTGACTACTTCTCTATTTAATATGGATTCCAACAACTTACTCATGACTAGGGCTGTGACAATATTCTCTTTCAAATATGCTCTATATTCTTTTTATATGCCGGGAATATTCTTTAAGAATATGCTCGAGAATATGCTTTTTTACACGGGAATATTCTTTTTTAAAAAGAATATGCTTTTTTTTACACGGGAATATTCTTTTTTAAAAAGAATATGCTTTTTTTACACCGGAATATTCTTTTTAAAAAGAATATGCTGCTTTGAGACGGAATATTCTCTTTGGCTACCGTATATTTATTTTTAAAAATCGCATATTTTCACTGTACTTCAAGCGAATATATTTATGCTAGGTACCTTAGATTTACGTTTGCAACAATATTAACCCTTTCGATTCCAATGGGCCGATATATCGGCCATGGGGATTTAAGGTAAAAGAAGACCTACAGATATTTCGGCCATACTATAGTATTTTAATAGAACGGGTATAGTTGGGTAGTTGGTAATTTTGCAATGTTAGGGTCGAAAGTGTTAATTATTTGTTTTTTTATAAATTCTATTGATGATTTTGTAAAAGCTTCAGTTAATGCCGAAAACGCAAGAAAATATATAAAAAAAACGTTTATTTTTATGCTATAAATACTTCTAACAATTAAACACTATCAAGCTTAAACAAATATTTTATTTATTGCATTTTACAATTAAATGCGTTTTTAAGTTCTCAAAATTGAAACTTCTGCGGTTGTCTGCTAAAACGGTCTTATACTGGAGAAAAACTCGTTCCACGTCGCATGAGACTACTGGGCCATATTTCAAGCTGTCCATTTCTTCGGCACTTAAAACTTTTAAATGATCTATGTCATCCAAATTTCCTTAATTTTCAAAAGCCTTCCCACTAATAAGTGCATCGAGACGTTTTAAAGTAGCAAAACCTTTGTTCTTTGAAATGACATTCTTCAGCTTTTTACGAAATTGGGAGTCATCTATCTCCTCAAGTGTCATTTCGACCTCTCTAATTAATTCAATAGATTTTGAAAGACTCAGCCCTTTAGTCTCCAACTTTGCAATATTTTTTGTTAAAATGGAAAAACTGTTGGCGATAAAGCCGATATCAAATGGCAATGATTCCTCATCCAACAGTTTTTTGGACTCCAATATACTTTGGGCCTCTGTTGAATCTAGAGACATTATAACAGGAGTAATTTCGGGCAAATGTTTGGCGTAATAATGCGCTGCATCTGACCACGTACCCCATCTTGTTACAATGGGACTCGGTGGAAGGGGCACTCCTGGGGCTAGTTCCCTGAACTTTTCGAACCGATTGGGTGCTTTTAAAAATATACTTTTTACAGTTGAAATCAGTTTATTTACTTTTGGGTGCGCCTGCCTGACTAATTCCGCAACCCTGTGTAAGCCATGGGCCAAACAAGTAACGTGCACCATTTTCGGGTATAAAACCTGAAGAGCATTCATAGCTTTGGACATATATGCAGCTGCATCAGTGGTTACAAGGAGCACATTATTATAAAGGACTTGCTGCGGCCACAAAAACTGTAACGAATCGTTAAAAAAAGCAGCAATTGTAGAATGATTAACTTTTGGCAGACATGCAATATTTCCCAAATAGCACTTGCTGCGTTCCTCTTCTACCCCAAGAATGCCAAACACAAAGTAATATTTTCTTAGTGTAGTCTGATTTGGAATATTTATATGTGTGTACCTATGAAGAAAGTCTTTGAACACATTATTGCTCAGTTTATGAAACGGAATATCCGCTGCAATCAACGCTTTGCATAAGTCAGCGTCGAACAAATTATTCGTACTGGCTCCTAAATCAGTTGCTGTTAGGAACTTCGCCTAACGTTGCCGTGTAGGTCTTTTTTGTCAGATGTGCGTTGGTTTTTAAATGCTGATTTAAAGATTTTTTACAACTTTTGATCTGTAAAAATAAAAATCGATTATTTAATGGTAATATATACATTTAAAGGAAGGGTGGAAAAAGTTATTTGAAGCCGATTAACATTTATTAACGTAAAAAGTAGATAAAATAAATTGTAAATTTCAACGTTCAATCAAAGTTTAATACAGCTAGATTTACCGTTATAGAATTTCAAAAACAAAACTACTATAACAACGCCAATCTATTAGTCAACTATATTGCATATTTATGTATTAAAGTTTGTTCCTACCTGGATATTGCAGTATTTGCAAGTTAAGCAATTGCCAGTTAACTGGTAATCTTCAAATTCATCGGCATATCTTGCTATCCGTTCAGCAGGAGTGCTAATTATTTTCGGCATTTTTTGTTTAGTTTTTTTAGATCTTGTAAATTCGTCCTGGGTACTAACACGCTTTGAGTATCTACAAGGACGAGATGTCTGTACATATTTATATATATGCCTATAATATCACTCTTTTTCAACGGACCAAATTTTAGACACTTTTTTATGTAAATTCACATCTGTTAGGGTTATACCACGTTTAATTCATCTAAAAAAAATAAATTAAAAACTCTTATCCAAATATTTTCTTTCTTAGCAAAACGAAACTTATTCCATAAATATTTTGCATATTCTTTTTTAAAAAGCATATTCTTTTTTTTTTAAGGAATATGCTTTTTATCAAAAGAATATCCTCTAACCCAATATATGTAAAGAATTGTTTTTTATTAAAAACTATTCTTGACATTGCCCTACTCATTAATGTATATACCGTTTATATACTGTGAACAGTTGAACACTCTATGGAACTTAAATATTTTATTTATTGCATTTTATAATTAAATTAGTCTTTAAATTATCAAAATTAAAGCTTCTTTGGTTGTCCGCTAAAATAGCCTTATAATGAAAAAAAAATCTCGTTCCAATCGTAGTAGATTACTGGACCATATTTAAACCTGGCTATTTTTTCGATACAAATTGTAGTTACAATCCTTTGGACACTACGGGGCCGATATATCGGCCCTGGAGACCTAGGGCAAAAAGGATACGCGGATATTTCGTCCCTAATATAATCCTCTAATAGAATGGCTCTCATTAGGAACCAAAGGTTATTGTAAATTCACAACTACGAAGGTTTTACCATGTTTAATTTAATTTATATAAAAAAGAAAACTTCGTAAAATTAAGACTCGTATGCAAATATTTATTTCAACATATTTTTGGCACAACTTATTCCATAAATATTTTGCATATTCTTTTTTTAAGAGAATAGGCTTTTTGTTAAAGTAATATTCTTTAAAAAAAAAAAAGAATATGCTTTTTGTTAAAAGAATACTCTCTAACGAAATATATGCAAAGAATATTCTTTTGTAAAAGAATATGCTTGTCACGGCCCTACTCATGACACACAGGAGACTTATTGGTCTGTACTGAGAGGGAGATGACTTATCACCCGAGTTCTTAAATACAGGGCAAACTGATGAGGTTTTCCAGGGTGTTGGAAAGCACTTCTCCTTAAGGCAAAGTTTAAACAGTTTCGTAAGTATGGGAGCAAGTTCTGGTTGAAGCTTTTTTAACACTATAATTGGGATGCCGTCAGGGCCAGTTGCTTTACTGGAATCTAGGTTCTTGATTAGCTTGGCGACCTCACGCACACATATTTGCATGGTACCTAGCGCATTGTCTGTTATAGGAGTAAATATGGAGAGTTGATGGTATTCGTCGCATAGGGTAGAATTAGCTGCAAAGTTCTTTGCAAATAGTTTGGCCTTGTCTGATGCTGACGAGATGACCTCTGGTCCATTGATAATGGTTGGGATAGAACACACACTTCTGTTCAGGATCCTATTTGTTATTTGCCAAAACTGGTGGGAACCAAGCCGCTGATCAGCTACTTTGGATTTAACGGACTGAGCATATAGCTCTCTTGCATTTTTTATTACTCTTTTACAGTGGTTGCTGGCAGTCCTGAAAGCAGCTTTAGTCTCAGTGCATCTATTACGTTGGTAGCTATGGAAAAAGTGATTTCTATGTGCGATGGCAGCAGCACATTCAGGGGAGAACCATGGCTGGCTGTTAGGTTTTTGTTGGAATTTTTGGATGGTATGAATTGGTCTATACCAACAAGTAACCATTCGGTCAGGCCTGATACTATAGAGGACACATCCTTTTTAAACATGGAATGCAGATGTAGATCAGATGTGAATGTACGGAAGCTATCCCGGTCAGACATCGAGCATCGGTATACAATACGGTGGAGGGATACGTCTGGTCTGGGGTCTTATTATATTTCATTTTTATCCTAACTGATACAACAGAGTGGTCGGAGGACCTTAGAGGAGATAGGACGGAACATGAACATAGCTCAGGGGAAGTTGAGAGAAAAAGGTCTAGAAGGCTTGCATACTGACCGGTAGTATCGGACACACGGGTGGGCTCGCGAACAATCTGAGTGAGGTCATAGGCAATGGCAAAATCATGATAGAACCTCCCCTCATCATCTGTCTTATTTGAGTGGGTCAGCCATTTCACGTTATGGATATTGAAGTAACCCCAGATGTGAATGTTAGCCGAGGGATGTGCAGACAGAATGTGGTCTATTTTCTGCGATATACTCTTAAAGATAGTATCTCCACTGTTGTGGGGCCGATAGAGGGCAAATATAAATGCAGTGGTGTAAGCAACTTCAAAGTGAGCTTATCAGCGTCTACATAAAGTCGCCACATATATCAAGCGTTTGGGAATAGTGCTGTGGATTAACGTACTGCAAGGCGTTGGTTTAAAAAATTCAAGCCAGGAAATTTGTCCCTCCGTGATGAACATTGCAGTGGACGACCACATGTCTTGAATGATAGAACAGGACAGTAATTTAACGTATGGTGATCTTGCAAGATAGTTCAACATTTCCAATGAAACTATTAGATTTTAGCTTCACCGTCAAGATAAGACGTACGATACAGAGTCCAAGTTCAGGAAGCACTATTAGAGTTCCATAAAAGTCACCGTACTGTATCCTTATCCAATCGAGTGCTTACCAGTGATGAAAAGTGTTTTTAGACGAAACTCCCAAGCTTTCTACAGATTGGTTGTCTCCCAAGATACTGTACCTACCACGACAAGACCGCATATACATTCACGCTGTATTATTCTTTATTTCTGGTGGAAAGTGGTTCATTATGAGCCGCTACCAATGGGTCAAACGGTCACTAGAGACCTATACAGGCAGTAGTTGTATGTGCAATAGCCATGGTTCCAGAAGAAGCCATCACTGATGAATCCCAAAGGCGTGCTTTTCCTCCACGACAACACTAAGCCGCACGCTGCGCGACTAGTCATGGATGCCATACAGCAATTTGGGTGAGAGATTTTGTGCATCCACCTTATTCATCCGACACCTGCACCATCTCTTCAACTCCCTTGATAATAATCTTCGTGGAAAATCCTTCACAAGTGGAGCGCACTTACACCAAACCCTCACGGACTTCTTTGAGTCCAAACCCCTCGAGTTCTACTGCAAGGGGATTTAACAGCTGGACAAAGTTACTGGATGCCAATGGCGATTATTCGAAGATTAAATATAAGTTACACATGCTGTAAAGCGTTTTCTTTTTTCCTTTTTAAAAAGCACAGAATTTTCTTTGCTACATTGGATTTATTGAATAAAAGTTGCTATTTTTAATAGGAGTTATTTCATACTTTAAACAATCGCATTTCAGTGTATGTGAAAAATACGATTAGAATTGAACTCGGTTCATACAATCCCATAATGCGAGTCAACATCAATTACACCGGGCGTATTTCCGTAGGAGTTTTATTAAACAATATTCAGTTGTTTCTGTTATTGCATTTGTTTTTTTTTTTTAATTATTAAAATATTTATTTTCGACGTGTTGAAGGATTTTCTCTTGGTGAAAGACAAAAAAGTGTTGATAGCTGGCAAAGGCTTCCCATTGGCTGACAATGCATTTGTTGGTGATGCAATTACCGACGTTCTATGCATTAAATTGTGATATCTGAGTGCATTGTTGATGGAATTCCATTAGGATAATTAATTTTCTTGATTGACTTTTTACATTGCTGAGAACACGTCACATTGTAATTCGCATAGCTACGCTGTCAATAAAATGAACAAGGATGGCAGTATTATCAGGATTCTTCTTCTTCTTCTTCTTCTTCTTCTTCTTCTTCTTCTTCTTATTATTATTATTGTAATTGTTATTGCTTATTATTATATTATTACCATCACGTTGTTGTTTTTTTTATTGTTATTACTTATTATTATATTATAATTATTAGGTTGTTATTGTTATTGCTATTATTATATTATTATTCGGTTGTTATTGTTATTGCTATTATTATTGTTATAACGATCGTAATAATAATACTACTAATAATTATTATTGTTATTTACGGACTAGGCATTCTAATACGAATCTACATCAATGAATTCTCATCGGCAATAACGGTTTTACTGTGAAGTTAACTAGATGATTCATGCAAATTATTTGAGTTTCAAATTGCCTCCTTGATCTCTGCTTGCCTAACTATACTGACATGCAGAAGTTACAGTGTAATGTGAAAAGGCATTCGACTTCCCAATTCACTACATAATATTCTTGTACGAGAGGCGTGCAATAAGTAAAGCCCCTGACCCACTTCCAGTTATCTGATCTAGTTGAAAATTCGAATGTGCAATGATTTATATCTCTACCGATTATGTGGCAAACTACAGCTCTTAATTAATTATGGTTTCTGTTTTACAGGTGTTTAAACTGAGTCAGTTGTGAAATGCAAGCCTGTTGAATGTCGAGCAGTGATCCGGTTTTTGTATTTGAAAGGACGCACACCACAGGAGACTTTTGATGAAATGAAAGAAACTTATTGTGATAATGCCCCATCATATGACCTTGTAAAACGCTGGCATCGTGACTTCAAACATGGCCCGAAGTCTATGAAAACAGCTCCCAGACCTGATCGCTCCCCTTTCTGCCATTGATGAGGCATCTGTCCATCAAGTTGAGACTGCCATTTTGGAAGATCAGCGCATCACTATTCGCCAAATAGCCCAATATGTCAAGATTAGTACAGGGTCTGTGGAAACTATCATTCATGACCATTTGCATATGCGTAAGGTGTCTGCCAGATGGATTCCCATGTTGCTCACACCATTCCAGAATCGAGAACGCGTTGAATGCTCGAGGATGAATTTGGAGATGTGCCAAGAAGATGAGTCAAAGTTTTTCAAAAGACTGATTACACAGAATGAACTCTGGGCCCATCCCTATGATCCAGAGACCAAAGCCCAGTCAATGCAGTGGAAGCACTTGGACTTACCACCTCCAAAGAAGGCAAGGGTGCAGCCCTCCGCTGGCAAGGTCATGCTCACAGTCTTCTGGGACCAGGACGGAGTAGTGATGACAGAATTCCTGGCAAAGGGTACCACAATTACAGGAGCATATTATACTTCACTTTTGAAGAAATTAAGGGAAGCTATCAAAATCAAGAGGTGGGGAAAGATCAGCAAAGGTTCCTTCCTCCCGCAGGACAACGCTCCGGTCCACAACTTGCATGCCACCAGATCAGAAGCACGGGCAGGTGGTTATGAAATCCTTCCCCATACTCCCTATTCTCCTGACCTTGTACCCTCTGACTTTCACCTCTTCCCAGCCATGAAGTTGTTTTTGGAAGGAAAGCGTTTCCTAGATGATGCAGCCTTGATTTTTGAAGTCACGTCGTGGTTGGAGGACCAACCTGGGGTTTTCTACAAAAACGGTCTCCAGAGCTGCATCAAACGATGGCAGAAATGCATAACTCTGGGTAGTTTCTATGTAGAGAAAGACTAATAATTGTGCCAAGTTTTGTTGCTCTACTGTCATGGGAAGTGGGTTAGGAGCATTACTTATTGCACGACTCTCGTAGGTTGGATTACAAATAGTAGCCCCTTATGTCCAAGTGGCACTGTGTTCTCTTTGGGGTGAAATAACAGTAACTGTATACATAACAATAAATATTTAAACGTCCGTATTATTTAATAAAAACATATTTATGTCAACGTGTATACCTAGAAATATTTTTATTACATTTTATTTTATGTAATTACAATATTTTAGGAAAATCAATAATTGTTTCTAAATATGATTTTAATTGTACAAAGTAATTGCTAAAGTTTCTTACATGTTCCTACCCATACAAAAAAGAAATGCATACTAGTTGATCTAATTTAACAAGTAACTGTTTGTTGTAAATAATAATATATTTAGTATGAATACATCCAAATGCTACAGTGGATATAATTTAATCAGTAAAATAATCAATTTAGAGAAATTATTTTTCCAAATGTGATTTTTATTATGAAAAATAAACCATTCACATGTGATCATGGTTTTCTAAGAACGCAAGATGCACACTAGTTGAATAAGTACCTTAATAAAATCTAGAAAAACTACTGTGAAATTACATAACAATAAGATTATGATTTTAGTGCAGATGTGCTGAAATGAATAATGAGTTAGAATTGTACTTAAGGTAAACATATTGCCTGTTATTAACATATGTTACTCTAAAACGGTGATAAATGCAGTATAAAAACAAAATGATGGAATTATATGCGTGGCTTAAACGATCGTATATAGAAGAATAGAATAACGTAATAATAATAATAATCATAAAGAAGTCAAACTCAGTGTTTTAGAAAATTATAACAGCTGAATAATTCTTGAATGCAGTATAATAAATGTATGTGAAAAGCAAGGGTTTTTACAAATTTTGCACGTGGGGGAGTTATATTTGGTTTAGCATAGCAAGAGAGAGAAATTGTTCCATCAATCCAAATCTGGTAATCTGTTATTCCGGTTAACGAGAATGTAAAATACATTATTTGGAGTAGTTAATCAAAACGTTTCTGAGATAAAGTGTGCATATAACGGAAACGACCCTAGTTTAGGTTTTAAATGCAAAGTATCTAAAAATACAATAACAAAACTAAAACATAAAATAAAAATAGTGCTGTTATGTATGTATAGTCGGTGTACATTCACTGGTAATATATTGTGAGAAATTATCTAGCAGAAATCGATGAAAGGGAAGATAGAAACTAAGTTTCTGAAAACACGCATTAATAATTGGCTTAAATTGTTGTCAAAGCAGATCTGCATATGCAACCTACCCCTGTTAATAAAATAGGGATATTTAATTTCATATGTGAGATTACTGTAATTTATTTGCAGTTCTGGTAGCAATTAATTTCAGTAAATTATCGCTTGAAAAATTTATTTGAGCCTGTGTTGTTGCCTTTCTATTTTCTATGTTTGGGTTGTTAATTCAACATATTTTTATTTCATATCGTAAGACTTTATATAAGTATTTTCAACAACCGTTGGTCTCGTTTTAATATGATCAATTTCTCATTTTGGCTGTGTTTGAGGAAAGTTCCATTTTATTTAAATTTACCTAGGATTAGTCGTTTAAAATTAGTACGATAGTTTATTTCAACATTTTTTATTCTTTTCTCCCGAATAATTCGGAACTTCTACAATTATTGGAATTACCTTATGTTTCATGTTCTGTAATCTTTTCAAGGAAGTTCAATATAAGAAGTGCCTTCAATAAGTTTCCAGACTTTTTGCACAAGTATTTATAACATTGTCGTAGACGCTTGAAAATTCAGTATGTTATTGCTATACATCTTCTGAGATGACTGTGATCCATTTATATCAACAGCTACAACAGGAATTAAATTACTCATACCTGATTGTCATAGTTGGCAAATTAAAAAAAATGAGATCTGGAGGTGTGGACATTTTAGAGAAACGATATGCAATGACATTCTGTTTTAAACTTGGCAAAATGGCAAAGATATGTATGGAATGATTCCCACTGTTTTAGACCATCTTGCATGAATCGAGAATCACCTGAGTGGCTTTCGAGATCCAATGATGGCAGGGAGATGAGAGGTGTAGGAGAAGTAAAGAAGTCAAAACACCAGAGTTGATTGGCCAAAAAATAAAGAATTTCATGGATAAGAACCGTCCTGTTTCTATAGAGACAATAAGTGCACAGTTTGATGTCAGTGTAGGAAATGTACACACAATTAATCGCGAGGAACTGAAGATGCAGAAGATTTGCGCAAATGCACCAGTTCACAACTCAATCCTTCTAACAGACTATTTGACCAAGATGGACATCGACAGTTCCTCGCCCTCCCTATGACTTTTGGTTATCTTCTAAAGTCAAGGAAAACCTCAGAGGCTATCGTTATGAGACAATTGGGGAAATGAAAGAAGTTGTGACGAGTATCCCTGACATGCTTACACAAGAGGACTTCCATAGGGCCTTTCAGAAATTGTTGCGACGGTACAACATGCATTGCAGCCGATGGAGATTATTTCAAAAGAAAGTAGAGTTTCATGCGTGTACTATCAAGAAAACTGCCTGTTCGAAAACGCCTGGAAACTTATTGAAGGCACCTCGTATTCATTTAATTTTCCTGCTTTACTTACTTTTATATTCAGCCCCAAACAAAATAAAGTGCCACTTGAACACAAGGGGCTACTATGTGAAGATATATCTACAGGTTCACCATGTAGCGAGAAAGTAGTGAAATATTTGTTCGTATTACATTTAAATTTTTGCCCGTTGACATAATCTGTGAAGCAGAAAAGAAGGAGAATACTCAAAATCTAGCAGTACGAGGAAAGGAACTATTAGAGTAGAAAGCTTTCCATCATCTAGGGGTATATACAGTGAAGAGGTGAGATTTTGTTGCTTGTCGAGTTAGTCAAGGAATAATGCGGTAAGGTATTAACATACAGTTCAGCAGATCTTTTCCTTATTTGGATGAATTTTTCTGTTTGTCTTTCAATATCCCAAAATATCTTCTTTTACACTTATATTATTTGTATTCCGAATTATTTATATTATTTGCATTACGAACTATTTATATTATTTGTATTATGAATTATTTATATTATTTGTATTACGAATTATTTATATCATTTATATTACGAATTATTTATATTATTTGTATCACGAATTATTTATATTATTTTTATTACGAATTTTTTATATTATTTGTATTATAAATTATTTATATTATTTGTATTACGAATAATTTATATTATTTGTATTACAAATTATTTATATTATTTATATTACTAATTATTTATATTATATTTTTTTTTACACAGTGATCACCACTTATCAAGGCCCGGAAGCCACTCAGGGATAAAGGTTAATATAATTACATTACGTTAGTGTGGAGATTTGATGAAGTGTTTACTTCAGGGGGCGGTTCATTAGGAATTTGTTAATGTGGGACTTGAACACATCTAAGTTGTAGTCCGGTGGGAAGCAGGAAGACAGAACAGAGTTCCACAGGCGTGCAGTTCTAAGAAAGAAGCTTTGTTCATGGAATCCGCGTTTTGATTTAGGCACAGATATAGAGTGGGGGAAATTTTTCACAATGGATTCAGCTAGACAGGTGTTTATCGTGAAAGTTTGGCGAGGGGGGACCAGAGATTGGAGTTAAGACGAGCACATGCCATGGAAATAACGATAAAACAAGGATAGGCTCGCAACGTCTCTTCTCTGGGAGAGAGGTTGCAGGCTAGAGAAAAGGGCACCACCACTAAGTCTATTTTGTACTCTGTCAAGGCAGGATAGGCTGTTGTTAGCAGCTCCTGCCCAGATATGGTAACAGTATTCCATGCTTGGAGGTACTTGGCTTTTATATAGATAGAGAATTGCATCAGTAGGTAGATATCTTCTGGAGCGGTAGAAGGATCCCACCATCTTTCCAGCGACCTTGGCAACAGACTTGATGTACGTGTTCCATTTCAGATCAGGAGTAAAGGTCAAACCCAGAAGCTTGTCAAAACATGGGGCCTCATCCAGACGAGAGCCATCAATCACAATTGATGCCAGATGGGGATCAGAGCGTTGATGATATAAGGATAGGAGTTTGGTTTTGGATGCCTTAAAGGTAACCAGCCACCTCTTCCCCCACTGAACCACGCGCTCGAGATCAGAGGAGAGAGAATCAGAGAGAACTATGTCATCTACAGCCTTTGATGTGTTGCCGTAGATGGTCGTGTCATCAGCATAGATGTCAACGAATGATTAAAGTATGTGTTTTGGGAGATCATTGATGTAGATCAGGAAGAGAGTTGGACCCAGGATGGACCCTTGAGGGACTCCAGCATTTATATTGCAGGCCTCCGATTTTTGTCCATCTACCACTACTCTTATGAGCCTATCGGAGAGAAATGATTTAATGATTGAGAAAACATTTCCAGTTATTCCGTAGATGGAAATCTTATGAAGTACACCCTTATGTCATACCTTGTCGAAGGCCTTTGATATGTCAAGAGCAATTGCCCTAGAAAGGAAGCCTTTGTCAAGAGATTCACTAATCCTGTGAGATATAACCGTCAGCACATCTGCGGTAGATCTTGCAGAGCGGAAACCATATTGTGTCTAACTTAGAAGGTTATTCAACGCTCTGATCCCCAGCTGGCATCAATTGTGATGGATGGCTCTCGTCTGGGTGAGGCCCCATGTTTTGACAAGCTTCTGGGTTTGACCTTTACTCCTGATCTGAAATGGAACACGTACATCAAGTCTGTTGCCAAGGTCGCAGGAAAGATGGTGGGATCCTTCTACCGCTCCAGAAGATATCTCACTACTGATGGTTGATTATTTCTCTATTTAATATTGATTCCAGCAACTTACTCATAACACACAGGAGACTTATTGGTCTGTACAGAGAGGGAGAGGACTTATCACCTGGAGTCTTAAATACAGGGCATACTGATGAGGTTTTCCAGGGAGTCGGAAAGCACTTCTCCTTAAGGCTGCGCTTAAATAGTTTCGTAAGTATGGGAGCAAGTTCTGGTTGAAGCTTTTTTTAACACTATAATTGGGGTGCCATCAGGGCCAGTTGCTTTACTGGAATCTAGGTTCTTGATTAGCTTGGCGACCTCATGCACGGATATTTGTATGTTACCTAGCTTGTTCTGTGTTATAGGAGGAAATATGGGGAGTTGATGGCCTTCGTCGCATAGGGTAGAATTAGCTGCAAAGTTCTTTTCAAATAGTTTGGCCTTGTCTGACGCTGACGAGATTACCTCTGGTCCATTGATAATGGTTGGGATAGAACGCACACTTCTGTTCAGGATCCTATTTGTTATTTGCCAAAACTGGTGGGATCCAAGCCGCTGATCAGCCACCTTGGATTTAACAGACTGGGCATATAGCTCTCTTGCATTTTTTATTACTCTTTTACAGTGGTTTCTGGTAGTCCTGGAAGCAGCTTTTGTCTCAGTGCATCTATTACGTTGGTAGCGATGGAAAAAGTGATTTCTGTGCGCGATAGCAGCAGCACATTCTGGGGAGAACCATGGCTGGCTGTTGGGGTTTTGTTGGAATTTTTTAGATGGTATGAATCGGTCTATGCCTACAAGTAACCATTCGGTCAGATCTGATACTATAGAGGACACTTCTTTTTAAACATGGAGTGCAGAGCTAAATCAGATATGAATGTACGGAAGCTATCCCAGTCAGCCATAGAGTATCGGTATACAGTACGGTGGAGGGGTACGTCTGGGGGCTTCTTACATTTTTATCTTAACTGATACGACGGAGTGGTCGGAGGATCCTAGAGGAGAATGAACGGAAGATGAACATAGCTCAGGGGAAGTTTTGAGAGAAAAAGGTCTAGGAGGCTTGCATATTGACCGGGTGTATCGGGCACACGGGTGGGTTCACGAACAATCTGAGTGAGGTCATAAGCAATGGCAAAATCATGACAAAACCTCACCTCATCGTCTGTCTTATTTGAATGGGTCAGCCATTCCACGTTATGGACGTTGAAGTCACCACAGATTTGGATGTTAGCCGAGGGATGTGCAGACAGTATGTGGTCTATTTTCTCAGATATTCTCTTAAAGATAGTAACTCCGCTGTTGTGGGGCCGATAGAGGGCAAATATAAGTGCAGTGGTGTTAGCAAGTGCAACCCTGAAGCACATATAGGGTAAATTAGGATCTTCCCTAGATGTAATTGGGTTTCAACCGCTGGACGGTTGGAACGTAGACCCCTGATGTTGGAGAAGCAGACCTGGTAGTAGGGGTCTACGTTGAGAGATGGGGTTTTAGGTTTAATGGAGTTTTTATTCTGGAGATATTTAATGTTGAGTTTTTGGGATTTGTGGAATAGGTCGGCATACTTGGTTAGGCAGTACACAGAGTATTACGAATTATTTATATTATCTGTATTACGAATTATTTATATTATTTGTATTACGAATTATTTATATTATTTGTATTACGAATTATTTATATTATTTGTATTACGAATTATTTATATTATTTGTATTACGAATTATTTATATTATTTGTATTACGAATTATTTATATTATTTGTATTATCAATTATTTATATTATTTGTATTACGAATTGTTTATATTATTTGTATTACGAATTATTTATATTATTTTTATTACGAATTATTTATATTATTTGTATTACGAATTATTTATATTATTTGTATTACGAATTATTTATATTATTTGAATTACGAATTATTTATATTATTTGTATTACGAATTATTTATATTATTTTTATTACGAATTGTTTATTTTATTTGTATTACGAATTATTTATATTATTTGTATTACGAATTATTTATATTATTTGTATTACGAATTGTTTATTTTATTTGTATTACGAATTATTTATATTATTTGCATTACGAATTATTCATATTATTTGTATTAGGAATTGTTTATTTTATTTGTATTACGAATTATTTATATTATTTGTATTACGAATTATTCATATTATTTGTATTATGAATTGTTTATATTATTTGTATTACGAATTGTGTATGTTATTTGTTATTACGAATTTTTTATATTATTTATATCACGAATTATTTATACTATTTGTATTACGAATTGTTTATATTATTTGTATTACGAATTATTCATATTATTTGTATTACGAATTATTATTATTATTATTATTATTATTATTGTTATTGTTATTGTTATTATTATTATTATTATTATTATTAATATTATTATTATTATTATTATTATTATTATTATTATTATTATTATTATTATTATTATTATTGTGGTTGTAGCGTTTGTACGTGTTTGATTTTATAGTTCACAGTAGACAATGCTAGTCTAAAGAATCAGAGACACTAAACTTAAATATGCGCCCAAAAATAGCACAAGAGAATATTGTTTGGAAACAGAATCTAAAAACAAATAACAAAATCCACGCTAAAAATATGCAGATAAGGTAGACGTTGCTGAAAGAAAACAAAAAAGTTCAGGATTCAGAAAGAAATAGATAAAAAACAAAAGCATCATTGAACAAAACCATGAAAAAATAATCATGGCATTACTAATCACAATAATCTACGAACAATGAGTATTTATCTGTACATTTAAATATTTGTACTTTCATTACGTCACGCAAAATTTAGAGAACAAAACACTGGCCATTTGCTGCCAATCCATTTCAAGTTATGAAAAGACATAAGAAAGCAAATAGCAAGTCCAACAACTTCATCGGATTTACTCTGCTTCCGTACATGTATTCAAAATGAAATCTTTCATTCTGACGCCACACTAGGTAAGTAAGGAGGGTCAAGGAAGATGGAAAGATCGAGCAGAGAAAGCACTAGTCAGCCATTCGCTGAATGAGTGCACAGAGAACTAGGACCTTCAGGTGGCTTTTTGCCACTCAAATTCTAGTTAAGACCAATGGTCACTGGCAACGAGAAAGCAATGGTAAGCGGCTTTTACAGTAACATAATAATAATAATTATAATAATAATAATAATAATAATAATGATAAAAATGATAACACGTGACTTATGATATCTAAACGGAATACAGCATAGGAAATGAGGACACTAGGCGAGCATGTCACCTACAAATATTTGAAAGTTCTAAAGGCAGAGATCATCAAATCAACAAAAATTAAAGAGAAAATTGGTAAAGAATACCAATAAAGGACAAGAAACCCCATAGAAAGTAAATTATATCGTAGAAACCGATTAAAAGAAATAAACATATGGACAGTAAAATACTCTGGACCGTTAATAGGCAAGATGAAAGAAGAACTAATGCATCACGACCAGAATACCAAGAAATTTATGACCATGTACAGTACATTACACCCAAAGGATGATGCTGACCGACTGTATGTGAAAAGGAAAGACAGTGGAAGAGGTTTGATTAGTGCAGAAGACAGTGTAAATGACACAACAGAAGAATTAGAAAAGTACATGATGCAGAATACAGAAATACTAATCACGCAGCAAAAAAAAAAAAAACAAAAAACAAAAAAAACAAAAAAAAAACTGAAAAAATAAACAAGACATTACACAGAGAGGCAAGGGAAAGACGAGAAAATCACATCAGAAGAGAAATAGCCAAACGGACGATTCATAAGGATGACAAAAGTTGAGACATGAAAACACTTGAGCGAAAATAGCATCTAAACTGAGAAACTGAATCTTTAATAATAGCCGCACAATACAACACGATAAGAGCCAAATATATCAAAGCACAGATCAATAAGACGAAAAAAAAACAGCAAATGCAGACTTTGTAGAAAAAAACATGGAACGATAAATCATATAATAAGTGAATGCAGCAGATTAGCTCAAGAAGAATATGAGAATAGACACGACTAAGTGGATAGGTTGTGCACTAAGAAATATGGACACAACTGCAACAGTACTTGAAAACAGAAATCACAAAATCTTATGGAACATAGATAGACAAATAGATACACCGTTCCAAGCAAGAAAACCGAGTGATATAATAGTTAACAAGAAGGTAAAATTCTGCCATATCGTAGATTTTGCTGTTCCAGCAGCACCAGGGTGAATATCAAGGAGACTTAGAAGCAAAGCAAATACACAGAACTAGCAAGTAAAAAGGAATATGGAAAATGAAAGTGAAGCTAATGCAAATGATAGTAGGAGAACTAAAATCAATTCTGAACAATTTCGAAAAAAAATATGTGAGACTGGAATCAAAAGGATAGCTGAGAAGATACAACGAATAGCAATAATGAAAATGTCTGAAATATTAAGAAAATCTCTTGAATGTAAAGACTAAACAAATGAGCTAAAAACGTTAACTAAAGAAAGTGCAACAGAAGTAAAAAAAACAAAAACAAAAGCAGAGGAACAGAAAAACAACGCATTTAATCAAGAAAACTAGAAACAGTATAATTGTAAGTACGCCCCCCCCTCAATTGTATTCTGGCATCAACTGGCCTCTGGAAAGACCGAGGAAAAAAAACTAATCCGACCTCCGATGGATAAGTGCAAAGAAGACTGGGACTTTTCGGCGAATTATTGTCTTCTAAATTCCAGTGAAAGCCAATAGTCATTGTCAGCGAAAAATCAATTGTAAATGGCTGTTGCGATAAATCAAATTCTTCTGCAAATATTATCGAAAGAGGTTGATAGTAGTGGAAATCTCAAGAGATTTTTCGTCACCTAGACTCCAAGGAACACCATAGGTTGTTGAAAAAGAGAAATCTTTGATGTAAAAACTCCTCCTCCTCCTCCTCCTCCTCCTCCTACTACTACTACTACTACTACTAAAAGGGTCTAATGGTTTCCATGTTGTCGGTAGTAGAGTTGGGACAAGGTCCCACTCTCCTGTAAAGTACTCCCCAGACATGTTCAAATCTGTAGTCTGACAATCTAGTCCTACTCCTGGTCTTCTCATGTGGTTAGTCACTAAACTCCTGGTCTTCTCATGTGGTTAGTTACTAAGCCCATCGGACCTGTTTTAATGTTAGGAGGAGATGCATTGGATGAGTAACTGGCGCCTTAAGCCAGTAGCTCTGGGTAGATGGTACTCGATAGTTTGGTAGGATCGATCATCTAGAAGGAAAACTTCGATTTCAAACCATTAGAGATTGTGTCCCGAAAAAAAAGCACCGGTGATTGTATAATCGAAAATTCACTAAACTTCTTATGAATGAAATGTCAAATCAAAGTATTGAGAATAACGGCGTGAATGAAACTTGAACTTAAAGTGAATTAACAACGCTCAGAATAGCAGCAAGAATCTGGTCATCATCCTTAAACTGCTAGAATGAAGTGGAGTAAGGAGATTAATAAGGTAATCATCGAGTGGTTCTTCAAAAGCAATCTTTATGATGAAAATGGAAAGCCTATCGCATGATTAGAGAATAGACAGAACGAGGAACGTTCTGAATAAATAGAATAGCGTGTGTGTGATCAGGTAAAACCAATGCGGAATAATGTATGGTTATCAAAGCTGGAATTGGAGGCTATAAAAGACAACACAGAAGTAATGGGGGATTACACGGTAAACGAAGCAGACATGCAGATTTATGAGGCAAAGACAAAGAATGAAGTGGAAGATATAGATGAAGCAGCAGGAAATGGAGAAAAATGACGAGGTCACTGTTAATAATGAGGAAACTGATGATGAGGTGCTGGAAGAAAGTAAGGAAGTGAGAAGAATTGTTGAAAAACTGAAAGTGAGTAAGGTGAAAAGAAACAAGACGTGATGGAATCATGTTTAAGAAACTAGACAGAAAAACTCCAAAGGTGCAGGTAGACAAAGTAGATGATGTAATAAAGTACGTGAAATGCAGAACCATCACAGAACCAAATAATTTTATCGCAGTAGAAAGTGCTTCGGTTACAGAAAAATTCGGATAGAAAAGAGGCGGACAGCAGAATAGAAATGAACCGAGGTGGAAAAATAGAATGAATGATTATGTTTAAAAAATTAAGAAAAGAAGGTGGACTTTTTGAAAGAGGATTAAGAGAACAATATTTAAGAAAGTGGCTAAAACCTTTGAGGAAGACCTCTAGTCTGTAGTGGAATGGAATCGTAAATGGGTGGTAATGTTCCATGATGTCAAGGCTAATCTTCTTTCCTTTAATAACTACAAGAAACTTTACCATGGCTAATAATAAAGTATTTGAAAGTACTTCGTTCAAACTTTTAGGCTTAACATTCATAGATAACATGAATTGGAACATACGTAGTGAGGTAATTGTCAAAGCTGTTGCGAAGATAGTGGGCTCTCTCTACCCAACTAGAAAGTTACTTACACCAAAGACTATCCTGTATTCCCAAAGATACTATTCGCCTATTCATGGAGTATTGTTGCAACATCTGGGCTGCTGCAACTGTCACTAGCCTCTCGCTCCTAGACAGGGTCCCCAAAAGAGTTGCCAAAAGATCTTGCACTAGCAACCAAACTCTTACACCTGTCCCTCTGCTGAAATATATCATCCCTGTGCATGTTTTACAAGTACTTTAATGGACAGTGTCCTGATGAACTCAAATAACTTCTGCATCCTCTACGTAAATACCCCCGACAAACAGCAAAATCCCACTCCTACATTATAGAGATCTCTAAATGTCATTGTTAGCGAAAAATCAATTGTAAATGGCTGTTGCGATAAAAGTCTACTCAAATAGCATCTTCCTTCGAAATACTAAAATTTCGAATTCCCTCTCGTGGACTCTACTTTCCTGGCTGTACTGACATGCAGAAGTTCAAGTGTAATGTGAACAGACATCTAGTTACCCAACTACCTGTAGATTTGGTCCCAAATAGTAGCCCCTTACGACTTAGGTACGCTGTGCCTTGTTTGGAGTAAATAGTAAAAAAGAAAGAAAGAACAAACCGATTCTATTGCACGTTTTTTCTATTAGTTTTACTTGTTTTTATTTCGTTTTATTTTTTATTCGGAGTAAATTAACTAAATTTACGCTTCATCAGTTTTAAATGTAAAATTAGAGCTGTTTAGGGAAGAACACACTTGTTTTTGCATTGACAGATTCTGCATGAATAAGTATCTACAATTTATAGATTGCTCGTTTCATTTGTTTCGTCATCTGTAACAGCAGTAAAAGGTCTGCCGAAAAAATGGTTGTTCGGAGTGAAATAACAGTAAAAAGATTGGGTGCAAGGACGATAGATAAACTCAAACAACTAAATGAAAAGTACAGAGTAAAAAGAAAGTGAATTAAAACTGTTCTAGAGGAAACCAAACAAAGTATGTTAGCAAAAAGTGCAAAATTAAAGAGATATGAAGAGAAAAGTGAACAGTTCAGAGTAATTAGATTGGTTTGGACCAAAAAATGTTCTACAAAGGACTTAATATAATAGAAATCATCACGCTCGACCTCGTGTTTGCTTAGCATGTAAAATGCCAGCAGAAAATGTAGAAAAGAAAAGACAAGCATAATTTTGTAGGTTGTGAATTGGTGAACAACGTATGCCATTAATTTGCATATGTACACAATTGGTAACGTTTCAATGGGATGAATTCTAAAGGCGTAAGAGTTGAGCTGAGTTTTTTTGTTGGAGAGCTTAGAACGAAAACGAACGGTGGATTTATTGCGAGTTGAGAAAAGAAAGGAAAAAAAAACTTTCGTGCGTTATATCGACAAGAGGACGGTTTGACACTGCCAGTTTTTTGTTTTGTTCCCTTTCCATTTTATAAGTTATTTCGGCGTTTTTCTTTTATTTTATTTTCAAGTGACTTTGATAAGTGGTGAAATGGACGGATTATTCTACCGTTTGATTGGGATGTAGTCACTGGGTAGTGAAGTGTTGTCATGCAACAAAAGGATCCATACAAAATGTTGTATATAAACTTAATTTCAAGTAATAAGTCGTACCCAAGAGGGTTTCCTGCATCACCAGGACGTCAACTTCAGCTGTGTCGCATTTCTCAGTGCAGAATGTAACAGTCCCTATACCACAACATGCTTGGTATAAGCCATTAATTAGCCGGATATCAACGCCCAACACGAGCGCCCCATCTTTTAAGCGCTTAGTGTCCTTGCTTATTAACCCGAAAGATTCCAGTTTCATTTGTACCGCATCTGTAGACATTATGTCTTCATTAATGTAGAGTTCATCAACGTAAGCTGAAGTAGCTTTCACTGTGGTCTCATCTTGCACCAAACAATTTTAATGATAGCTAACATTATTAAGAGAATGCTTAGGCAAAAACCTAAGCGTGTCAAACAGTATCGTTTATCCTTTATTATCACTGTCTTAAATGGCCACAGTGACTCATGGACCCATAGCTGTGGTAGCTTCTCTTCAAATCCTGCAGTGCTACATTACTTCCTTTCTTCCACCACTCTCGTATTTTAGCCGGTTATTCAATAGCCATGAGCGGAATTAATCATTTGGGTGGTCCCAGACGTTCTTGTGGGTATGATATCAACCAACTGTTATCAATCCGCAGTTGAAGTTCTTCTTCATATGCAGCCCGATTCTTGATAGAAACTGCATACTCTGGAATAGTATTGCATAACCGATCTGGTGATTCGATCATGATCCATTTCCACCTCGCAGTCTTGGCCCTTTCTTTGTCATCAAACGTAGAAAAGAAGTCTTTTTCCTCAATAGAAATAGCTGCACATACTTCTTTTCCTTCTGCCAGGCGTTATACCCCCGGCTGCTGTAATCATGATAGATAGATATTCAAATTACATAAATGAAGTACACAAAGTCAGAAGAGTGCGTAAAGTTTTGGAATTATATTTGGAGTATAACAGAAACAATGGAAGAGCTTTGTGACTGGAAGATGTGAGGAATAAATACAAAGTAAGTTAAAGCACCCTCAAGATGTAGTGAAAGTGAGCAAGGAGAAAATGAGCAAAAAATGTAAGAAAATTCTGAATTGTGAAGCTCCCGGACAAGATGGTGTACAGGGTTATAGATTGAAAGCATTTTACCACCTTGCATGGAAGGATTGCATTTCAAATTGTTGACAGGAGATGTAATCCCTGAATGGAACACGCCTGTGCGAACAGGGCTCTACCGAAAGGATACATCAAAGGGCACTGCAATTGATAACTATCGGCCGATGCTTTTCACTTATGCGAAAACTGTCATGCATTTTGACAGTTGAGAGTTACCTATATCTGGAATAGCAAGATATCTTAACGTTGAAACAACAGGGATGTAAATAAGGTAGTGGAGAGATCACGTATCAATTACATTTGCATATTGATAGAACAATACTTCAGGATTTTAAAAGAGTATCTATAAATGCATGCAATGGATAGATTACAACAAAACATATGATGTGATTCCACATTGTTAGATTAAGGAATCTGGGGAAATATTTGGAATAATTGGCGAATGTGCGAGATATGTTAAAAGGATTTTACAAGTCAATTAAGAAAATATAGATCCATTGCAATGTTGGAGTATTTCAGAATACTACCTTGTTGGGAACCGTCAGAATCTTGCTGAAAGTGCTGGAAAACTGAGAAAAGAAGATGCTGATAGTCTATGATCATTTGTTACGATTCGCCCATCAGTAAAAATCGGCAATAACAACAGCCAGACAAAAAATGTGACACCACCACCACCACCACCACCACCACCACCACCAACAACAACAACAATAATAATAAAAAGAAAGGCTGAGACCACATAAAATAGCAAAATAATTGTGAACGATAAAAAAATGGACCTGAGAACATAGAGCATTAAACAGATATCTGTTGGAAAGGTTTGAAAATTAATGGAATATCGGGGAGACTTGTTTAAACCCAAATCTCATTGCTAACGAAAAATCAATGGCAATCAGTTTTTGCGATAGTGCAAAATCATTTGCATTGATCACCAAAAGAAGTAGATTGCATTGGAAATCTGTGTAGACTTGTTGCTCAAACTCCAAGGAACACCATCGGTTATTATTAGTGCGCAACAATTACTGACGATGACCTGTGTAAGAACTCTAGGTGAGTAAATAAAAAAAATAATTTCTTAGATCAGAGTTAGCGAGAATAATTAATTCAACCAAGTTTCGAATGCATGAAAAGTTGGAAAATCATTAGATTGTTTTAAATTCTTTGTAATCTTCTATTCTTTTCTATCTTCTTCTATCTATCTTCTATCTATCTATTCTTCTTCTTCTTCTTCTTCTTCTTCTTCTATATAAATAAAATGAACTCATTTTTTCCCGTGGGATTTTGACCTTAATAGGATTAAAAATCAAGATATTTCATGCAAATATAATATGCACAAACGGCAGAACAATATCTGAGGTTTGTTATAGGCTTATTAGTTCTCAAATTCCTCGATAATCTTAGATTTCTATACTTTTTCTGCTGAGAAGTCACGGCCAAAATCGGTTAAGATCAATGGAAGTGGTAAAATATTTTCTCTCTTAAAAATTCCTCCTCCCCCTGCCACCACTTAACACCGTTTGGAGATCGTTCACAAGGAACAGTTGAGAAGAGAACACCGGTTTGGCTTCGTAGTTCTATCATGTTAAGTTATTTAAAATCACTAAAATAAGCTGCAGTGCTCTGTGGCGTAGTGGTTAGGTTGCTGGACAGTTCACATTATATTTTCACGTTCGCGCCGACCTACCATAGTGTTTTTTTTTTCCTAAACAACTGGAATGGACTTTTCTTGGTGGCCGAACTGTTAACGTTGCAGATGTTTTTTTTTTTTTTTTTTTTCACACTTTATTTTCCTACTTTTACTCATGACTCCGGGTTTGATCCTTCCTACTTACCTACCATAACATTTTTTAAAACTCCCCCCCCGTCCCGGAAACAAACACTCGGGCAACGCCGGGTACCCCCGCTAGTTTATATATAAGATATCTATTCTTTGTTATTTTTAAATCTTAATTTTTATGGTCTTTATTTCTTATATGCTCTCTCTTAAAATTCTCCCTAATCTAAATTCATTCATAAAACGAATTTCGTAGAACATGAAAACATGGTGGCCAGGAGTCAGCGTAAATAATTAATTCTGTCAAATCTTCAATGCATGAAAAATTGGGAATGAGATTTAATTCGAATTCTCTGACGTTTATTGGTTAGATGCTATCCATTCTTCATAAATTAGTTATTTATCAGCTCTTTCACGAGAATTTTAAAAACTTGTAGCACAGAAATAATTTTCCAGGTATCAGGGAAGCAAGGTTCGGCAAATGTTTAATATAATTTTTCTTTCTTTTATATTTACGATGTTTATATAAAAGAAACAAAATATGAGTTAAGAAAATCGTATAGACATTTTCCCTAAAATAACACATACTTGAAAAATAGTTTACACCATTTTTAAAAATGACTTACGATTAACAACTTAATAATAAAATGAAAAAAAAAAACTGATCGATCTGAAACTTACTGCACATTTTATTCTATTGATACTTACAAATATAAATATGGTTCATGTTTCGTAAGCATATAAAATGGTTGGAGAGGATTACTACACAGAAGACTATAATTTTGGTGGTCATCGTCAATGCGTGCTTTATTTTAATATGTGGTAGTTGAGTCGGCAAAAAGTTATGTGCTAGTTATATTCTCCATGGCATTTGTGCATGTGGGTGTTGATGTAGGAATGCTCCCAAAATGAGAAAACTAATCTACTTGCTCCAGTAGTTGGTCTGTGACAGTGATGTTAGTGTTTGGGAGCGGCAGTTCAGGTTGTGTTCACCTGCATCACAAATCGTTCAGAGGCCGTGTTATATGTGTCCGCTAGTTTCTGGAGATCTGCAATCTGACATGGGGTAACATTGTCGCAACCTACCACAGCTCTCATATTGATAGTCGTAGTTCTGGCAGAAATCGAGTGAGTTTTTTTTAATGTTTTACAAGGTGGTCACCACTTATCAAGGCCCGGAAGCCACTCAGGGATAAGGGTTATTATAAGTATATTACGTTAGTATGGAGATGTAATAAAGTGTCTACTTAAGGGGGGCATCAGGAATTTGTTTACGTTGGACTTGAAGACATCCAGTTTGTGGTCACGTGGGAAGCAGGCAGACGGAACAGAGTTCCACAGGCGTGCAGTTCTAAGAAAGAAGCTTTGTTCATGGAATCTACGCTTTGATTTAGGCATACATAAAGAGTGGGGAAAGTTTTTGACAGTGATTTCAGCTAGACGAGTGTTTTTTCGTAAAAGATTGGCGAGGGGGGGACCAGAGATTGGAGTTCAGACGAGCACCTGCCATGGAAATAACGATAAAACAAAGATAGGCTTGCAACGTCTCTTCTGTGGGAGAGAGGTTGCAGGGAAGAGAAAAGGGCGTCCCCAACTAAGCCACGAAGTCTATTTTGTACTCTGACAAGGCAGGATAGGCTGTTTTTAGCAGCTCCTGCCCAGATATGGAAGAAGTATTCCATCCTTGGACGTACTTGGCTTTTATATAGATAGAGAATTGCATCAGTAGTGAGATATTTTCTGGAGCGGTAGAAGGATCCCACCATCTTTCCAGCGACCTTAGCAACAGACCTGGTGTACGTGTTCCATTTCAAATCAGAAGTGAAGGTCAAGCCCAGAAGCTTGTCAAAACATGGGGCTTCTCCTAGATGAGAGCTATCCATTTCAATTGATGCAAGATCGGGATAAGAACGTTGATGATGTAAATATAGGCTTTATTTTAGGTGCATTAAAGGTAACCAGCCACCTCTTCCCCCATTGAACCACGCGCTCGAGATCAGAGGAGAGAGAATCAGAGAGAGCTTTGTCATTTAAGCCTTTGATGTGTTGCCGTAGATGGTCGTGTCATCAGCATAGATGTCAACGAATGATTTAAGTATGTGTTTTGGGAGATCATTGATGTAGATAAGGAAGAGAGTTGGGCCCAGGATGGACCCTTGAGGGACTCCAGTATTAATACTCCAGGCCTCTGATTTTTGTCCATCAACCACTACTCTTATGAGCCTATCAGAGAGAAATGATTTAATGACAGAGAAAACATTTCCAGTTATATCATAGCTGGAAATCTTGTGAAGTAGGCCTTTATGCCATAACTTGTCGAAGGCCTTTGATATGTCAAGAGCAATTGCCCTGGAAAGGAAGCCTTTGTCAAGAGATTCACTAATCCTGTGAGATATAACCGTTAGCACATCTGCGGTAGATCTTGCAGAGCGGAAACCATATTGCGTGTCACTAAGAAGGGTATTTCTGCTGAGGTGGTTGACTACTTCTCTATTTAATATGGATTCCAGCAACTTACTCATGACACACAGGAGACTTATTGGTCTGTACTGAGAGGGAGATGACGTATCACCTGAGTTCTTAAATACAGGGCATACTGATGAGGGTTTCCAGGGTGTTGGAAAGCAGTTCTCCTTAAGGCAACGCTTAAACAGTTTCGTAAGTATGGGGGCAAGTTCTGGTTGAAGCTTTTTTAATACTATAATTGAGATGCCGTCACGGCCAGTTGCTTTGCTGGAATCAAGGTTCTTGATTAGCTTGGCGACCTCATGCACAGGAAATATGGGGAGTTGATAGCCTTCGTTGCATGGGGTAGAATTAATTGCAAAGTTCTTTGCAAATAGTTTGGCTTTGTCTGAAGATGACCTCTGGTCCGTTGATAATGGTTGGGATAGAACGCACACTTCTGTTCAGGATCCTATTTGTTATTTTCCAAAACTGGTGGGAACCAAGCCACTGATCAGCTTCTTTGGATTTAACAGACTGCGCATATAGCTCTCTTGCATTTTTATTACTCTTTTACAGTGGTTGCTGGCAGTCCTGAAAGCAGCTTTAGTCTCAGTGCATCTATTACGTTGGTAGTTATGGAAAAATTGATTTCTGTGCGCGATGGCAGCAGCACATTCTGGGGAGAACCGTGGCTGGCTGGTAGGTTTTTGTTGGAAGTTTTTAGATGGTATGAATCGGTCTATGCCTACAAGTAACCATTCAGTCAGATCTGATACTATAGAGGACACATCCTTTCTAAACATGAAATGCAGAGTTAGATCAGATATGAATGTACGGAAGCTATCCCAGTCAGGCATAGAGTATCGGTATACAGTACGGTGGAAGGGTATGTCTGGGGACTTATTACATTTCATTTCTATTTTAACTGATACGACGGAGTGGTCAGAGGATCCTAGTGGAGAAAGAACGGAACATGAACGTAGCTCAGGGGAAGTTGAGAGAAAAAGGTCTAGGAGGCTATCATATTGACCTGTAGTATCGGGCACACGGGTGGGCTCGCGAACAATCTGAGTGAGGTCATAAGCAATGGCAAAATCATGACAGCATCTCCCCTCATCGTCTGTCTTATTTGAATGGGTCAGCCATTCCACGTTATGGACGTTGAAGTCACCAAAGATTTGGATGTTAGCCGAAGGATCTGCAGACAGGATGTGGTCTATTTTCTAAGATATGTTCTTAAATATAGTAACTCCGCTGTTATGTGGCCGACAGAGAGTAAATATAAATGCAGTGATGTAAGTAAGTGCAACTCGGAAGTACATATAAGGTAAATTAAGATCTTTTCTAGCGATATCCCTACCACATGGGAAGTCATCTTTAATGTAGGCACATATTCCATGCCCATGGCGATCTTGGGGGTCAGATTTAGATGTTAAGTTAGAGTATCCGTTAATTATGAATTCATCTGGTCGGCCCTATTCCAGTTTCGCTTAGAAAGAACATGTCCGGTTTCGTCTTCTGTAATTGTGTTTCAACCTCTGGAAGGTTGGAACGTAGACCCCTGATGTTGGAGAAGGAGACATGGTAGTAGGGGTCTACGTTGGAAGATGGGGTTCTAGGTTTATTCGAGTTTTTTTTTCTGGAGATGTTTTGGGATTTGTGGAACAGGTCGGCATACTTTGTTAGAGCAGGATAGAGAGGGAAAGTAAGAGAGAATGGGACAGGAAATTGTTTTTTGCTTAGCACATGAAAAGTTAAAGCCGTAACAATTACCCACTAGTATGGCATCGATAGGCCCCACCAGAGACTACTGCATGGTCCAGAATCCATTCACAAAATGGCAATACAGCAGTCCCAGTACTTTGCGCCTGGTGATAGGACAGTCTCCTTAGTGGTTATTCCAAGGTTCGGGTCCCTGACTATCAGGCGGTTTATGTCAGCCCAGATGAAAACGTTTACCTCCAGCATCCTTACTGGTGACATGGCCACAAGGATAGACATAGAGACAGAAACATTTCTGACATCTCAGACTACTATTCACCAAGTACTACCGACCTTTAAAGCAGCTTTTTCTTCGCCCTTTGTCAGAAAAATCACTCATTTGAATGAGGACCGAGGGACAAAAAAGGAGAAGCGAGAGTTACTGGAGCTGCCGATAACACATCCACTGTATTATCTACTCTCCATTAAAAAAACGTGGGGGGGATGGGTACAAAGGACTTATTAATATCTACTTATTATAAGTCCGGTGCTCAATTATCAATTCAGGACGCTTTTAAAGATACCCCCCCCATATTAATGGGTGGATGTTTTTGGCGTTATCTATCTCGAGTTTGAAAACTCCTCCATCCAAGCGGCAATGGAGGTCAATTGAGAGTGTGTATTATTATTAATCAAACTACTGTTCTCATCTTGAATGTGATTTTCACAACGTTTCGGTCGATATAACCTCCGACCTTCTTCAGGTGTATTCAACGTTTCGGTCGATATAACCTCCGACATTCTCCAGGTGTATTCATATTTTAACCATTCGTCATTATACTCAATATGCTGTGTTGATGGTTCTGCAGTAAGATCGTAAGTCATACTGGGACTTCCGCAGAACAAGTTTGTGGAAACCTAACAAAACGCATAACACATGGGCAGTATCGTTAGAAAGACACTCTGGACAATTCCAGAAGAACCGAGGCATCTTACTTAGAAGATCAACACATTACACTAAAAAGATGATGCTGAACGACTTTACGTGAAAAGAAAACACGGAGTAATAGGATTGATTAGAATATGATGCGGGAATGACATACAAGAAAAAGGATTAGAAAAACATAATGCAAAACACAGAAAGTTTACTCACAGCAGAAAGTTACCATAAAAATGAACAAGGCGGACAACATAGAGGCAAGGGATAAGACGAAAAGAATCGGAAGAAAAACAGCTATACGTACAATTCATAAAGATAACAAATAATGAAACTCACAGAAAACACTTGGACATTAGCTACGAAAAGGACATCTAAACAGAGAAACTGAATCACTAATAACAACTGCACAAGATAACGCGATTAGAAGCAACCATATCAAAGCACAGATCGATAGACGCAAGAAAACCGCAAATACATGCTCTGTGGACAAATAGACGAAACAATATACACATAATCAGTGAATGTAGGAAACTAGCTAAAAAAGAAGGGAAGAATATACACGACCAAACGGGGAAGGCATTAAGCTGAAATTAAGTAATATGTAAACAAGTGCATCTTGAACACCAAAACAAATGGTACAAACACACGTGAAAAGGAAAGTCACAAGATGGGACATGGAATACAAAAAGATAAGCCAATGCAAGCAAGGAGACCAGCTGTCATAATAGTTACAAGAATTTCTTGTAAGATCGTAGATTTGGGTATTCTAGCAGATAACGGAGTGAATATCATGAAGACGGAGAAGCGAAGCAAATATACGGAACTATCCAGAAAGCTGAAAGAGATGTGGAAGATGAAGAAAGTCAAGATGACACTAATAATCGTCGGAGCACAAAGATCAATCCTGAAAAACCTGAGAAGTGCTTCAGAAGACTTATTGGGAACCGACAGGATCTTGCAGAAAGTATTGGGGTTTGAGAAAAGATATGGCTGAGAAGTGCTCCAGAAGCCTTGTTGGGAACCGACAGGATCTTGCAGAAAGTATTGGGGGTTGAGAAAAGATATGACTGAGAAGTGCTTCAGAAGCCTTGTTGGGAACCGACAGGATCTTGCAGAAAGTATTGGGGTTTGAGAAAAGAAAATACTGATAGCCTATGGTCATTTGTTACGATCCGCCTATCAGCATAAAATCGGCAATAACAACACCCAGGCAGCAAATATGACAACAGAAATAACGGTAACAACAACAACAACAACAACAACAGCAACAGCAGCAGCAGCAACAGCAACAACAACAACAACAACAACAATAATGTGAATAATGATACGAAAATTAACGTATCATAATAACTAGCGAAATACATAACACAAAATACAGAAGGCTAATTACGTACACAACAACACCATGTTGAACAATCCGATGAACAATGGAACGGAAAACAAAGCAGCTAGTTTATACATATTCGAAGAGAAGTAAATGCATCGACTATTTCGAAAATGACCCATGGAAATTGTACACGAGAAAACATGTACATGGCAGCGAAAAGGACACTTGAAAAGAGAAACAGAGTCACAGAAAGCAACCCCGCTTAACAAGCTATGAACTGGAATAGATACATTGAGAGCATTGCCAAGGTTGCTGCGAAGAAGGTGGGCTCTCTCTACCGTGCTAGAAAGCTACTTACGCCTGAAAGTATCCTGTACCTCTATAAGGAACCATTCGCCCATGTATGGAGTTCTGTTGTCACATTTGGGCTGGTACATCTGCTGCTTGTCTCTCACTCCTTGACAGGGTTCAAAAGAGAGCCGCCAACCTGATAGGTTCTGGACTGTCATCTAAGCTTCAGCCTCTGTCCCATCGACGAAATTTTGCATCCCTCTGCCTGTTCTACAAGTACTGACGAACTACAAGCACTTGTACCCCCTCGACGTGAATACCCCCGACAAACCCGACAAGCAACTAAATCCCAACCCTCCACAGTAGATATCCCTAGGTGTAAGAAAGCATTCCCCAGAACTGCTAGACTTTGGAACTCCCTTCCGGGATTTTGCTTTCCCAACTGTACTGATATGCAGAAGTTCACGAGTAATGTGAACCGACATCTTGCTACTCATCTCCCTTCATAATACCTCCGCAGCTTATGTCCCCGATAGAAGCCTCCTACTTCAAAATGGCACTGTGCCTTGTCTGGGGTGAAAATTGAATTTAAAAAAAGCCAAAATAGATAAAACCCTAAAAAAAGTAAATGTTTACTGTATTAATATCGTAGCGAATACAACACGATGGTTTAAAAAGAAATGGAAAACATGTGTGACTGGGTAATGTTTGAGAAAAGTGGAGACGATTACCGTTTGAAAATGAGGAAATGATTTCACTAAACGACCACACATTGACCATATAATGACGAATGGTTAAAACATGAACTGAACTTTGAAAACCAATATAAATCATTAAATTATATAAGTTTAGAAACATAGATACGCACCGTTGATGTTTGTATGATATTTGCGTTTAAAAACATTTGCATTTTTTTACAACAATGTAAAAAAAGTGTGTCACTAAACGAATAATACAATTTTATCCCTTTACGATGAAAATATGTTAATTTGATAAAATAACTATTTATAGTATATATTAATAGCAAAGTACCTTAAACATACGTACGTGTGTCATAGTTTTCAGGTTATAAATTATGTCCTATTTATTAAAAAAGCGGATAGAATGCCCTTTTCTCTTCCCTGCAACCTCTCTCCCACAGAAGAGACGTTGCGAGCCTGTCTTTGTTTTATCGTTACCTCCATGGCAAGTGCTCATCTGAGCTTCAATCTCTGGTACCCCCTCGCCAATCTTTCACGATAAACACCCGTGTAGCTGAAACCACTGTCAAAAAATTTCCCCACTCTTTATCTCTCCAAAACCAAAACGTAGATTCCATTAACAAAGATTCTTCCTTAGAAGTGCACGCCTGAGGAACTCTGTTCCGTTTGCCTGTTTCCCACCTGACTACAACTTGGATGTCTTCAAGTCCAACATAAGCAGATTCCTGATGAACCGCCCCCTTAAGTAAGACACTTTATTAAATCTCCAATACTAACGATTACTACGATACTATCCCATTGATTACTGTACAAGCAATAACCCTTATCTCCGAGTGGCTTCCGGGCCTTGATATGTGATGACTACCATGTAACAAAAGGCGATACCGTAATACGTACATTAAATTAGTATATATATATATATATATATATATATATATATATATATATATATATATACGCTAATATTATTACTTTCTATCCACGTTTTAATAAATAGGATCGCTCGAAGACACAATGTAAAGAAAGATATTAAAATAAAAAAATGATGTCGTTTTTGGGCTGTACGTGAAAGTAAAATATACCTTCTTGATCTTCTGGACAGGATCAAAGGATAATATCTGCCCTGCCTAAAGAGTGTGCAATCATATTTTGGGGTTTCCGTGCGTGTTGAGCATTCATGCAATTGAAATATGTCTCAAAGATATTGGAGATAGGAATAACTAGATATATTCTGACACTACATTAACCAGATTAATGAGATAATCACTTTTACAGTTTTAACGAAAAGGCTACAATAATATCGCGGGGTCTTTATTCACGCTTAACGTCCACAGAATGCCCTGCAGCAATATATTATATATGAAAGATAGCCATAGCTCCCGCTTGTTAATAGTATTACGCAAAAAAAAAGATGAAACGATTTCATTAACCTTTTAATAAGGTTTGACGCACAAGAGTCGAACTTGCCACATTTTTATGTAAAGTTTTTTTTAGATACAATTTTTCCAGGCATGATTTAAGAAGAAAATTGTTTCAGAATGTTGGTCTGTACGAGAATCAATCTTGTGTTATTAATGTATTTTTCTGTCTTTCATTCATTCAAGTTTTCTGAAACTGATGCGTGTTGCTAATCTAGGGAACAAAAGTAAAACTCTGTCTGCAAATTTCTACGATAGTAATCTATCAGGTATCATTTGTATTGCTGATACGATTCAAGAAATGATTAGTTATCTTTGGAATAGTTTCCAGTCTGGTCATCTTTTTTCATTTGATGAGAGATATTAAAGCTGGTCAATATCGAGGAATATTATCATCCTGACACAAAGAAATCATAAAAGCATTGAACACAAAGAGAAGAGAGACTCACAACCAGAACGACGCAATAATTGAAAAAAAAAGTCTTAAGTTTTGTTATGATGCTACATGTTTATTAGTTCGTTCTTGCTTTTCGTTGCCATTATTATTATTATTATTATTATTGTTATTATTATTATTATTATTATTATTATTATTATTATTATTATTATTATTATTATTATTATTATTATTATTATTATTATTGTTATTATTATTGTTATTATTATTATTATTATTATTAT
>NC_136491.1:1650000-1660000 GCF_053919585.1 Euprymna scolopes
CCAGGAGCTTCAAAGATCAAGGGGTTTCCTAAAGATGTTGGTTGTACCTAGAATATGTCTGAAGGCCGCCTTAAACATCGGGGATTCGTAGTTTTTAAATTGTCCTTCCAGACGACTCGATACTATTCCTAGCTTACCAACTACGACCGGTATTATTTGTGTTTAAACTCCGTGTTTACACCTTACCGCCAAGGCCAATGAAGCATAATTGCTTCACTTCTCGTTCTCCTTCCCTCTCACATTCCTTTCCCAGGGTACTGAGACGTCCACAATCTACCAGTTTTTTGAAACCTTGTCAATGACGACCAAATCCGGACGATTATGTCCTAATTGCTTGGCTGTTATAAGACGTTTGTCCCACCATACCTCTACATTTCCATCCTCACTACTTCTCACTTCATCAGGCACCTCTTCAAACCACTTACCAGCACACTTCACCCCAACCCTCTTACTCACCTCCCAAATTATCCGGAGTCCCATGCGATCGTGTCTTTTGCGGTACTCTCTCTGTGCCAGTCCACTACATCCTGCTGCAAGGTGCGCAATTGACTCTGAGGTCTTACCACAAATTCGGCATTCTGCAGCAACTTCCTCTCCTAGAACCACTTTTTTGAACAATCGTGTTCCTAATGCCTGCTCTTGTGATGCACAAACAAAAGCTTCAGTACTCTTAGCCAGATACTCAGCTCTAAGCCATTGCAATGATCTTTCATCAGCCACTTCTTCTATATCTTGAAAGAACCTTCTGTGCATTTTCTTCCTAGCCAGTTTCTCTACCCTTTCTCCAGCCATACGTTTCACATAATCAACCTTGGTCTCACATACCTCCACTTCATTGGCCACAACCTTAAGCCCCCACTCCACACTTCTAACCACATCTTCCGTCAACGGCATCTCAGTTCTAGCACAATCTTTTACACTTTTCAATCCTCTCCCCCGTCTTTCCTCTTTTGCTACAGCCTCGCTACGCTACTTCGAATGTGAAATATACCAAACATTGCTAAAACTTTTCTTGTTTTGATATCCATGGCATGCAACTCCTTGTCAGACCATTCTAAAATTCCCGCACTGTATCTCAAAACACTTACTGCCCATGAATTCACTGCTTTCATTAGGTTTCCTCAATACGGGCTCGACTTTGCAATTAGTTTCACTCTTCTAAGATACTCCTTCTTTACTTTCTCTTTTATTTCTCTGTTCATGATGCCTACACCCTCCAACACTTCCAAATACTTATACCCTGTATCTTCTATTTCTTTCATAATTTCTCCATTTGGCAGCACTATTCCATTCTAATTAACCTTTACTCCCCTTTTCATCACCTTCACCACACATTTACTAATCTCAAACTCCATCCAGATGTCTTCCGAGTATGACCCTACGAACTCTACATGTCTCTCCATTTCCTTTTCATTTCTACCAAATATCTCCCAATCATCCATAAACAGTAGATGGTTGAGGCGTCTGTCACCAGATCCAAAGTTATACCCCAGTTTCTTTCTTTCCAAGAGGATGCTCAGTGGCATCATTATCATTACAAAAAAAGTAGAGATAAAGAATATCCTTGGAATATTCCACGTTTAATGCCGACCTGCCCCAGCACCTCTCTGTTTGCTGTCAGCACCGTTTTCGATCGAGCCATACTTGTCTCCAAAAGCCCTACCACATTCCTAGCAACCTTCATCAATAGTGTTTCACGTATCCATAAATGAGGAACCGTGTCGCAAGCCTTTCTGTAATCGACCCACGCTGCACTCAAATTCCTCTTCTTATTCATTACTGCCTTATCAATCAGTAGTTGCTCCTTGGTACCCCTTGAGCCTTTCCGACACCCTTTCTGTTCATCCGGAAAAACACCAGCGACACACAATATGGTTTCTGTTCTACTAGATCTACAGCAGATATGCTAACGGTTATATCTCATAGGATTAGCGAATCTCTCGACAAAGGCTTCCTTTCTAGGGCAATTGCTCTTGACATATCAAAGGCCTTCGATAAGGTTTGGCATAAAGGCCTACTTCACAAGATTTCCAGCTACGGTATAACTGGAAATGTTTTCCCGATCATTAAATCATTTCTCTCTGATAGGCTCATAAGAGTAGTGGTTGATGGTCAGAAATCAGAGGCCCACAGTATTACTGCTGAAGTCCCTCAGGGGTCCATACTGGGCCCAACTCTCTTCCTGATCTACATCAATGATCTCCCAAAACACATTCTAAAATATTTCGTTGACATCTATGCTGATGACACGACCATCTATGGCAACACATCAAGGCCGTAAATGATGATGTTTTCTCTGATTCTCTCTTCTTTGATCTTGAGCGCGTGGTACAGTGGGGAAAGAGTTGGCTAGTTACCTTTAATGTATCCAAGACCAAGCTCCTATCTCTACATCATAAACGCTCTGATCCCCATCTGACATCAATTGTGATGGATGGCTCTCGTCTAGGGGAGGCTCCAGGTTTTGATAAGCTTCTGGGTTCGACCTTTACTCCTGACCTTAAATGGAACACATACATCAAGTCTGTGGCTAAGGTCGATGGGAAAATGGTGGGATCTTTCTACCGCTCCAGAAGATACCTCATTAATGATGCTACTCTATGTATATAAAAGCCAAGTACGTCCAAAGATGGAGTACTGCTGCCACATCTGGGCAGGAGCTGCTAAAAACAGCCTATCCTGCCTTGACAGTACAAAATAGACTTCGTGGCTTAGTGCGGTATACCCTTTTCTCTTCCCTGAAACCTCTCTCCCACTGAAGAGACGTAGCGAGCCTGTCTTTGTTTTATCGTTATTGCCATGGCAGGTGCTCGTCTGAGCTCCATTCTCTTGTCCCCTCTCGCCAATCTTTTTCAAAAAACACCCGACTAGCTGAAACCACCGTCAATAATTTTCCCCACTCCTTATCTGTGCGTAAATCAAAACCTAGATTCCATGAACAAAGCTTCTTTCTTAGCACTGCACGCCTGTGGAACTCTGTTCCGCTTGCCTGTTTTCCTCCCGACTTCAACCTGGATTTTTTCAAGTCCAACACAAACAAATTCCTGATGAACCGCCCCCCAAGTAATGACACCTTATCAATTCTCCAATACTATTGCTACACTATCCCATTTATTACTGTACACACAATAACACTTATCCCCGAGTGGCCATTGGGCCTTGATAAGTGAACTCTATGTAAAAAAAAACCAAAAAAAACTCACAAGGTATCCATAAATTTTTTCCGCAAAGATTCCAGTTAAAAGTTTCCACATTAGTCGTAGACATGTAATTGGTCTGATATTTCTGGTATCTGTTCCAAATTAGTGTCGTCCTTCCCTTAACAAGCCAACCAGGGATATCTCCCGACTCTACAACCCTTTGCAGGGCAGCAAGTATACATATAAATCAAAAAGTAAAGGAATAAGACAAGAAGACAATAAAGAAAATAAGGAAAACGTAAATAAAAATATACAAAATAATGTTAATAATATAAAGAAAATAATGAAGTAAGAAATTATTGGAGAATAAATTAGTAAATAAATGAAGTATATATATATATATACATATATACATATATATATATATACACACATACATATATACACATGTGTGTGTGTATGTGTTTGTGTGTGTGTGTATGTATGTATGCATGTATGTATAAACGGATAAAATTAACTAATGGTGGATAAAAATTACATCATAAGATGTTCAAAGATCAGAAGAATATTATTTCCTTAATACTTGGAGCTTAAAAGATTTACATTTTTTCCTAATAGTACCATAAAAGAATTAAATATTTCTTAAACAGTATGAAAATCGAAACCTAAGCAATTGCGCATCGATTTTAAAATAGGATTTGTTTGATTTGTTTCATAAAAATTGTGATGTTTAACGGCGTCTGAGAGATTACCTTGTCTCAAATTTTACTCCTAAGGCTTAGATTAACCCGTACCATTTGGCTTATCAGGCATCGTCAATGATGCCACGAGGTCGAACGAGTAACCGATTGAATATAATACAAACATTCAATCAACCTGTTCATACACGCTTAGTAGACTGTAATTCGTGAAATAAAACGATAAGAATCATGGTAGTGCGGTAAACAACAACCCCCCCCAAAAACAAACAAACAAACAAAACAAAACAAAAAACAAAACAAAAAAAAAACAAAAAACAAACAAAAAAGAACAAACAAACAAAAACAAAAAAACAAACAAAAACAAAAAACAAAAGAAAAAACAAACAAAAAAAGAACAAAAAACAAAATAAAAAAACCCAAAAAAACAAGATTTATACCTAAATTAATTAAGTTGAAGAGCAAACGGGTTTTAACAATTTCTTTCAATAAACCTTCATTTTAATATAACATCCAAACAAAATTGATAGAAGTAAAAACTCAGCAATGCAAATTATAAAGTTACAATACATTGTTGGTTGATCTTATAAAAGGCGGAATAATAATGTGAACTTATTTTTTTATAAATGGCGTGACCTTTAACTGATAAAATCCCCAACACTGGTTGGAGAATGACCGTGTCTTTTCTCCTTTTTTGTTGAGATGCGCCAATCTCTTTAAGAGACTATACATGTCAGTGAACCAATTTAATAAAGTATTTTAATTGATGGAAGCAATGATTAAACGGACGAATCCTACTATAAATACAGCCTATCTGGCTTTCTTTATAAAAATCATTTATATTGGTCCGTAACAATAATGACAATTTTTTTTGATCTTTGACACTTAAACTTTAAACTCTACCGCCTTTGGTGTTTCACGCATTAGCCTAGAATATCATTTGTAACTGTTCGTAATACGTTACTTTCACTTATACTTTGTTTGGTGTGTCACGCTTTAGCTTGAAATAACATTTGTATTAGTTAATTACGCCTCAATTTATTTGCTTTATTTATTTGTATTAGTTAATTACGCTTCAATTTATATTGCAGTTTCTTTGGTGTATTACAATTTAGTTTAAAAGAGAATTTTAATTTAAAATTTTGTTAAGATATACTTTCATTCTCTCTTAGAGAGATCTTTTATAATATTCTAACAGATCATTTACGTACAAGCGTATTTCCCTTTCATTTATTACAACAGATATATTATGTATTACACCATATGAATTATTTATTACACCAGATATATTGAAATTATTTTTCATGAGTTTTGTTGCTCCTATACTTACTGGAATTATATATATAATTATATGCAAATAAGTTAAATAACATTGGATAATCGAGTTAATTATTGTCTTATTAAATATTACAGTGATATAATATGTTCAAGACGATCCTAACTAAAAGGTAAACCTTAATATAGAAAAAAAGAGTAAAGCATAAGTGTAAGGATTAAATTTAAAGTCTGTATATTAAAGTATA
Source organism: Euprymna scolopes (assembly GCF_053919585.1). Classification (NCBI taxonomy): domain Eukaryota; kingdom Metazoa; phylum Mollusca; class Cephalopoda; order Sepiida; family Sepiolidae; genus Euprymna; species Euprymna scolopes. The sequence continues at coordinate 1,655,362 of NC_136491.1, forward strand.
AATAAAAGTATATTCAAGTTAAGATGGTTTCCTCTTATGATATGAGCCATTATTTAAAAGCCATGCATTATGGAAATAAATCTAATTCTTTCCCATATATTCCTTGTTTCAAACAATAAATTTTTAACTTGAATATATTTTAATGTATATTTTAATCTACAGAATTTAATTTTAATCCTTACACTTATATATATATATATATATATATATATATATATATATATATATATATATATGTGTGTGTGCATGTGTGTGTACTCTTAACATATGTATGTTTGTTTTCTAGAAAAAAAGGAAAACATTGTAATATTATCATTTTCTTTTGCATGTAATTTTTAAATTCATAAATACTATTGATGCCTCTATTTTTCTATGAAGGTTTTTATTAACTCGACATGTTTTTGTTTTTGATTGAAGTAAATATACAATTTCAATTTCATCTCAAAGCTTCCCATGTTGTAAGTGTGATAATTGATTAACTGACCACCATTCCGCTCCAACTTGATAGAACACTTAATTATTGGTATTAAACTGACTCTGTGTAAGAAGAAAACAAGATGTAAGTTGTGAATAATTCAAAGTTCAAAATTGAACACATGAGATGCAATGGGACCATAAATTAGCATCCTTGAAATCATGTAGCAACGAAACAAACACACGTGTTAAAATGTAAATTAAAAAAAAATTCTGGCTCCATTTTTCTTTGTCTTGCTGATGTATCAGAAATATTAAACTAAATAACATGCATTTTTAGTATATACCTTTTTCTAATTTTTCATAACAAGAAGCCTACTATAGGGACAACCCGTACTAAAATCACTACAAATCAGGTTCAACAGAAATTATTTACGTAAAACGAAGCTTATTCAAATTAAATTAAAGATTATCAAGGTAATGTTTAGTGCAATAGATTTTCAGGGATGAAAATAATAGAAAGACCATAATTTCTATCAAAATTCGATCGGAAATCTATAATTAATTGTGAAGGTGAAGTCAAATGAATGTTGTAAAGAATATATCAGCAAAGCAAATCGATGGAGATCGATAAACTACCGCGTCGGAAACTGAATTAACGGATGATTTATGGTTAGCTCTTATTTAGAAGAAAGTTCAATACGCTAATTCTTTAAAGACCTATAATCCTTTTTGTTATTCGTTCATGTATTGATTAATTCATTAGTTTGTTATTGAAATAAAATATAATTTTCTAATTTTGCATAATTACTCCAGACGAAAGTCTTTATTCATGAATGTAATCAGTTTCTACAAAAAAAAAAAAAACTGAACTCAAGTTTGTTTTGATATGTAAATTGATCGTTTAACATTCGGAAAAATTATTCAAAACAAATTCATTTGATTAGTGTTTATGTGTATGCGCAATGTTTTATGTCTATGCACAATGTTTTATGTATATGCACAATGTTTTATGCATATGCAATATTTTATGTGTATGTGCAATATTTTATGTGTATGTGCAATGGTTTATGTGTGCATAATGTTTTATGTGTATGCGCAATGTTTTATATGTATGTGGAATGTTTTATGTATATGCACAATGTTTTATGCATATGCACAATGTTTTGTGTGTGCACAATATTTTATGTATATGCACAATGTTTTATGTGTATCCGCAATGTTTTATGCATATGCGCAATATTTTATGTGTATGTGAAATGTTTTATATATATGTGCAATGTTTTAGATGTATGAGATATGTTTATGTATATGCGCAATGTTTTATGTATATGCATAATGTTTTATGAGTTCCTGCAATGTTTTATGTGTAAGCACAATGTGTTAAGTGTATGTACAATGTTTTATGTGGGGCGCGCAATTTTTTATGTGTATGCACAATGTTTTATATGTATATGCAATGTTTTATGTATATGCGCAATTTTTTATGGATATGCACAATGTTTTATTTACATGCACAATGTTTTATGTATATACACAATGTTTTACATGTATGTGCAATGTTTTATGTATATGCACAATTTTTCATGTGCATGCACAATTTTTTTATGTATATGTGCAATGTTTTATGTGTATGTGCAATGTTTTTTGTGTATGCACAATATTTTATGTGTATGCGCATAGTTTTATATATATGCACAATGTCTTATATATATGATTAATGGTTTATGTGCAATATTTTATGTATATGTGCAATTGTTTAGGTGTGCATAATGTTTTATGTGTATGTGCAATGTTTTATGTATATGCACAATATTTTATTTATATGCGCTATGTTTTATGCATATGTGCAGAGTTTTATGTGTATTTGCAATGTTTTATGTAGATGTGCAATTTTTTAGATTTATGCGATATGTTTACGTATATGTGCAATGTTTTATGTATATGCATAGTGTTTTTATGTGTATATGCAATGTTTTATGTGTATGCACAATGTTTTATGTGTGTACGCAATGTTTTATGTGTATGCGCAATATTCTATGTGTATGTGAAGAGTTTTATCTATATGCGCAATGTTTTATGCGTATGCACAATGTTTTATGTGTATGCACAATGTTTTATGTGTATGCGTAATGTTTTATGTGTATGCACAATGTTTTATATTTATGTGCACTGTTTTATGTATATGTGCAATCTTTTATGTATATGCACAATTTTTTATGTATATGCACAATGTTTTATGTGTATGCACAATGTTTTATATGTATGTGTAATGTTTTATGTATATGTGCAATGTTTTATGTATATGCACAATGTTTTATGTGTATGCGCAATGTTTTATGTGTATGCACAATGTTTTATGTGTATGCGCATTTTTTTTATATGTATGTGCAATATTTTATGTTTATGCGCAATGTTTTATGTATATACAACATGTTTTATGTGTATGCACAATGTTTTATGTGTATGCGCAATGTGTTATATGTATATGCAATGTTTTATGTTTATGCACAATGTTTTATGTATATGCACAATGTTTTATATGTATGCGCAATTTTTTATGTATATGCACAATGTTTTATGTGTATGCGCAATGTTTTATATGTATGTGCAATGTTTTATGTATATGCACAATGTTTCATGTGCATGCACAATGTTTTATGTATATGTGCAATGTTTTATGTGTATGTTCAATGTTTTTTGCGTATGCACAATGTTTTATTGGTATGCACAATGTTTTATATATATGCACAATGCGTTATGTGTATGTGCAATGCTTTATGTATATGCGCAATTAAAATTCTTTTTTTATTCAATCTTCACCCCACACAAGGCAAGTGCCACTTTGAAGTAGACGCTACTATTGGAGGCAATGAGCGGGAGACGTTATGAAGGGAGATGAGTAGAAAGATGTTTGTTCACATTACACTTGAACTTCTGCATATCAGTACAGTTGGGAAAACAGTATCCCGGAAGGGAATTCCAATGAGTTGCAGTTGTGGGGAAGAAACTATTGGAGTAAAAGGCTTTCTTACACCTAGGTATCTCTACAGTAAAGGGGTGAGACTTAGTTGTGTTACGTTGCGCAGGACCCCAGGTTGGGAACGGTAGTAGTTAGTAGGTTTCCTCGGTTGTAACAAAAACGCAGTAGCCGTTAATTTCATTGATCGTCCGCTAGTTTAACTTGTTTACGACTTGAGCTAAACGGTTGTCATGGCAACTGCTAAGATAGCATGGTTATTTCCCTTTGACCGGGCATTTTTCACTCGCGCTGACTTATCAATTGTCAAGCTTGTCACAACAACGTCGGTATCTGAAACAAAGTTTTGACATGCACATAACGATCAGGCGTAACTGAGAACATAAATCAAAGACGTAAGTCACGATTGCTTTTCGTATAAAAATGTATTTTTAACTAAAGCCGTACATAAAGTGTTATCAAAAGTTCATCTCTGCGGCTTGGCTTTCCTTTCATTGAGCGATCGGAGGGGGGAGGAAAGTGATTTCACTTCGACAATCGCACGTCCTTCGGCGGTCCTCAGACCTGCTTCTTCTCCCCTTGACTCCAAAAATCACGTCGTTATATTGACAGGATTTTTGTTCCAGTATTTTTCCACTATTACGATCTCCGCTTGCTTGCCACTGATTGATTAATTCATTTCTATTGTCGATAATTGATTCTTCAATTCCCAGGCAAGTTTTAGTTTTGTTTACAAATGCATTGCTTGCATTTGACCCAGATCTCCAGTAACCCATTTTTTCTTAGCCGGGCGACTATTGTTTTTGTTTATTGCACGTGCCTTCACAAACACGTTTCCAGCCTTGACAATAATTGTTTTTCCAGGACATTCACATTTTTTCTTTGTTCTCGCAAAGGAATGTCTCATTCCAGCAAAATATGCGATCTCTCCCACAATTACTTCACTTTGTAAACAAAAAATCGTCGTCCGATTTTTCTGTTTACGCCGTAATTATTTTTGTCACTTTGTACTGGTGGACAATCGATATTCGATGCCCTCCTTTCGAGTTTCTTAAAGGGGGTTTATTTTAACCGTTATGTATCGGATGCTCCCAGACATCCGCTACATAACAGTTGCTTGTCGGGTTTATCGGGGGTAGTCACGTCGAGGAGGTACAAGTGCTTGCAGTTCCACAGAGCAGCCATCATTAAAGTATTTGTAGAACAGGCAGAGGGATGCAACATTTCGTCGACGGGACAGAGGCT
>NC_136491.1:1665000-1667500 GCF_053919585.1 Euprymna scolopes
GATGGAACACACATAAGAAAAATTAACATACAAAGAGCCATATTCCTAAGAGATTCACTATCACTATGACTGTTCATCATAGCCATGATGACCCTGAACAGTATACTGAGAAAGTGCCAAGCCGGATACAGGTTCTCTAATACAGAGGAAAAAATGAACCACCTGATGTACATGAACGATCTGAAACCTTCTGCAAGGATCGAAAAGGAACTAGAGACACTATTAAACACTACACGGATATTCAACCAGGATATCCAAATGGAGTTTGAAATGGAAAAGTGTGCACTACTAGTTATAAGAAAGTGTAAACCGAACATAACAGAAGGCCATGGAACTACCCAACCAAACGGAGATGAGAGCAATAGAAGAACAAGACGCCTATAAATACTTGGGAATTCTGGAAGCAGACACCATAAAGGCAACAGAAATAAAAGATAAAATTGGAAAGAAATGCCTCATGAGAACAAGAAACCTCATGGAAATAAAATTATTTATCAGAAACCTATTAAAAGGTATATATAAATACACCAGGCAGTGTTACTAGTAAGATACTCTGGACCCTTCATAGGGTGGTCAAAAGAAACACTGAGACAACTCGGTCAGAAAACCAGGAAATTCATGACCGACTTTACGTGAAAAGAAAAGACGGAGGGAGAGGACTGGTTTGCATAGAAGATTGTGTGAATGACACAAAAAGAAATAAAAAAATACATAATGCAAAATGCTGAAAGGATAATCTTGGCAGCAAGAGACACGGAAAATTCAACAAAACAGAAAACAAAGAAACAAAGGATAAAACAAGAAAAGAAAATGTAAAGAGAAACAACCACACGAAAGATTCATAAAAGAATAACGAAAACACTTGGACATGGATGCAAAAAGGACACGTAAACCGAGAAACTGAATCCTAATAACTGCAGCATAAGATAACTCAATAATAACCAACCACATCAAAGCAAAGTTCGACAAAACACAAGAAAACAGCAAATCCAGACTCTATGGACAAAGAGACGAAACGATAAACCATATAGTAAGCGAATGCAGAAAACTGGCCCAAAAGGAATATAAGACCAAGTGGGGAGGGTAGTACACTGGAAATTATGCAAACAACTGCATCTCGAACGCACAGACAAATTGTATAAGAATAAGCCCGCAACAGTAATTGAAAACGAGAACCACAAAATCCTATGTATGTTGCAATATTTTTTTTTAACTATAATGGGGTATGATTCAGCACAGTTGGGAGGTTCTATTTATAAACGATGCTGCTAGGAACTGACGAGTCAAATTCATTCCCGTTCTGCTACCAACCAATCAGAAACTAAAATTGTTCCATAAAAATAAAACCTTTTCTGTGGCAACTTCGCATATGTTTTCTTTCGTGTCAGCACGGGCAGAATCTTTTGCTCTGTAGCTTCCAACTCAAGAATTGTCTACTGAGAACCAATCACCCCCAGGACTTGTATAGAACATCTAATCATCGGAAACTGTTCTGAAACTAAACATGGTTTAGAACTCTAGAGACATGAACGTACAAACGGGTGAAGCCATCCATGCAAGAAGACCGGATGTCGTAATAATTAACAAGAAAGAAAAATCCTGTCAAATCGTAAACTTTGCTGTTCATGCTGACCACAGGGTTAATATCAAAGAAAATGAGAAACGAAGGAAATACACAGAGCTATCCAGAGAGCTAAAAAGGAGTTGGATAATGAAGAAAACAAAATAGTACCTATAATAGTAGGAGCACTAGGGAAAATTCCGAAAAAATTGGAAAAAGAATGGGAGAAATTAGAATCAGAGGAATGGCTGCAAAGATACAACGAATGACGATAATGAAAACAGCTGAAATATTAAAGAAAATGCAGAGATTAATAGACATGAACCATATGAGCGGGCCAGACAAACTGCTGCAGAGGCAAAAAATGAAGAAGTATTACAGGGAACCAAGAACCAAAATTGGAGCTGCATATCTACGTTCCCCACCCCTCACTTATCTCCTCCCATTGCCCCATTACCGTTCCCCCTAAAAAGAGTGATACCAAGTCGAGGAGAGAGAGCTGACTAAACCTCTGATGGACAAGTGCGAATAAAACTGGCAGCTGCCAGTGAAAAATCAATGGTGAAACGCTGCTGCGATAATGCAAATTTATTTTCAAACGTCATCGAAACAGGTGGACAGTATTGAAAATCTGGGGAGGCTTGTTGTCACTCAGCTTCCAAGGAACACCACAGGTTGTTTTGAAGGAAAGATCTTTGATGATCTGTGTGAGCCAATAATAATAATAATAATAACAACAACAAAAACAACAACAACAATAATAATAATAATAATAATAATAATGATAATAATAATAATAATAATAATAATAATGATAATAATGATAATAATAATAATAATAATAATAATGATAATAATAATAATAATAATAATAATGATAATAATAATAATAATAATGATAATAATGATAATAATAATAATAATAATAATGATAATAAT
>NC_136491.1:1672500-1800000 GCF_053919585.1 Euprymna scolopes
TAAAACTAATAATCGTAGGAACACCAGGAACAATCTCGAAAAAAAAATGGGAGAAATTGGAATCAGGTGGATGGTTGAGAAGATACAACGTATAGCAATAATGAAAACGGACGAAATATTTAGGAAAACCCTTGAATGCGGCAACTAATACACATGACCTACACACGCTAATCGACCATATAAAAACTGCAATAGAAGTAAAAAATAAAAATAAATGAACACCACACGGAATCAAAAACCTGAAACTGTATAATTGTAAGTTAACCCCCTTTCCCAAATGTAGTACTGGTATCAATTAGCACCACATTAAACACAAGAGAAAGGTGGAGAAAGATGGAAAGACTCAGGAGAGAAAGCACTAACCAGACTTCAACTCGATGAGTGAGAAGAAAACAGGCACATTGAAGAAGCTCATTGGCACAGAAATTGAAGTGATGTTAAATCGTCGTTGCAAGCGGCTGTAGTGTTCACACAAATTTATTTGCAAAAGTCATCGGAAGAGGTGGAAAGCACTGCAAATCTGGAGAAACTTATTGTCAACTAGACTCCAGGGAACACTACTGCTTGTTGTAAGTGAATAATCTCTGACGATGACTTGTGTGATAACTCTTAGTGAGTACAAATAATAAAACTGAATCGTGTTAGAACCGACTGGCACTACATCAAATAGTCGAGAAGAAAGCATTGAACAGACCTCGACTGGATAAGTGCGAAGTGGACTGGAACATTGAGGCAGTTTGTTGTCACCTTAGTTCGAATGAAAACAAACAGTAGTTGCCAGCGAAGTCAATTGTAAGCGGTCGTTGCGATACCACAAAATCATTTACAAAGGTTATCGAAAGCGTTGGAGAATACTGGAAATCTGGGACGATATTTTGTCATTCAGACGCCAGGGAACACCACTGCTTGTCACTGAGTAATCTCTGATGACGACCCGTGAGAGACCTCCAAATAGTGTAAATAATATTAGGTTGGTGCAAAAATAATGTCGTTTTTTGACGTTCAACTATATACATAAAAACGACATTATTTTTGCACCAACCTAATAATAATAATAATAATAATAATAATAATAATAATAATAATAATAATTATTATTATTATTATTATTATTATTATTATTATTATTATTTTGATTTCGTTTATCAACGTCTCTCTAGAAAGGGATGGGATTCATTTCCAGAGGATTTCCCTCAATCCCGGCTTCAAACCAAGAACTTCAAAGATCAAGGGTTTTCCTAAGGATGTTGGTGGTACCTATAATAGCAGAGGTCTGAAGTCCGCCTAAAACATCGGGGATTTGCAGTTTTTTTCAATTGTCATTCCAGACGACTTGATACTACTCCTAGTGTACCAACAACGACCGGGATTATTTGTGTTTTAGCCCCGTGTATACGCCTTATCTCCAAGCCCAATGGAGCATAACTGCTCCACTTCTTCTCCTTCTCTCACATTCCTGTCCCAAGGTACTGAAAAGTCTACAATCTGCCAGTTTTTGGAGACCTTGTCAATGACGACCAAATCCGAACGATTATGTTCCAATTGCTTGCTCGTTATGACACTTTTGTCCCACCATACATCTACTTTGCTATCCTCACTTGTTCTCACTTCATAAGGCACCTCCTCAAACCATTTTCCAGCACACTTCACCACAACCTTCTTACACACCTCCCAATATATCTGGAGTCCCATGCGATCGTGTCTTTTGCGGTACTCTCTCTGAGCCAGTCCACTACACCCTGCTGCAAGGTGCGCAATTGACTCTGAGGTCTTACCACAAATCCGTCATTCTGCAGCAACTTCCCCTCCTTGAACCACTTTTTTGAACAATCGTGTTCCTAATGTTCTATAATAATAATAATAATAATAATAATAATAATAATAATAATAATAATAATAATAATCGGTTTAGAACTACTATTATAAAAAATTATGTTTTGAATAATTGTGCTGATAATTTCTAGTTTAGTTTTAGTTTCTAGTTTAGTTTTCGTGTAATATAAATTCCTACTAAAAATTTGTGCGAAATTGAATACTTCATTCTTTTTTTGCATCATATTAAGCAAGAAAAGTATTCTATTTTTCCATAGCAGCATAATTAATTTGTAATTAATTTGAAAATGTGCAAGGAGTTAATATTTATGATCAATTTTTCATTAACTTTTCTGTTGTAAAGTTTAAGAAAATTGAAAAATCTAACCTAAAACTTGTATGGAAATTAGCTGACGAGGCTAAATAATATCATTTCATAAAAAAGCATTTTTTAATTAAAATTAAAATAAACATTGCGTACAAAGTGTACACAGCATGGATGTTTTGTTTATTATATTTTAAAATATGATTTTCATTATAAGATTCTGGAGTATTGTTGAAAATTCTTATAATTTTTTGCTTTTTTACATGGAGGTTACCACTTATTAAGGCACAGAAGCCACTCGGGGATAAGGATTATTGTGTGTACAGTAATCAATGGGATAGTATCGTAGTAATAGTTAGTATTGGATATTTGATAAAGTGTCATTACTTAAGGGGGCGGTTCATCAGGAATTTATTTGTGTTGGACTTGAAGACATCCAAGTTGAAGTCAGGCGGGAAACAGGCAAGCGGCAGAGAGTTAGCTAGAGAAAAAGTGATTTCTGTGCGCGATGGCAGCAGCACATTCAGGGGAGAACCATGGCTGGCTGTTAGGTTTCTGTTGGAATTTTTTGGATGGTATGAATCGGTCTATGCCTACAAGTATCCATTCGGTCAGGTCTGATACTATAGAGGACACACCGTTTTTAAACATGGAATGGAGAGGTAGATTAATGTACGGAAGCTATCCCAGTCAGCCGTAGAGTATCGGTATACAGTACGGTGGAGAGGTACGTCTGAAGGGACACGTACTATTCACTATTCGCTTCTCAAAAAAAAAACGCCATACAATTTTTATGTTAATTTTTGTAAAAATTATATTCCAGTAATAACGTACGAGCTTTTAATAAAAGAGGGATACTGCACATAAGCATTGCACAAAAATCTCCAAATACAAAATGCACATTTGACCGTGGCCGTTACGTTTTAACTGCCTCCTTACAGTTCAAACCTCTCCGACCCAAACGCTGTTCAGCACCGCCGCAAAAAAACACAAAAACAAAACAAAACAAAACAAAAAACAAAACAAAAACAAAAAATAACAAAAAACAAAAACAAAAAAAAAACAATTAAAAAAGGAAAGCATTTCTTAAAGCGCAAATGATTCTACCAAAAACAAGGCACTTAATTATATTTCCAAAGTCCTTTCGCACGCACATGTGCTTTTTAAAAGTCTTTGTCTCCCCGCCACTTGACGCTGGCGCGAACAAGCGCTTTCTCGTCCTCGTGTTTACACGTTCATCTTCCCCAGTGGCGCACTTTACTTCTATTTCGACCACGTGGAGTATTTTTGTTTTCTTGTAACGCAAGTTCGCGCACACTTGCTAATTTGCATACGTGCTTTAACGTCTGCCGGTAATATTTTCGCTATCCTGCTATCCTTCGCCTGCTGCTGCTGATTTTATGCAATGTTTTTGTGCGCCCATACGCATTCTGTTACACATTACCACAAATAAAAAAACGCAAAGAAATCGGCGGTGAAAGGAAATGGGAAGAGAAACAGCTACATATCCGATTTACAGTCGAACCAAAGAAATAGTGCAAACGTATGGCATCGTTTCAAAAAGACAGAAGAATAGAGAAATGAACTCGTTATTGACAGCTGAACAAAACAAAGCGATTAGAACGAACAATATAAATGTCAGAGACAAAACCCAGGAAAACAGTGAATATAGACTGTGGATAAAGAGACTCAATAGTATATCAGATAATAAGTGAATGTAGCAAACTAGCCTCACAAAGAAAAAAAACAAGCACACCTTCTACTGGGAGCTATGCACGCATCTGAAATTTGAATATATATATACAAATGTTACAGAAACAAACCTGAGACAATATTAGAAAATAAAAAGGATCAATTACGTTGAGGTGATTCACGAAATAAGCAAAGATGAAAGGGACGAATTCGAATCGACAGCAATTTCTTTCAGTAGAGCTGAGCACACTGCAAACAAATACATAATCTGAGTTATTTTGGTTTTCGTCACAACGTCGATTTTTAACGTAGGAAAAGATTTGGGGAAAAAGACGGAATATTAAAAATTTATTTTTGATCGCTTCAATTTTTATTTACAACAATTTTTAATAAGCAAATGAAACATTGTACCTATTTGTCAAACCAGAAGATTCTATTTATCTGATAGTGTATATCTTCAGCGTCTAAAATTCTCGTTGTCAAATTTTTTATTCTCTATTATTTATCTAATGAGAATCATGAAAACCGAGAGGACATGGATGTTTAGAAACATTCATTCAAGCACGGAGTAATAATCAACTGAGAAACAAAATACATGAGATCGTAGATTGCGCTGTGCCAGCATTCACAGGGTAAAAATCAAGAGGGGGGGAGGGAAGAACGCTACCCCCCCCCAAAAAAAAACAAAAAACAAACTAAGACAATACATAAGACTTACCAGAGAGTTGAACGGAATATTATATTGTTGTGACTCTTTGGCTGTGATCATAACGTAGTATCTGTGTTAACTGTGGCAAGCGGTGCAAAGATTAAAACAATATTATTGTTGATAAATAATCGAGCGACGGCGGGTCGCTAAATCGATTATTATGATTAAAGAAAAGTAAAAACAATTACATTGGAAAATATGTGAGTGACAGCTAATGTAATAAAAACGATACAAAGTAATGTTAACTTGGAAAATAAAGGTAAACAAAGTTATGGAAGAATTTTAGTTAACGTAAACGAAATAACTGGATTTAAGCTTACGTCAGCGTTAGGGTCTTGCCCACGTGATTATGACGTGATGATAAGTAGATTTTGGTAGAACGCCGGGGAAATCGAACGACTCAAAGGGGAGTCTCTCCTCATGACACGTCTTCCGAAACAGCCAATATGTTAAGACGTTGTAATCCCTGAAGATGCCGGTCGGAATCAGGAGAATAAATATTTTATATAAAAACGAGGTATGTGTTGTGTTTGTCTACAAATATCGAAACGAACTGTTTTGTCTACAACTGTTTCGATACGTCCACATCAATCGTTTCATGTAAAATACACACGCTAGATGATCTGCTAGATGGGACACGATATATATATATATATATATATATATATATAATATAGCCCATATATATATATATATATATATATATATATATATATATATATATATATACTCTTATGTACGTACATGAATATACAGATAATATATACCTCACCGCTATCCAACGAGACGGAATATAAGAAAAATTAAGGTGATACCAATAATTTTATGAGCACTCAGAATATTTTTGAAAATGAAAGAGGATTGACACCACACAACGCTGATGAAAACAGTCGAGTATTGAGGAAACTACTTTAGTGCGTAAATCGTTATATGTAAGCAGATATTACTAACGAAGCACATGTAAGTTTATATAGTAATAGGACAAATATATTGAAATAAATTCAGAGGAACAAAAACAATCAGAAATATCATAATCTTATCCGTATCTGCTCAAATATTTTTTGGCACAAATCTCATTTGATACTGTGAAAGGTTAAGATGGGTGGAAAGACCGAAAATGCACCATTTAAACATACTCTATCAGGTTGATAAGAAAGTCCTTGCAGTTCTTAACTTTTAAATTCAGATAAACATATCTCGGCTGAAACAAAAATTTATTGATCAAAATAAGCACCATTAGAATCAGCACACTGTTGTCAACGCAAAACAAGGGTATTTATGCCAGTGACGTAAAAATCGTAGGTTCCGGTTGCGATGAAGTTGCCGAAAGCGTTTTTGATATCGCTTAGGCTTTTGAAGTGTTTCTCATGTAAAGGGTGGTCGAGATGCTGGAAAATATAGTAGTCAATAGGTGAGAGATATTAAGAGTATGGCGAATGAAGCAGAGTTTCGTAGTCCAATTCGTTCAACTTCTGCAAGGTAGGTTTAGCAACATGCAGTCGGGCATTGTCGAGGAAGAGAATTGTGCTTTTTCTGTTAACTAAAGTTTCTGATCCATTTAATCTCTTTTGCTGACAATACTTTTCCGCCGATATGGTTTCCCGCGCATTCAAAAAACTGTAATGGATAAGACTAGCAAACAGTCAGCAGGACCTTTTTTTTTAGCGCAACTCTGGCTTTGGGAAGCTTTCTCGGCGTCTTACCACAAATTTTAACGTCGTCGGTTTCGTAAGGCACCTATTTATCAAGTTTTTTGTCTTTCCAATCTGTCTCAAGTGGTTGAAAATCGTCGTATACGTTACGCATATATTGACTTCGACTAAGACTCTTAATTGATCACTGTAAACATCTGACGGCCGACAGTTACGTCCATTTTTTAAAGACTTTTACCGTCGATACGAAATTTCTTAAATTTTTATTGTGTTGTGCGTTCAGTAGTGGTTCATGGACCAAACGCTTCATTGATATCGCGAGCTGTTTCAGCAGCTTTTCGGCCTAGCCCATCTTGTATTCAACGTTCTGAAAAGAAGACATGATTGTTTTAAAACGATTGTAATGTAAACCATTAGATAGAGCGAAAAACGCTCTTAAATATGATATATGTATTAAAGATATTATAAGGAAAACTTATTTGAAAATGCATCATTTGAAAGCAAAAGAAAAAATTCGGCAAAAATTTTCTTCTCACTCTAATAGAAAGATGTTAGCATCAAAATTCCAGTAAAATCAAAAGTGGGGAGAAATTGATAAATGGCTTTTGTGATAACGCAACTAGATTTGCAACGGTATTGAAACATAAGGAGCGTGCTGGAAATATGTGATTTCGAAGATTGTTGTAAGAATGTCTTTGTTGTTTTATCTAGTGCGAATCTAAATGTATTGCTTTTAAGGAATTTGCGTGTGCAATGTTTTTTTTTTTTTATAAAGGACTCACCACTTACCAAAACCTGGAGACCACTCAAGAATAAGGGTTATGGAGTGTTCAGTAGTCAATGGGACAATATTGTAGTAATTGTTCGTAGTGGAAATTTGGTAAATTGGATTACTTAAGAGGAACGACTCAGCAAGAACTTGTTTACTTTGGACTTGAAGACGACTATATTGTAGTTAGCTGGAAAGCAGGGAAACGGAACACAGTTACACAGGCGTGCAGTTCTAAGAAAGAAGCTTTGTTCATGGAATATACGCTTAAGTTTAGGCACAGATAAAGAGTGGGGGAAATTATTGGTAGTGGTTTCAGTTAGACAAGTGTTTTTGTGAAAGTTTAGACGAGTACTTGCTATGAAAATAACGATAAAGTAGAGAACGCTCGGTAGGTCTCTTTTGTGGGAAAGAGGTTACAGGGAAGAGAAAAGAGCATCCCCGCTAGGCTACGAAGTCTATTTTGAACTCTAAGATCTTTCTAGCAGCTCCTGCCCATATGTGGCAACAGTACTCCATCCTTTTTACATGGCTGCATATTTTTTAGCATCCTATCAATCAGCAAAGAAATTAATTATTCAAAAGCAGCATAATGGTTTTGTAATTAATTTGAAAGCAAATTAATATTTTTCATCAATTTCCCATGAAGCTGTCTATAACAGAATTTAACCAAATTGATAGAGTGGAGTCTCAAACATGCATAGAAAATTCGTAAAAACAAATTACACCCGCTCACAAGTTATTATTATTTATAGAAATATAAGATCTAACCAGTTTTTTATATACATATTTTTATAATCACGTTGGCACACCGGTTCCAGTTTGATCATCGAATTAAGCAACGTTAAGTCTGGTCAGTACTAAAATAAGTGGTCATTTGGGAATTCCAGGTACTATATTTGCTCTCCGCTTATCTCGGCATTATTTTCTGGACTTCTTCTTGCCATTGGATTCACAATTCGGGAGAGGTGTAATTTCGGATTGCGCAACCCTGCCTCACAATTTCACGCGCAGCTACTTTCACATTGTCTTTAGAAACTGAATGGTTGAACGCGTTTTTTATAATGACTATTTCGTATCTAAACTAAATGTAAAATTCATTTGAGCATATCATATAATCTCCAAGAGAAATATACAAAATGGTAAAGCACAACAAAAAGATATTTTCAACTTCAATAAAGACCTAATTTTAAACTTAAAAGTTTTACTAAAATAACAATTAACCAGAAATTAGAGCTTATTTCAGAATTCAATAAAGATTTGAAATATATGATTAGTAGAAAATAACAAAACAAAAAAGAACAAAACGTAAAACGGTGTCGATTTTTTTCTTAAGTGCATTCCATTTTTACGATATGAAAATAAACAGAAATTAACTTCAATTAACAATAACAACAACAACAACGACGACGATAACGACAACAACAACGACGATTCCAAAATAGAATTCTCGAAAAAAAAAAACTGCAATTTAAAAATACACGGGGATTGTTAGTTGCTAACTCAATAATTTTTGTCTAAAAATATATCCCACATTAGTTTATCGTGTGAAAACTTTGTAATAACATGTGCAAAACCGTTTGGTTCATTGTTTTATCATTGAAATGATCAGTGTTTGTAATTAGTAGCCTGCTCAATTTTGACCTGGATAGTATATATTTTTTCAAAATTGACATGGATCCTATATTTTTTCAAAATTGACCTGGATAGTATATATTTTTTTCAAAATTGACATGGCTAGTATATTTTTTCAAAATTGACATGGATAGTATATATTTTTTCAATATCGACATGGCTAGTATATTTTTTCAAAATTGACATGGATAGTATATATTTTTTCAAAATTGACATGGCAAGTATATTTTTTCAAAATTGATATGGATAGTATATATTTTTTCAAAATTGACATGTCTAGTATATTTTTTCAAAATTGACATGGATAGTATACATTTTTTCAAAATTGACATGGCTAGTATATTTTTTCAAAATTGACATGGATAGTATATATTTTTTCAAAATTGACAAGGATCTTATATTTTTTCAAAATTGACATGGCTAGTATATTTTTTCAAAATTGACATGGCTAGTATATTTTTTCAAAATTGACATGGATAGTGTATTTTTTCAAAAATGTACATGGATCTTATATTTTTTCAACTTTGACATGAATAGTATATTTTGTTCAAAATTGACATGGATAGTGTATTTTTCCAAATTTACATAGATAGTATATTCCAGCAAACTCAGATTTTACTTGATAAGATTAACAACACCGGAATTTGACTTATTTCATATCTAACATAAATGTACATTTTATTTAGTATATTATCTACTAGCGGGAGTACCCAGCGTTGCCCGAGTGTTTGTTTCCGGGACGGGGGGGGGGGAGTTTTAAAAAATGTTATGGTAGGTAAGTAGGAAGGATCAAACCCGGAGTCATGAGTAAAAGTAGGAAAATAAAGTGTGAAAAAAAAAACAAACAAACAAAAAAAACATCTGCAACGTTAACAGTTCGGCCACCAAGAAAAGTCCATTCCAGTTGTTTAGGAAAAAAAAAAAACGACTACGGTAGGTCGGAGCGAACGTGAAAATATAATGTGAATTGTCCAGCACGCTAACCACTACGCCACAGAGCACTGCAGCTTAGTTTAGTGATTTTAAATAACTGCACATGAAAGAACTACGAAGCCAAACCGGTGTTCTCTTCTCAACTGTTCCTTGTGAACGATCCCCAAACGGTGTTAAGTGGTGGCAGGGGGAGGAGGAATTTATTAGAGAGAAAATATTTTACGACTTCCATTGATCTTAACCGATTTTGGCTGTGACTTCTCAGCAGAAAAAGTATAGAAATCTAAGATTATCGAGGAATTTGAGAAATAATAAGTCTATAACACACCTCAGATATTGTTCTGCCGTTTGTGCATATTATATTTGCATGAAATATCTTGATTTTTAATCCTATTAAGGTCAAAATCAGACGGGAAAAAATGGGTTCATTTTATTTATATAGAGAAGAGAAGATAGATAGAATAGATAGAGATTATCAAACAGAAATACATAAGATGTTAAAACAAAATTTGAAAAATCCAATATTTGATCAAAAGCTGTTATTTTGAAGCATCAATATAATGTAATTATAATATTTATATAGTTTGTGCTCAATGTGTCAAAAGTATCTTGCGATTAATGCAGTGGATAGAGGCGTTGAATCTCTACGGTTCGAGGTGAGCATTGTCTGAAGATAGCGATTTCAATTCTACCCAAAGCCGGCTTAGTTGACCAAAACTTTGTGAGACGAACAACAACTATGGAAGGCGGTAATTGCTGAGAATGCAGTTAGAAGATTCGCAGTTCCAATCCAATCGTGGTTACCACCTGAGGAAGGCCAGAGAAATAGTTGGACGAAACGTCGTGAAACAACAACCAAAAGATGAAGATAATAGTCCGCAATAAATAAATGAATAAATAATACTCATCTCAATAAACATTCCAATCGATTAAATAATACAAACCAAACTGTTTGAGGGAAACCTTCGGATTGTTCTCGAACCGTTTCCGCTGTCCTCTTGTGGTTTTGCTTACTTTGGACAGTTCTCCATAAAATAACTGTTTTGTGAGCTTTGAATCAGGAATGCGGCGCATATAACCTGACCAACGAAGCTATCACTGCTGCAATATGGTGTATACTGACAGAAAGTCTCATCGGGCTAATACCTCTGCGTCTGGTATCTTGTCTTGCCATTTGATTTTCAACAATCTACGAAGGCGAAAATACACGGAAATGGTTCAATTTCCTGGCATGTCTGGCATATACAACCCAAATCTCACAATCATACACAGCTTGGTATACTTGAAAGTTCAACACTCGTCATTTATTATTTTGTCTTCGTGAGTTGACATCTTTTTTTATGTTTTCGATATCTATAAGAACAGGAAACGCAACCAAAGTTTATTAAAATAAACAAAAAGCGGTATATAAACAACAGATGACAGAGCAGTAGAAGTAGATTTCTATTAGTCTAAGATGACAAGGATAATATTAAAGCATGTGTAATTTCAGTTTTGTTATTTTTATTTTCATTCACATTTTTTTCACCTCAGTATCAGTTGAGTAAACGCAGGTGTGTCTCAAGACAATAAAACTCCTCTGAGACTGGTATACCAACTAGGACACGATCTGTTAATTTATTAATCTTAAAAATAAAAAAACCAAAAACAAACAACGGATGAACGGATAAATCACTGATCAAACAAGCTTTCCGAAGCATCCGGTATATCTTCTGCAAAAATATTCGATCGTAGAAACGTCGTGTTTTTTTTCTTCTGATACATAACAACAACTTGGAAGATTGCAGTCAAGTTTGATTGCACGAATATTATCCGGATTTGATTACACAAGAGACAGACGACAGAAACCTAATCAGTACTTGTGGCGACTAACAAAAACATCTTATAAGTACGTTGGAATGAGAGATGGACGTAAATAAACACGAACGAATTTATTTTTAACATGCGTCCACGTCATCTTCACGTTTATCCATAAAGATAATACTACAAAAGTAATCGGGACAGAAAAACGGACACATTTTAAATTTCGAACTTAATTATGACCGATCCATGAAAATAATATTTCAAGCCATGTTTTAACATATCACTAAAATGCTGTTTGAAACGTAATCAGAAAAATCATATTTTCATGTTAATCGTGACAGATCAGCAGACATTTTATGTCAACGTTTTTCGTAACAAAATAAAACAATATTTTTGCATTTTAACATAACTAATTAATGAAATTTTTATTTAAAACGTAAGTGCTACGGATTAAAGAAATATCCCATATCATTACTTAATTGTGAATAAAGACAACGTTATTCCGATTTCAAATATGAATTTTTAAATTCAAAATGGCGCAATGGAACCATATTAAAGGTATTTGCACCTTCTTTTCCAATTTTCGGATTTTAATCATGTCAAATCACACTATTTCCTTTTGACGGATTGATTGTTGCTATTTCTTTTGATGAGTTAAGGGGATAATAGATTCACTGATTGATATAATAATTAAATGATTGATTTTGCGCTACGAAACAGACAATGTAAAGAATTGTAAATGTCAACTGAATTAAAGGAATTAATTATAAGATGGTCAACATCAGGAATTTTGGAATATAGATTTTGTCATTTATTCACTATGGCTACATTCAATTGCTCAGACTAAGTTTGTTTCCTTTAATAATTATAAGAAACCTTAACTACCACCAATAAAAATGGCCAAGAACACATTACCCGAAAGTACTTCCTTTAAACTCCTCGACCTAACGTTTACAGGGAACATGATCTGGAATAGATACATTGAGAGGATTGCCAAGGCTGCTGCAAAGAAGGTGGACTCTCTCTACCGTGCTAGAAAGCTACTTACGCCGGAAAGTATCCTGTACCTCTATCAGGCCTCCATTCGCTCATGTAGGGAGTACTGTTGTCACATTTGGGCTGGTGCATCTGCTACTTGTCTCTCACTCCTTGACAGGGTTCAAAACAGAGTCGCCATCCTGATATATCCTGAACTGTCTTCTACGCTTCAGCCCCTGTCCCATCGACGAAATTTTGCACCCCTCTGCCTGTTCTACAAGTACTTTAATGGTGAATGCTCTGATGAACTACAAGCACTTTTACCCTCTCGACGTGAATACCCCCGACAAACCCGGACAAGCAGCTAAATCCCACCCCTTCACAGTAGATATCCCTAGGTGTAAGAAAGCCTTCTACTTCAATAGTTTCTTCACCAGAACTACTAGACTTTGGAACTCCCTTCTGGGATTTTGCTTTCCCAACTGTACTGACATGCAGAAGTTCAAGTGTAATGTAAATAGACGCCTTGCTACTCATCCCCCTTCATAATACCCTTGGGTCGAAAATTTTTAGTTACCAATATATAAATGTATGTATGTATGTTTGCATGTGTGCCTAAAACTTTCGACAGAGGCGACGGATTTTATCAAGTTTAGTATCGTTTTGAAGTTCGACCTTTCAGACGACAAATATCGAAAAATTGTCTAAAAACATTAATATCTTCACATTCAACTGAGCACTTTTCAACAGGGGGTCGGTTTTTTTTCACCAAAGTTGAGCCTACGATAAACAAATCATGTGTTGATTTCCGAGCAACTTAGTTGTTGTGTCAGAAACGCATACATCGAAATCTCCATTTTATATATATATTAGCATTTCGGCCCGGCGTTGTCCGGGTGTTTGGATGTGTATGTTGAGCATAAAAAAAAAATGTAGTAGGAAGGCAGGCTCGAACCCGCATCGCAAAGGAGGAAAAGAACGAGAAATAAAACTTGACGTCTTTGCGGTTAAGACCATCGGCAAACCTGAAGTGACTTATATTTAAATTAAGGCTAGACAATCTAAAGGACAGGATAACTTTAAAAAATATCGGCGAAAAAAGGGCCCCCCATGTAGAAAAGTGCCTAGTTGTTGAGGAAGATATTAATGTTTTTAGACAATTTTTCGATATTTGTCGTATGAAAGGTCGAACTTAAAAACGATACTGATCTTGGTAAAATTCGTCGCCTTTATTGAAAGTTTTAGGCAGACATACAAACATACATACATGCATTTATATATTGGTATCTAAAAAATTTCTACCCAAACCGGTGAAAAAGCTTGTCCTATCTATGAATACCCTTTATGTAAAATTTCAAATATTGTCTGAGTAATTTGGAAAAGACCGCAGAGGTCAATTTGTTTTTAATTTGACCCCTTTTTTGACCCCTTAACATTTATTGTTTTGGACTACAATCAAGTCATCAATAGATCCATGCCTAAGGAACATATATCTAAAATTTCAAGTGTTTAGACCCAAAATTGTCGGAGGAGTTTGGTAGAGTTCACAAAGGTCAAATTGTTGAACTTTGACCCCTTAAACGTCAAATGTCTGGCCGAAAACAAATCACATAGATTTTCCCAAATGTCAGTACCCTGTATATCAAATTTCGAGTCTGTGAGCTTAAAATTGACAGAGGTGTTTCATATTGAAATGTACCCAGACAGACAGATACACAGACACACAGACACACACAGACACACAGACACGTTCACTTTTATAGATATACTAGCATTTCGGCCCGGCGTTGCCTGGGTGTTTGGAGGTGTATGCTGAGCAAAAACAAAAACAAAACGGTCAATTTTTTTAACTTTGACCCCTATTATGACCCCTTAACATTTATTGTTTTGGGCTCAAATCATGTTATTAAGTTACATTCATGTCCAAGGAACCTATATCTAAAATGTAAAGTGTTTAGGCCCAAAATTGTCGGAGGTGTTTGGTAGAGTTCTCAAAGGTCAGATCGTTGAACTTTGACCCTTTAACAACCAAATTTCTGGCAGAAAACCGATCACACAGATTTTCCCAAATCTCAGTATCCAGTATATCAAATTTCGAGTCTGTAGACTAAAAATTGAGAGAGTTATTGCCTAGGGAAATGCACACACACACACACACACACACACACACACACACACACACACCGACAGACACACAGACACGTTCACTTTTATAGATATACTAGCATTTCGGCCCGGCGTTGCCCGGCTGTTTGGAGGTGTATGCTAAGACCCCCCCCCCAAAAAAAACGGTCAATTTTTTTTAAGTTTACCTCTATTATGACCCCTTAACATGTATTGTTTTGGGCTCAAATCAAGTTATTAAGTTAGATCCATGTCCAAGGAACCTATATCTAAGATTTCAAGTGTTTAGACCCAAACTTATCGGAGGAGTTTGGTAGAGTTCTCAAAAGTCAGATCGTTGAACGTTAACCCCTTAATCGCCAAATTTCTGGCCGAAATCCAGTCACATCGATTTTCCCAAATGTCAGTACCCTGTATATCAAATTTTGAGTCTGTAGACTTAAAATTGAGATAGTTATTGCGTAGGGAAATGTACACAGACACACACAGACGGACACTTCCACTTATATATATATATATATATATATATATATATATATATATATATATATATCATCATCATCATGCGGTCATCAAACTTGACGATGACCAGTTGGGCCCTTAGTCCTTTATCCCTCGGTGTTGGCGTAGTATCACTCCACCACCACAAGACTTTGCACCTTGACTTCAAACTTGAGCAGTTTAGGTGCAGTATCTGTTGCGCATCAGATAGACACCTTCTGAACCTCCAATGCTCATGTCCAGTGGAGAAAACCCGTGACGATTGGCAGCAGAAGAGGCCGCAGCTTTTGGCCGAAAGCAGTCTAAATGAGGTAAACAGTCGCCCTATCGTGTCTGCTACTACGCTTTTCTTTCTGGGTGAGGTTCCATAGCCTTTTAAGGAAAACTGCAAGAGTTCCCATCTCTTAGCCTTTTGCTGTGATAAGGCCCACATGGGAGTGGTGTTTGATTTTGGGGTTGGTTCCTCTAGTCTTCGCCCAACCAAGGGCTCCCACAAGACAATGGAGTAGGGGTTGGTAGTGTGCCAGGGAATGTCCACACATCGGTGGACCATAACGCACTACCTCTTGGGTCCCCTACTATTGCGAGATCTCCTACAAGTTTAGCAAGGCACTCAGTTACCATATATATATATATATATATATATATATATATATATATATATATATATGGTGGATTCTGTCATCGAAGACGATGAATGAGGTTTCAGTATGCAATCTTCAGCAGCTTATAAGCTCTGTGACACCACATGCATAATTGCAATCCTGTAGACGTCCGGCACACTCTTCCGCAGATGGTGAACTTTCATATGCTCGTCGGTCAAAGATACCTTCTCGAGTGAACAGATAGACCTGCTTTGCTGCGTGCTCTGAAACCACAGTGGCATACATATTCATTTTTAGCTGGATTTTTCTTGTGTTTTGCTTTCATATTTGAACGAAGGGCGTCCCTATGACAAAGGCGGTTCAAATTCTTTTGTCCACAGGAAACACATCTTCCTCCATTCTCTGCGATCCCCTGCTGCACTCTCCCAGGAACCCAGAGAAATTCCACATCGTTTCAGGTTGTATTTTAGTTTATCTTTGTAACGAAGCAGGGGACTCCCTATTGGACGGCAAAAATTTGTAAGTTGCCCATAAAAAAGTTGCTTAGGAACTCTTGAGTCATCCATTCTCACAAGATGACCCGCCCACCGCATTTGTATCCTGATAAAAAATGATTCAGTACCAGCAATTTCACATCTCTCCAGTAATTCACTGCCATCTAACATTGCAAATAAAACGCAGCCATCTCATATGGAAGGAGTCAAGCTGATTTATATGCTTGCGGTACAAGGTCCACGTTTCGACACCATGCAGAAGTGTAGGCAGAACAACATATTTGTAGATTGCCACCTTTACTTTTATAGACACATCGTGGCTGTTCCAGAGTCTGTGTCGTAACCTATCAAATGCCTCACTAGCTTTATTAATTCTACATTGGATGTCCTTTTCAAATTTAGCATCATGAGACACAACAGATCCGAGGTATGTAAAAGAAGATACTGTTTTCAAAGCCTCACCATCAACATATACCACTGGTTGTGAAGAGGACGTAGCGTTTGGTTTTGGCTGGCGAACAATTTCAGTCTTTTTTATGCTAATTGTAAGACCGAAGGCTTTACATGCACCAGAAAAGCTATTGAGGATGTTCTGCATGTCATCAAGACTATGGGTGACAAGAGCACAGTCATCAGCATAAAGGAGGTCAAGAACAGTCTGCATAGAAGTCTTGGTTTTGGCCCTGAACCGTTGCTGGTTAAATAATCCTCCATTTGATCGATACTCAACACTTATGCCTCCTGAGTTGTTCCTGAAAGCGGTATCAAACATCACCGAAAAGAAAAGAGCAAATAGGATCGGAGCAAGAACACATCCTTGCTTAGTTCCATTCGACACTTCAAATGGTTCACTTTGTTCACAGCCAGATCGTACTGTGGCCACCATTCTCCAGTGAAAGGAGACAATCACATTCAACATCTTCTTCGGAATACCAAGCCTCCTCAAAACAGTGCATAGGGCATCCCTGGAGACGGTATCATATGCCTTTGTGAGGTCAACGAATGTGACAAGCAAGTCCTTATTCTGCTCCCTCGCTTTCTCCTGTAGTTGCCGAAGTCTGAAGATCATGTCCACAGTACCTCTTCCTGCCCTAAAACCACACTGGGTTTCTGGGAGCACAGTTTTACAGATTGAACCATTGAGTCTGTTTAGGATTACATGAGCTAGAATCTTACCAGCAACAGACAAAAGAGAAATTCCTCTATGGTTATCACACTCACACTAATTTCCTTAAACAGGTGAATAATTGACGCGTCTTTGAACTGTTGTGGCACGGTACCAAGTTCCCATATTAATGAAAACAGGGCACTTAGTTTCCTGATTAACAATTGGCTTCCACATTTGTATACTTCGGCAGGTATGCCGTCATCACCTGGAGCCTTACCATTTGAAAGTTGCTTTACAGCCCATTCAACCTCCGACATGGATGGAGTATCAGCAAGCGCCTCGATGGTTGGCCTCTGAGGAATATCATCACACACTCCTCGATCCACTGTCGATTCTATGTTTAAAAGATTTGAAAAGTGTTCAGCCCAGCGCTTAGTAATTTCTTTCTTATCAGTGAGGAGAATGCCATCCGACGAAAATATTGGAGAAGTCCTCCCCCTTAAAATGGGACCAAACACCCCCTTGAGGTTTTGGTAGAATGATTTAAAATCACACCTATCCGCCGCATCTTGTAAGGCCCCAGCTTTCTGCTCCCACCAGTTTTGTTTCATTTTCCGGAGCCGATATTGTGCCAACCTTTTGGCCATTCTGAAGACTTTGTGTTTCACTGAAGAATTTTTGTCAGTAATCCATACTTGATGGGGTTGATGCATGTTATTGAGCAGTGGGACGATGGTTGGATCATTTTCATCAAACCAATCTTGGGGTTTTCTTCGAACATATCCTAATGACTCTTTGGCAGAGTCATACACTGCAGTTTTAAACTCTCTCCAAGATGCCTCAATATCATTCCCACATACAACGGAGGACAGCTTTTCATCAGTAGCCCTGAGTGCATTATATCCTTAACCTTCAACTTGCCTTCATCAATTCTCTTGATTGAAGAATTACGGTGGTTTCGAACAAGGCGCTTGATTTTCATCCTGACTGTGGAGCAGATCAATTTATGGTCTGACCAACATTCCCCGATGCTGTAAGAGCGTGTAAGATTTATATCTTGTCTATCAGAACGACGTACAATGACATAATCAATGAGATGATACTGATTAGACCGGGGATGTTTCCAACTGGCTTTCTTGCAATTAGGCAGCTGAAACACTGTATTAGTGAGCAAAAGATCGAATTCTCTGCAAAGAGACAATAAGAGAACACCATTTGAGTTGACTTTACCAATTCCATGTGAACCAATGACATTTCTCTAAAATGGGGTATCACTACCCACACGAGCATTGAAGTCACCCAAAACAAACAGCTTATCCTGTACACAGACTTTGTTGATCTGTTCGCGTAAAGAGGAGTAAAACTCTTTCTTTTAGCTCATCAGATGAATTAAGTGTAGGCGCATAGCAACTAAAAAATGTGGCATATTTGTCCTTTCCTACTGCAACGCGCAAGGACATAAGTGTGTCATTTATAACAACGGGCAGAGACTCAAGATTTTTGGCAATATCAGTCTTGATGGCAAAACCAACACCAGATTCACGTTTCTCAGAACTTGGTTTTCCAATCCAATAAAAAGTGTATCCACCTTCAACTTCCTCTAGCTGTCCTGTATCAGCAAACCTAGTTTTAGAAAGAGCTGCAACAGAAATTCTATGATGCCTTACACGTGCTACGATAGCGGTTTTTCGTTCAGGGTTCTTTTTGTTATCCTGGGATGTTCTTACATTCCAAGTCGCAATGAACATATTCGTTCCATGTATTTTGTTTATATTCTTGATTTTGGTGCAAATATTGGATGCCCAGTCATCTGCATCTGATGACAGGGACATGAGCAAGTAAACAATTTTTAGGTCACCTCCCCATGAAGAGGAAAGCAGTGCCATCCTATAAAGGGCTGCTTTATGAAAGGAGGGCACGAGTCACACAGTTACTTGCGGGTGTTGTGAAAAACGGTCATCTACCTTCCACCACCTATGTGCAATGTTCATGCTAGTAACTACCAGTGACATCCTTCACCTGTTCCCGTCACAACCACATCATCGCCACAGGTTTTATTGAGTTATTATTAGTTAAAAAAAGCACATATCGATGTACCAAACCTTAGGCTTAAATGAGTGAAAATTGTTCACTGAACAACGGGCACTTTGATTTGTTTTAAGTGGTCATTGCTTGTGCTGAACAAAGTACACTCTCTCCATCGGATTAATATGGTCTGTACAGGTGCATGCATGTGCCACACGTCAGATGATAAAGCGATCGCAGGATTTTCTTGTAAGAGTGTTCCATTTCCTAGATCAGTTGTGAGCCAACACTAAAGGGCCTGATCCACCCTGGTAAGCTTTCTGTGTAGCTGGGTACCATACCAGCTATTTCTTGGTCCTTGACTCTAACTGTTAGTTCAATCTAGTGGACACATTGCTTAGCGATTCTGTACCAACACCGTCCCCTCACAAGGTTTGACAGGCCTGCTGAGATCAGTATCCAATGTATAGCTCTTGGAGCTAGCAAGTGAGAGATTTAGGAGATGGGTGAGGACCAGTGGTCTCTGTCCATCCTATTGGGTGTAGCAGCCAGATATTCAAAGGTACTACCTCTACCCAGAACCCCCTAAAATTATAGACAAAACAAAATAAAATATATTTTGGTGGGTATTTATTTATTTGTCAGTTCCAATTTTAGCAAAAGCCATTCTTTGACGAATTGCATTCATTGTTGATTATTGTACGACACGAATCTCAGATATTGTGATAATTTGCTTAATTGTCCAGTTTTTTCTATAGAGTTAACAACCAATATTCCTTCAATCCCTGCTGGTAACAGTCTTGTATATTTCAGTATCTGATCATTACTTCCTTGGAAAAGGATCATTCAAAAATCGTTTTATAGGATCAGCCTGACAACTTATTTTCCAGACAATTATATTAGCCGTTTATTTTATTATTTGTTTTATTGTCTATATATCTTATGGCTCGCTATTTTTCAAAGTGTGTACCATAGTATATGCATTTGATTACTGTGGTTTTTGTAATCAAACAACTTGATAAATCAAAAAGTTTTATTTACATTACGCTAATATGACAAGAGAGAGAGAAAGAGAGAGAGAGAGTGAGAAAGAGTTCGGATCAGTATGAGACAATGTGTAGTGACAGTGGCAGAAGTTTATCAGGTGGCTTCTCTCTGTCTGACTCGTGTCTTTATATTTTTATATTGACATCAACCACATTCCTTGATTGGAATCTAATTGCTCGCTTATTTTGACGTTCGATTTGAAATATTTTTTTAGCAATCCCAATCGAGTTAAAATATTTTCTCTCATTATTTTATGATCTCAATTCTTCGATCGAAATGTGGGTTGATGTCATCGACAGCAATCTGGTTTTGCCCGGATCCGATATTGCGTGTGTGCAATACATCCAATATATTCTAGTGTTGTCCGTCACCTATACAACATTGTTAAGATGTTTAAAAAAGCTATTCATCCCGAAATGAGAAAAAAAAAACGTCAATACTGTATAATCACTCAAATCAAATCAATGTTACCATAACGTGTTAGAATTTCCATAAAAATATCTTGCTAACAAAATGATGAATCAATTTAATTTGTATTAGAAAGCTATTATCACTAATCACAGTGCATGATCAATCGCTATAAATTTGCGACTTGCTTTGAAAATGCTTTTTTCTCCAACTTGCTTTATTGGCTGCTGACTGCTATTCAGCCTTATAGAAAAATAAAGGCAAATAAAAAATGGCATACATGTTCGACGTGAAAGACGAAGAAATATATATAAAGAAAGAGAGAGAGAAAGAGAGAGAGAGAAGATAAAGTATATATATATATATATATATATAGAGAGAGAGAGAGAGAGAGAGAGAGGAGAAAAAGAGAAAAAAAAGGTGAAATTTAATTTGTTTATGAAATTTTACGCAAGACTGAACAAATACGGCGCAGTATATATACTTAGTAAGCATTTCATTCCAAGCAGCAACTATCGATCGCTTCAAGAGATCAGCGGGATTGTATTATTTTCCATCTAGATAAATTTAACTTGAACGCCAACCGAAGCGTTCTCAATGGTAGCATTGTTGATTGAATTTACCGATCATTTCACAACTGCGAATTGTCCTACAGAAAAATAGTGTTTCGCAATTCTTTTAATATGAATGAGAGCATTCTCTTGTTGAAAATATGCAGTTTTCTACGGACAACAACTCAAATCTTCTAAAGCAAGAGTGGCGATGATGTTTTTGCGTTTCCCCCAAATTTTACAATTAACTTTATCATTGTACACTGTAATGTTGAAATTTTACCCCATTTCAGGTTATATTTCAGTCATCCTATTACATTGAAAGTTATCCGTATGTTTCTATCCATGAGAGAATCAGTTTCTGGTTCTCATGCTTGTACTCTATAACTAATCGTATTTCGTATGTTTGGAGTTAAATTCCCCGAGAATCTACTAATTAAAAATTCTTCCAGAATCTACTAATTAAACGTACACGAACAACATTTGCTTAGTAACACACTTCTTATACACAGAAAAATAGCTGTAAAATAGCTGAACAGATGCATTGTATGTGAGTTGTAGTTCTGCTTCTATTTATAATTATTGAATAAAGGAACGTTTCAGAATTGTTTACCATTTGTGCTTACATAAACCAAACCATTCCAGTAGAGACAGATCCAGGAATTCTCTCAGATCGGACAGTTTTGAACCCACTTTGCTGGAACTGTCGTACCTGCTAACAACAGAAATGGCGAAGAGATAGGACAGACAACTGTTTTCTAATTTATAAATCGCCAGGTGGACTGGTAGGATACTTTTTGTTTCCGGTTACCGATTTCCACGTACAGTTTTTCGAGTTAACAGGGTTTCAACTGATTCAACACCGTGCTTACTATGAAGCATGATTTTGTTATCGAGCACTTATTTATGGCGTGAAAGTTCAGTTATCTGTGTTCTCGTGCCATGCAATAGTTTCAAACATTCATCACTATATAGCCTTCTAAAGATTTCTTTGTCAGAGTGAATATTTTACAGCATTCACTTAAATACATATTCCTATAACTGGACTTTGTTCAACATTGAAAATGGTGTCCACGAGAACATGTCGACAGACAATTTCTGATTGGTTGAATTAATTGTGATAGTGATTTTTTTTTCTTGCTCTATTTTCTTGATTAACGATTGTTGATAAAGAATGATGTCTATTCCCATAGACTTAAAGGTTATAACACCCCCCCACACACACAAATCGTATTTGTTGCACAGAACTAACTAAAAAATATTTTCCCCTTGCGGCATTGGAAGAAAATTCACGAACTTATTTCACAATTTTTATTTGACAGGAATGAATTATTGTCAGAAAAAATGCTCCAAATATTTTTTCTATAAAGAAAAATGAAAGAAAATCATTTTTCACAATTTAAATTATTTTTCGTTATTTTAGTCGATCAGACTCCACTACCTCGATATATTTTTTCGTTTCTTCGTCAAAAAGACGTCAACGAGTTCCTTTTAAATATTTATTGGCAAGGAGACATGGCGCTGCCAGGGATTGAATGAGGATTTACAATTCGAATACTTTCGATAAAGAGTAGGGAAAATTTTTGTTCATGGAATCTACGTTTAGATTTAGGCACAGATAAAAAGTAGGGAAAATTTTTGTTCATGAAATCTACGTTTAGATTTAGGCACAGATAAAGAGTCTTGAAGATTATAGAAGTGTGTAGTGGTCGGCCATCCGATATTGACAACGATCAATTAAGAACCTTAGTTGAAGCCCACTCGCAAGAACTTTCTCATCAACCTGATGATATGTATATATATAGATTAAGACGTAGGATGGAAGGAGAAGGAGGTAAAATATCGACGTAAAAACCGTTAGATTAATCTCAAATAGTTTCGGCAGCAATTAGCAATTACTCACTTTCAGACACAGCAATATAATCCTGATAATTAATTACTTTTAAAAGTGGAAGAAAAAACATGAATCTCTATTTAGCATGTATCGTCGAAAAAGCAGATATTATTTTAAAGCGAAGCCACTCAACACTTATCTTCCTTGGCCACTTGGTGAGATTTGTGTGATTCTGCGCTTTTTGGTTTTAATTTCTTGCCTGGAGTACAAGTAGGTGCGTCTACGACAAGTGGAAAGTTAGATAAGGGAGATGTAATTACAGTTTTCGTCTCAAACTCCGAGCCCTAAAGCCGTGTTCTATTTTCATAAGAACTACCACCACCACCACCACTTACACACAATTTGTTTTGTCTTTCCCTTGTAATTTGTCTTGCGTGTCTATCATTTATTAGTCTCCCAATACTATATTCACCCGAATGCGTGTTACTTCATATTTTCTGTTAATAGTTATTTAGTCGCACATTAAACTCATAATCTATATACCTATGCACTATAACATATACAATATATATATATATATATATATATATATATATATATATATATATATATATATATATATATAAAACACTATATAACACATGCACTCATGATATATATATATGTATATATATATATATATATATATATATATAAAAGTGAACGTGTATGTGTGTGTGTATCTCTGTGTGTGTGTGTGTGTGTACATTTCCCTACGCAATAACTCTCTCAATTTTCAGTCTACATACTCAAAATTGGATATACAGGGTACAGAGATTTGGAAAAATCTTTGTGATCGTTTTTCGGCCAAAAATTTGTCTGTTAAGGGGTCAAAGTTCAGCGATTTGACCTTTGAGAACGCTACCAAACTCCTTCGACAATTTTGGGTCTAAACACTTGAAATTTTAGATATAGGTTCCTTGGACATGTATCTAACTTAATAACTTGATTTTATGGCCCCAAACAATAAATATTAAGGGGATATAATAGGGGGCAAAGTTAAAAAAATTGACCGCTTTTTTTTTGCTCAACATACACCCTCAAACATCCGGGCAACGTCGGGCTTAAATGCTAGTATTTATAAAAGTGAGAATGTGCGCGCGTATTTCAGGACAGTCTCAAACAATATACTCAACGAAGTTTTGATCTACAGACTTAAAATTTCGTATATAGGATATTCAGATATGCGGATTTTTTTCAAAATCCGTTTCATCCCGAAAAAGGGCTGCTAAGGAGTCAAAATTTAAAAATTGGTATATGTGAGTAACTATATTTTTTATCTGTTTGCTTACTGTTTCACCATTCGCATGCGTGAATAGTTCACATTATAGATTATCTATGTCAAGAATAAGTAGTTTGAAGACACCTTTTAAGGAAAGTGTCACGCTGGTCTAATGGTTATCGTACTTGATTCACTGTCTTCCGATTTTGGTTTAAACTCAGCTTGGGTATTATTTCTTTTTTGCTTACAAAAATTAATGGTTTAGGAAAAAAAACCCTAATACTTGCATGAACATATATCAATTTCTTTTCGTTTTTTATTTCGTTTTTTAAAAAGAAATTTGACATTACATTTAATATCTGCGGGTTTTCTGTTTATAATAAATAATAATTCTGCATTAATTTAAATATAATATTATATGTCTTTTACGACCGGGCAATGCAGTGCGGCTTGCTAGTATATCTATAAAAGGGAGAATCTGTATGTGTGATGAAACTTTTCACATATATACTCAGCAAGCTTTTGATCTACAAACCTGAAATTTCGTATATAGGGTATTCAGACAAGTGGGAAATTGCTAAGAGGTAAAACCTGAGAAATTAGTACTTGGCGGCCATCGAATTTTTTCTGTTTACGAACTGTTTCACGACTGCGTATGCGCGACCGTAAAACCTGACAGTTTCTTTATGTTAAGAACAAGTCCGTTCAAAAAACACGCTTTGATGGTTTTGCCAATTTGGCCTTATGATTATCGTACTTGTCTTATTGTCTTTAGGTTTTGGTTTCGATTTCAGCTCTAGTCTTATTTTTTTTTTTACTTATAAGAAGTGAACTGTTTAGAAAAAATATATTATTAGCACATGTCTCTTCCGTTTCCGTTTTTTTTATTTCGTTTTTTTTCAAAAGGAATTTTACGTTACGTTTAATATCTACGGTATTTCTGTTTATAATGAATAAGAAATTTGCATTAATTAAAATATAATATTCATGCGTCTTTTGTGACCGGCAACACCGGGCGGCCTGCTAGTGCCACGATAAATGTAAATCCATATTATAATAAACATTTAGTGCATATCTGTCTGTAACTTGAGTTTCGTCCGATTCTCATTTTCAATAATTTTATTTAAAATCATAACGATTAGGATTTAGTATTCTATATTATTGCATCTTTGATATATTATGCAAATAATTTAATAAAACATACCATTGTTATCCCTATCCACATAAAGTTAAGCATGCTTGTATGTGTATACATTTCTATTGAAAGGATACACTTTAAAACTAATTAACCAATCATTATAAGTTTTGGAGCACTACTACTAGACTTATGAGGTCGTAATGCGTGCTACATTTAATTTGGTTTTATACACATGGAGTAAAGAGGGTGAAAATCTTAAATTAAACAAATCAGATTACATTGAATTTACAAAGAATCATTAGAGACCAATTAAGAAAACTTTGCCAAATTTTAATTCTTTTTAAGACTCTTCATACTTAAGCCTTAAATTTTTAATACATTTTTTCGATAATCAAAATCATGGAACAGATTTTAATCAAAGTTAAAAGGATTCTAGATATGAAGTTAAGTAGCATTACAACTTGATTTTGGATCTTCGTAAAAATATATAAAAATGGTGCAAATTTGTTCTGCTTGGGAAATAATTTTATCTGTAAATATTTATTTCGCTATAATAACATTATTTCTGACATTCTATTTTTTTAAAATACAAGGTAAAACGACATGATTGTCGCACTCGAAAAAAACGACAATATTCCATTTCCGTTTATGAAAATCGGCTTTCCTTTTTGTTGCAGACTATTCGGCCAGTTATGTACAAATCTCCAAACCGATTCTTCTATTATGTCAAAATCAAAAATTCTATTATGTACAAATCTCCAAACCGATTCTTCTATTATGTCAAAATCAAAAATTCTATTATGTACAAATCTCCAAACCGATTCTTCTATTATGTCAAAATCAAAAATTCTATTATGTACAAATCTCCAAACCGATTCTTCTATTATGTCAAAATCAAAAATTCTATTATGTACAAATCTCCAAACCGATTCTTCTATTATGTCAAAATCAAAAATTCTATTATGTACAAATCTCCAAACCGATTCTTCTATTATGTCAAAATCAAAAATTCTATTATGTACAAATCTCCAAACCGATTCTTCTATTATGTCAAAATCAAAAATTCTATTATGTACAAATCTCCAAACCGATTCTTCTATTATGTCAAAATCAAAAATTCTATTATGTACAAATCTCCAAACCGATTCTTCTATTATGTCAAAATCAAAAATTTTATTATGTACAAATCTCCAAACCGATTCTTCTATTATGTCAAAATCAAAAATTCTATTATGTACAAATCTCCAAACCGATTCTTCTATTATGTCAAAATCAAAAATTCTATTATGTACAAATCTCCAAACCGATTCTTCTATTATGTCAAAATCAAAAATTCTATTATGTACAAATCTCCAAACCGATTCTTCTATTATGTCAAAATCAAAAATTCTATTATGTACAAATCTCCAAACCGATTCTTCTATTATGTCAAAATCAAAAATTCTATTATGTACAAATCTCCAAACCGATTCTTCTATTATGTAAAAATCAAAAATTCTATTATGTACAAATCTCCAAACCGATTCTTCTATTATGTCAAAATCAAAAATTCTATTATGTACAAATCTCCAAACCGATTCTTCTATTATGTCAAAATCAAAAATTCTATTATGTACAAATCTCCAAACCGATTCTTCTATTATGTCAAAATCAAAAATTCTATTATGTACAAATCTCCAAACCGATTCTTCTATTATGTCAAAATCAAAAATTCTATTATGTACAAATCTCCAAACCGATTCTTCTATTATGTCAAAATCAAAAATTCTATTATGTACAAATCTCCAAACCGATTCTTCTATTATGTCAAAATCAAAAATTCTATTATGTACAAATCTCCAAACCGATTCTTCTATTATGTCAAAATCAAAAATTCTATTATGTACAAATCTCCAAACCGATTCTTCTATTATGTCAAAATCAAAAATTCTATTATGTACAAATCTCCAAACCGATTCTTCTATTATGTCAAAATCAAAAATTCTATTATGTACAAATCTCCAAACCGATTCTTCTATTATGTCAAAATCAAAAATTCTATTATGTACAAATCTCCAAACCGATTCTTCTATTATGTCAAAATCAAAAATTCTATTATGTACAAATCTCCAAACCGATTCTTCTATTATGCCAAAATCAAAAATTCTATTATGCACAAATCTCCAAACCGATTCTTCTATTATGTCAAAATCAAAAATTCTATTATGCACAAATCTCCAAACCGATTCTTCTATTATGTCAAAATCAAAAATTCTATTATGTACAAATCTCCAAACCGATTCTTCTATTATGTCAAAATCAAAAATTCTATTATGTACAAATCTCCAAACCGATTCTTCTATTATGTCAAAATCAAAAATTATATTATGTACAAATCTCCAAACCGATTCTTCTATTATGTCAAAATCAAAAATTCTATTATGCACAAATCTCCA
The DNA here is from genome assembly GCF_053919585.1 of Euprymna scolopes. Lineage (NCBI taxonomy): Eukaryota > Metazoa > Mollusca > Cephalopoda > Sepiida > Sepiolidae > Euprymna > Euprymna scolopes. The sequence goes on from NC_136491.1 coordinate 1,700,340, forward strand.
AACCGATAGAAGCCTTCTATTATGTCTAACAGTGACACAATGTTCAAGTCATGCTCTCTACGAATCCAAGTTATGACAACAGGCCCATTATCAGCGCCCCCCAAATGCATCGATGGATTTCTACGAATCACAGGTATGTACCCAGGGTGATGAAAACAACATTTCCGGCCACATTTATAGTCTTTGGTATTGTTTCAAGTGAGGGCCATATTATACCACTTTACATCTTCGACGTCGGCTTGAAAGTCAACACCAAAGTGCATATGAATGTGCTGAACCGTGTGGTGATCACCTGGTGCAATCAGGTGGCTGCTGGCAGTAGGAGGACTCGGCGCCAGCCCCAAAGTCCAAAGAGACCCAGGCTTAGAATCAGAAGGAGCTCACTGCCCCCTCTTTCTCCGACTTGAACCCGCTGAACTACGTCAGTTGGTCATACGTCAAGAGCATCACTAACATGATATCCCACAACACAGAAGCCAGCCTGATCGCCGCCATCCGCCGAATATTCGCCGAGCTCCCGCCGGCGCTTGTGAAAAAGGCATGCTTCCAGTTCCGGACCGGTATCGAGGCGATAATTGAGGCTGAAGGGGGATGCATTGAATATATGTCAGCCTCACTACATAATCAATTTACCTGAATTTATTTTTTTATAATAAAACTTTTAAAATAAAGCTGTTGTGTTGTTTTCTTTAGGGTGACAACTTTATCATTCCATCTTTTATTATAACGATTATGATAATCGACGACCGGCACATTTTTCGGCATTGTCTCCCTGTCTCCTCACACTTCACTGTTTAGTGATTTAGAAGCAACAAAAGGGGAATATAACAGATTTGCTTTGACTAGGTAATTTTTCGCAGTATGAAAGAACTTATTTGTTGGCGGCATTTCCTCAGCTTGCTAGGATCACATTAAGGCGCACAAAGGAACGAACAACTAACAAAGCTATTTTTATGAATTTTGATTCGTGTATGACACAAGATTGAAACGCAATAATTACACATAACTTAGTAGAAAAAATAATTTACTAGAAATTGTACGAATGATTACATTTTGAGCACCGAAAAATAGTAATAACCGCAAACAAGCTAATATTGAAAAATTGAAGAGTATTGAATAGTCTGTAACATTTGAATAGAAACAAACAAGACCAAATTTGCTTATAGTAAACAAAGAAGAAAATATTAGGTCTTAAAATAATTAAACTAAGCAAATCTGTCTCATTTTAATATAAATATATATATTATCATTAGTTTATTAAATTTATTAAATCTATGTATCTATAAATGTGAGAATGTAGGTGTGTGAGGACATTATCAACCTATATACTCAACGAACATTTGACCTACAGACTTTAAATTTGGAATATAGGTTATTCAGACTTATGAAAAGGGGTCAAATTGAAAATTGGTACGTGGGGGGAGAGTCATCGGATTTTTATCTGTTTGTCAACAGTTTCAGGAATGTGTATGTGTAAATGGTTCGAATGACAGATTCCGTATGTTTAAAATAAATTGGTTTGATAACACTTTTTATAGATCGTATCAAGCTAGTCTAATAGTTATCGGACTTGACTCACTGTCTGTAGGTTTTGGTTTCAATCTCAGCTCGAGTATTTCTGTTTACTTACAAGAAGTGAACTGTTTAGAAAAACATAATGCTCGCATGCACATGTATCAATTTCTTTCCTTTTTTTTCATTTTTTAAAGGAATTTTACATTACGTTTAATACCTGGCAACGTTGGGTACATCTTCTAGTAATTAATATAAGCTAGAATGTATGTTCTTTTTTGTTTCTCTTTGCTTTAGTGTTTCAAAAGTATAAAATATGGTTTTACAAAGAAAGAAAACAATATGCCTTTTTAAATGTATTGGACAATCTTTCATTGCAACATAACGTGTAGATCAGAGTTTCTTAGTAAAATGTCAACATATCAAAGTTTCCTACAAAAAAGATGTTCGTGGCTATAGATGTAAATGTCATAAGCTCATAGCAACCAAATATGCTAAAAGATTACATCAACGGATTTGTCTTCAAGAGGTTCTTAGCTACGCATTTTAGTTATAGACGCCAATTGCACTTTAAACATTATGGACTTTTGTGGATATAAAAGATGCATGGATACATATGTGCATTTTAGAGTTCTATGGCAAGAGATATACGTATCTGATATTATATCTAATCTGTCGGTTGTTTAGTGTAACATATGTGGTTGGGAGAACTCATAGCAAGATATGAGCATTTGCAACTGCACGCCCGTGGAACTCTGTTCCGTATGCCTGCTTCCCACCTGACTACAACTTGGATGTGTTCAAGTCCAACGTTAACAAATTCCTAATGAACCGTCCCCTTGTAAACACTTCATCAAATCTCCACACTAACGTAATGTACTTGCAATAACCCTTATCCCTGAGTGGCTTCCGGGCCTTAATAAGTGGTGACCACTGTGTAAAAAAAAAGAGAGGTACAGATTTGGGTAATTTTGCGCTTCCTAACGACACGGGCATATCACAGTTTCATAACGAAAGGCATGTAATAAGTTCATGGCTACATATCACGTGCATATCAATAAGTTCATGTGCATATCGGACATAATTGGTAACATATGTTCATATCAGACATTTATCGTAACGTATGTTCATATCGAACATTCATGGTAACGTATGTTCATATCAGACATACATGGTAACGTATGTGCATATCAGACATTCATCGTAACGTATGTTAATATCAGACATTCATCGTAATGTATGTTCATATCAGACATACATCGTAATGTATGTTCATATCGAACATTCATGGTAATGTATGTTCATATCAGACATTCATCGTAATGTATGTTCATATCAGACATACATCGTAACGTATGTTCATATCAGACATTCATCGTAATGTATGTTCATATCAAACATTCATGGTAATGTATGTTCATATCAGACATTCATCGTAATGTATGTTCATATCAGACATTCATCGTAACATATGTTCATATCAGACATTCATCGTAATGTATGTTCATATCAGACATTCATCGTAACGTATGTTCATATCGAACATTCATGGTAATGTATGTTCATATCAGACATTCATCGTAATGTATGTTCATATCGAACATTCATGGTAATGTATGTTCATATCAGACATTCATCGTAACGTATGTGCATATCAGACATTCATGGTAATGTATGTTCATATCAGACATTCATCGTAATGTATGTTCATATCAGACATTCATCGTAATGTATGTTCATATCGAACATTCATGGTAATGTATGTTCATATCAGACATGCACGGTAACGTATGTGCAAAACAGGATATCTATGGTAACGTATGTTCATATCAGATATTCATGGTAACGTATGTGCATATCAGGCATTTATCGTAATGTATATTCATATCAGACCTAGGAGGGGAGGAGTATGGCGACTATTGTTTCTTCTCCTCTTCCTTTTGTTTTTTTCTTCTTTCTCTCCCCTGGGTGTACATACCGCGTGATCGGATTTAATATTAATCGTTAGGAATATTAAGTAACGTATTATTTTTTATAATGGAAAACGAGAATAATGATTTAATCAGTCGTGAAAAATTTAAAACTTCTGAGAATTGTGTTTTTATGTATTAAACGAGGAAATTTGGAAATATTAAATCTTGAGAGTTGAATTGATTTTTGAAAAAAAAATTGTTTTGTTACCCCAGTCTGGGAGGATACGCTTATTAAAACTAAACAGAATTAGTGAGAGTTCGGTCGAGGATAATTAAAGGCATTAGTTTCCGATATTAAATGGACCTTTGGAGGAATGAAAATTTTCCCTCAGTCAGGAAGGATTTCTTATTTGCGAGATAGTAGTTTAGAGGCCGCACTTTTAGCAGGAATTACTTGGAATTAATTATTAGTATTTTTTTTTTAGAATTTTTTTATAGTTGTGAATGAGTTTGAATTATCGAACCAGGTTCGATAGATCGAGGAATCGTGTATTCTTGGAGGCGGAAGGATGGCACCTCCGACCTTCAGATCCCCGTGGAAAATTAGGGATGAGGAAAAATGGTGACGACTCAATCGAGTTCTTTTGTTGGATGTGGTGACCGGGGGCGAAGTGCTCTAATCGATGATGGCTAATTTGCATGATCTGCTGGTGCAGTCCTACTGAGAAAGCGACGAGGATGAAGGGTTTCTTAGCCCTTAATTGTGTTTTTTGTTTTGTGGACATCTACTGCGCTGCTTGTGAGAAGGAGTGCCATTTTCAGAAAGACTAGCTAGGTAATAATCACCCAATCGAACCGACTGGTAACTTTAGTGAACGATTTGCGGCCTTATAGGGAATTAATTAGCACCCATAGAAGAGGGATTGAGCAATTTGATATATTAAGGAGGAAATTAGTGAATATCTATGCACAGGTGGGGCAATATATGCAGATATTGGGTCCCTTGGAGGACGAGACGCGCATTTTGAGGCACCGGTGGATCGGTCAAAGGAATCATTATCAAAGAATTAGGAACCTGGAATCCAGGCCTAAGAGAGCGGTTATACCAATAATAGGCAAAACCTTAGAAGCATTATTTGGACTGGTTACAGAAGAGCATTTCGAATAAATAAGGACCCGAATAGAGCAGATAGAGGAAGGGCAGAAAACGTTAACACAAGTTACCAAGGAGGGGTTATCAATATTAAATATTACGAGAGTAGAAGTGCAGGAAAATAGGGAAGGTCTTAACGGTATAATCAGTCAATTGGAAATTTTGCATGAAGAATTGTGGAATGTGTCTAGTCGAATTGAGACTGAGTTTTCGAGAGGGGAAGCCTTTTTACAGAGATATTTACAGTTAATGCACATGATGCGACGGTTACAGCGCACCGAGCAATCATAGGGGCTCAATTGGACGCTCTAGCGTTAGGACATTTGTCACCTAGTGTAATAAGTCCGGATCAGCTGCGAAATGCGTTAGAAGATATATGGCAGAAACTACCATCGCGCCTACAACTTCCAGTTAACCCTGAGGAAGGGTTGTGGAAATATTATAACACCCTGGGGTGTAGTGCGCGTTTGGAAGCTGAAAGAATATTAGTGTTTGTATCTATACTATGTTTCTGGGATCGAGGAACTGAATACGAGGTTTATCAGGTTATTACTCCACCCGTTCCATATCCACTGGACACACCCAAGTTGGGGTTGGTAGCCAGTTACAGAGTGGAGTCAAAGTATGTAGCATTCAATATGGCCAGAGATAAATTTATGCTGTTGAATCAACGAGAGGCAGGAAAATGCCGAAATAATGGTCTTGGAATTTGTCGGTCACAGAGTCCGTTGTATGTCACTGGAGATCATGAGTTGTGTGTGTTGAGATTATTTCAGGGGGATGAGAGAGTGATAAATAGCGTCTGCAAGTTTGAAGTGGCAAGTGAAGGTCTTTTGCCACTGGCTATACGAGTAGCTGAAGGCACCTGGTTGGTATCCACGCAACAGAGTGCTGACAAAAACAGGATGCAACCTGAAGACCTCCCTGATGCTGAAATCCAGAGGAACTGAAGACGACTTGAAGATCTTTTCTTTTCTTTTCTCTCTGTTTTATCTAAAATTCTTGCAGGGCGCTGAGCTGAGAACCGTCGAAAGAAAGCCCCAACGATACCTTGAATGACCGTCTATTGAGGTGAGAAGAAGTCCTCAGTGAAAGAAAATCTAAAATATGAAAGAAGACTTGAAGTGTGAAATAAAAGGTGAAGGTTTAACTACAACTGTTTAAGGTGAGAAATATTCCCCTAGCTCAATAAAACGCGAGTCCTTTGAGAACCCTGATTAGGGCTGCATACCCTGTATTACGAGACTGTGCTGTTGATAGCAGCGAAGTGAAAAGAAAAAAACCCTTGACAAATAAGAACTCTTGTAAATTGTGACTGTGACTCTGTGAAAAAAAAATTGAACTATGATAACATTTTTGAAAAAAAAGGGGGAAAAACTTTTAAACAAGGGAAGTAACTCTTACGAGTAATTGATGAACTTAATATATTTTATGGAGTGACAATTTTTTAAATGATGATTATCTTATCTTTGAATTATTAATGTGAATAGAAAAAAAGAATACATAACCAAAGAAAAAATTGCACGTGAAAAACAAAGGAAATTATATTAGCCCTGACGAACTTTGAACTTTTTACATTTTGAATGATTTTAGTTTGAACTTTTACATTTTTGATGATTTTACGAACTTTTTTTGAATTAACTTTCTTATGAACTTTTGAATGAAAAAGGGGGAGAACCCTGCATAAAAAGGGTGGATATGGGATTGTGTATATGTTATCTTTTTGACAGATTATTTGAGGATGCAGAGAGGGGTCTGTGAAAAAACTTCTGACAGCGAACTGTTAAAAGGGATGGAGTGGTGGTTTAAGGAATTAGACTCCATTGGTTCTACGAAGCAATACAGTCTAATGGTGGCGAATGTAACGTAATCCCCCATTGAGGAGCGTTAGAACTACGCTGAGGTAGCTTTGTATTCCCGGGTGATGCCAGAAAACCCAAGGATTTAAGATAGAGAAGATAGATATATATATTTTTTATTTCATGTCAAAATAGATATTGTTTTAAACCAGAGAAATATATTTTTACGGCTAAAAGTTGATAACAGGAAATTTCACTTATAACATTATCTGGCCTTAAATGAACTCAAGGTCGGATGTCAGAATTGACATCTGAACTTGCAAATCGTGAGAATCAGTAATTCAGATTTCAGGTGTGGTAAACGTACCCACGCAAAACCCTTAAGCTTTCGATTTCGTGGCGAAATCTTATTGGCTGGGGAGAATTTTCACCCCGCCACATACCCCAGAATGTCCTGTTGCTATCGCGCACAGAAATAACTTTTTCCATAGCTACCAACGTAATAGATGCACTGAGACTAAAGCTGCTTTCAGGAACGCCAGAAACCACTATAAAAGAGTAGTAAAAAATGCAAGAGAGCTATATGCCCAGTCTGTTAAATCCAAAGTAGCGTATCAGCGGCTTGGTTCCCACCAGTTCTGGCAAATAACAAATAGGATCCTGAACAGAAGTGTGCGTTCTATCCCAACCATTATCAATGGACCAGAGGTCATCTCGTCAGCATCATACAAGGCCAAACTATTTGAAAAGAACTTTGCAGCTAATTCTACTCTATGCGACGAAGTCCATCAACTCCCCATATTTCCTCCTATAACACAGAACACGCTAGGTAACATACAAAAATCCGTGCATGAGGTCGCCAAGCTAATCAAGAATCTTGATTCCAGTAAAACAACTGGCCCTGACGAGATCCCAATTATAGTGTTAAAATGTTTCAACCAGAACTTGCTCCCATACTTACGAAACTGTTTAAGCGTTGCCTTAAGGAGAAGTGCTTTCCGACTCCCTGGAAAACCTCATCAGTATGCCCTGTATTTAAGAATTCAGGTGATAAGTAATCTCCCTCTCAGTACAAACCAATAAGTCTCCTGTATGTTATGAGTAAGTTGCTGGAATCCATATTAAATAGAGAAATAGTAAACCACCTCAGCAGAAACAATCTTCTTAGTGACACACAATATGGTTTCCGTTCTGCGAGATCTACCGCAGATGTGCTAACGGTTATATCTCACAGAATTAGTGAATCTCTTGACAAAGGCTTCCTTTCAAGGGCAATTGCTCTTGACATATCAAAGGCCTTCGATAAGGTATAGCATAAGGGCCTACTTCCCAAGATTTCCAGCTACGGTATAACTGGAAATGTTTTCTCAATCATTAAATCATTTCTCTCTGATAGGCTCATAAGAGTAGTGGTCGATGGACAAAAATCAGAGGCCTGCAGTATTAATGCTGGAGTCCCTCAAGGGTCAATCCTGGGCCCAACTCTCTTCCTGATCTACATCCATGATCTCCCTAAACACATACTTAAATCATTCGTTGACATCTATGCTGATAACACGACCATCTACGGCAACACATCAAAGGCTGTAAATGACAAAGTTCTCTCTGATTCTCTCTCCTCTGATCGCGAGCGCGTGGTTCAATGGGGGGGGGAAGACGTTGCTAGTTACCTTTAATGCATCTAAAACACAACTCCTATCTTTACATCATCAACGCTCTGATCCCGATCTGACATCAATTGACATTGATGGCTCTCGTCTAGGAGAGGCCCCGTGTTTTGACAAGCTTCTGGGTTTGTCCTTTACTCCTGATCTGAAATGGAACACGTACATCAAGTCTGTTGCCAAGGTCGCTGGAAAGATGGTGGGATCCTTCTACCGCTTCAGAAGATATCTCAATACTGATGCAATTCTCTATCTATATAAAAGCCAAGTACGTCAAAGGATGGAATACTGCTGCCATATCTGGGCAGAAGCTGCTAAAAACAGCCTATCCTGCTTTGAAAGAGTACAAAATAAACTTCGTGGCTTAGTGGGAGATGGCCTTTTCTCTACCCTGCAACCTCTCTCCCACAGAAGAGACGTTGCGAGCCTATCCTGTTTTTATCGTTATTTCCATGGCCGATGCTCGTCTGAACTCCAATCTCTGGTCCCCCCTCGCCAATCTTTCACGATAAACACCCGTCTAGCTGAATGCACTGTGAAAAATTTCCCCCACTCTTTATCTGTGCCTAAATCCAAACGTGGATTCCATGAATAAAGCGTCTTTCTTAGAACAGCACGCCTGTTAAACTCTCTGCCTGCTTCCCACCGGACTACAACTTGGATGTCTTCACGTCCAACGTTAACAAATTCCTAATGAACCGCCTTCTTAAGAAAACACTTCATTAAATCTCCACACTAACGTAATGTACTTGCAATAACCCTTATCCCTGAGTGACTTCCGGGCCTTGAAAGTGGTGACCACCGTGTAAAAAATCTTACTATATATACGACTGTCGTGCGAAAATTAGCAGAGTGGAGAGTTTCAGATCAGTTAGAGTTGGGAGTTGAAGCAGACTGCTTGTTGAATCCGAGAAGAGACGTGACCCCTTCCCACCCCAGCCATCCATCTGTCGTTGTCTGTGAAGAGATTTGAGACTTTGAAAAGAATTTACAACATCTTAATGAAAATTGTAAAAACATTTTTGTACATAATTTTGTGAAAATTAAGCTTCTGTAGATAGACTACAATTGTTTGCCTTTCTTCCTGCCTACCGCTTCGATATTCGCTTTCAGCATACCGGAGTTCATGTAACAACCTCAGAGAAGTCTAGACGACACGAGCCAAGAATTTCAGATAAAGAAGAGTTCTTAACCACCTTCTCGAGTGAGGCGTTATAGTAACGTATGTGCATATCAGACATTCATGGTAACGTATGTGCATATCAGACATTCACTGTAACGTATGTGCATATCAGACAATCATGGTAACGTATGTGCAAAACAAGATATCTATGGTAACGTATATTCATATCAGATATTCATGGTAACCTATGTGCATATCAGACATTCATGGTAACGTATATGCATATTCAAGCTTTATAGAAATAGATGTGACTATCTGATTTCTATGGAAACTGATGTGCGTGTCAATGATTTATGTGAAAAATATGTACATTTCAAAGTTACATGGCAATACAGACACACACACACACGCATATATATATATATATATTATGAAATAGAGCGCGTATGAAAATATCATCAGCAGCGAAGAATGGATGGTAAGCGATATTTTTAGCCGCAGGAGCAGCGTTTGAACGCGCATGTAAATTAGGAAGTGTGACCGAGCTGGTGAAAAGGGAAAAGGAAACAAAGACACCACGTGGTCGGGGAGAAAGAAGTTGGCGTCGAAGGAGACGGCTGTGTAAAGTGAAGGCGAGAATGGGCCGGCTGTGGCCGGTGTGCGGTCGGAGAAAAGAGATATGCAATTAAGGTTAGATAAACATGTGGCAGCTCGAGATTTTTAAGTGGTGTTGAAACAGAAGAGTAACGGTAACACATGTTTTGTTTAGAAAGAGAAAATACCTACGCGGATTTATTTATTTCTATTTTTTTCGTTGGTTTGTTCATGTAGCGTTACATTTTAGAGCATATAAGAAGTTTAAGGAAGAATGTCTATTTCATTCGTTATGCATTTGTGACTTTCGAAGTAACCTATAGGAATGCTTGGCAGTAAATGTTCGTGTGCATATTAACTCTTCATTCTAATAGACAGGCATGTCAAACTCCATGGTATGCATGCTAGAAGTTTATGAGAGATAGTATGCTGGTATGCATGTAACAGCTTTATTGCAGCAGTTGTGCCTACGAGTTCTCATTTAATACAAATGTATTGGCGGATCATATATCTCGAGGTTGTTTCAAAGATTATTCGCAACACATGTGCATGTCACACCGTCATAATAACAGATGTTCATGACAAAGCTTGCTGAGAGTATATGTGCATTTCATTTCATCAATGGGAACATGTATGCACGTAATGGCTTCACATATAAATATGTGCATTTGAAAGATTCGTCGCAACAGATGCACATGTGTAAAAGCATAATGGCAACATCTGTGAATACATCTAAGCACAGATTCCATGAACAAATCTTTCCTAGAACTTCCGCCTGTTGAATTCTGTTTCGACTGTCTGCTTTTGGGTTGACTACAATATAGTCGTCTTCAAGTCAAATGGAAACAAGTTCTCGCTAAGCCGACTTCTTAAATAATAAAATTATACCTATTTTCGTCTATTAACAATAACTACGCTGTTGTCCCGGTGATCACTGTATATTCGTTAACCCTTATCCGTGAGTGGCCCTTGGATCTTGAGAAGTGGTGACTCACGTGTAAAAAATGTTAGTATTTTATGTACATAAATGTGCATATCAGGGCTCCATGGTGATAAATATACATATAGTAGGTATAAAAATAACGTTCTTTGACGTTCAACTTCAAAAGATCATAACTCCTTTCATAATAAACTTTATTAATCGAAATAAGAACCATTAGAATTTACACATTTTTTTCCAACGAGAAACAAGTTTATTTATCTCATTAGAATAGAAATCCGGAGTTCTGGAAGCGATGAAGTCATTGAAGCATCATCTCGGTTTTTGAAGCATTTTTCGCGCAGGAAATTGTTGAGATACTTGAAAAAGTGATAACCGGTGGGCGAGATGTCCTGTGATTATGGCGGATGAGGTAGAATCTCGTAACCCAATTCGACCGGCTTCTGCAGGGTCAGTTGAGCAACATGCGAGCGAGTGTTGTCATGGAGGAGAGTTGGGCCCTTCATATTGACAAATCTCGGGCACATACGTTGGCGCTTCTGGAGCATTTCGTTAATTTGTTCGGCATTACTTCTCCGCCGTAATCGTTACGCTCGGATTCAGAAGCTGTGATGAATGAGACTAGCCGCAGACCACCAAACAATTACCATAACCTTTTCTGGTGCAATTTCTACTTCGGGAAGTTTTGTGGAGGTTCTCCAGGATCCAATTACTGGGCCGAACGTCGCCGGTTGTCGTAGAGGATCCACTTCTCATCACGCGTCACAATCTGCTCGAGAAATGGATAATTTTTGTTGCGTAGAAGGAGCGTAGAAGAAACCTCAAAACGACGATTTCTTTGACTATCGTTCCATTCATACGGCATCCATTTTTCCAACTGTTTTGATTTGCTTTAAATGGCGAACCACTGTTATGTGGTCGACCTCGAGTTCGACAGCAACTTTTCGAGTAGTTTTGCGAGAATCGGATTCAATTAAGACTTACAAATGTTCGTTATCACGGCAGTCGGCCGGCTGCGACTGTTGTTATCTTCGAGCCTCTCATCACGATTGCGAAATTTCTTGAACCAACGTTGTGCCACACGTTTGTTAGTGGTTCCTGCGCCAAATGCACCATTGATGTCAGGAGCTGTCTCGGCAGTTTTTTGGCTTAGTTTGAACTGGAACAAGAAAATCGTGCCGATTTGAATTTTGTCCATGCTGGCGAAAAGCCTGCGAAAAGATGAATGAAGAAGTTGAGAACGGTAACTTTTTGGGGTATCGGAATCAGAAAATTTTGTAAATATTTTCCGATGCCAAAACGATTAATTTTATTATCATTTTTTTTATTTGATTTTGCTTAAAAAACAAACTTTCCACTGCTGGCAGTAATAATAAAATAAATTTTTTTTATTGATTTGATGACTATTATGACTAACATCTACAGATCACCCACAGAAAATGTTTTTACGTTTGAGAAAACATATGCGCATTTAACATGTGTTTTTACCATAATCGGAAAAATACAACATTATAGTTAAATGTTTCGATATTTATCGAGATCGGAATCAGAATCAGTATTTGTATCGGAATCTGGAAAATATTGAAATCGTTCCATCACTGCTAGATATGAAATGCATGTCAAAAGTTCATTGTAACAAAATTGCACGAGATGCATTACTACAGAATTCATAGCAACAGATAATTCCAGATATTTTACATACATTGTTTTAAAGTGTTTGCTATTCATAAGTTACCAGCACTTTATTTTAATGCAAGTCGAGTTTTTCTTTCCACAATGAATAATAATTCTCAGACAGTTGCAGAAAGCATGCAACATCTAACATTGTGTTGACAGTAAAACTAATCTAAGACTATATAGGATTCCAAACATGCGTTATAATTTGATGTCCATATATCTCCAGGGACAATATATAATTGTGATCAGTTGCTTGCGCAAAATCTGAAGAAATTTATATCGTAATATCCAAGCATAAAATGTTCCAACCCAATATTTCTTGAAGAAAGTGTTTAATTAAAGAAAATATTAAATTTTGCAAATGTATTAATTTAGTAGCTTTTAATATTTAATATGTATTAAACAATCAATTCTTTGTAAAAATTAAAAATTATCTTGACAGATATTACATTAAAAATTCTTGTCTATCACATCTTTTTACTTGAGAGTTACCACTTATAAAGGCCCGAGAGTCACAGTGTAATGTTATGACCTTTTAGGTTGTGATCATAGCGTAGTATCTGTTAACTGTGGCAAGCGGGGTCAATGGTCAAAACATTATTATTGTATTCTTATTAATTGATTTGAGCGACGGATGGTCGCTGAATCAGTTATTATGATTAGAAGAATAAACAATTCAATTGGGGAAGAAATGATTGACGTATGAATAGTAAAAGGAATGTGAAAATAGAAAATATATGTAAACATTATTTTGGGGGTTTGAATAAAAAAATAACTCGCTGTGGACATTAGGTTGATCTGAGATACGTAATTAGGTGACGTAAGAGAACACGTGATGCAGTTAGTTTTGGAGAGATTCAGGGAGTTGAGGATTGACCACCAGAGCAGACAGACGTCTAGACAGTGGTGGACAGACAGCTAGGGAGCGAGCTGTAAGAATAGAAAATGTAGACAAACTGTAGATCCTGTGAAAACCATTTGAGACAACTGTAATAAATTTATATTATAAAAATATTAAGAGTTGTTTTAATGGCTTCACAAATAAGAGCAGATATCTCAATTGGATGGTGTTGATCGCTTCATGGTTCGTCACGGAGCAGGGGGAAGATACAGAAGAACTCTTCAAGAAAATAAAAGGTATGAGGCCTATATTATTCTTCTTACATATGAACTGTAAAAATATCCCGTGTGATAAGTCTGATACAACATGATTCAGTTTACACGTCAATATCATGTCCTCCTCGCTATACAACATACATACGATTTATACGTTTATTATTTGTCTGTTAAAAGAACAATATCTTACATCCACTAGATAACACATGACACGTTTTAATATATCATCTCCTCTAATATAAATCAATATACAACAACAGGAGGATAAAGGTTAATGAATGTAAGTTGGTAGTGTAATAATCGTTCATGGTGTAAATTGGTAGAATTTGATTATTTATAGAGACGACCTAATAAGAACTTATTTACATTGGATTTGAAGACTACCACAGTCGGGGATTCTCGGAAAGAAGCTTTGTTCATGGAATCTGCGTTTAAATTTAGGCGCAGATAAAGTGGGGGGATCGTTTATAGTGGTTGTAACTAATCGAGTATTTTTTTTTTAAATTTAGCAAGAGGGGACCATAAATTGGAGTTCCATAGAGCACTTTCCATGCAAATAACGATAGAGCAGAGGTAAGGTCGCAGTGTCTCTTCTGTGGAGAAATGGTTACAGGGAAGTGAAAAAGGCATCATTTACGAGGTTTTAATCCGGTTTTGAACTCTATCAAGGCTGGATAGGGCGCGCTGAGTAACTCCTGCTCAGATGTGGCAACAGTACTGCAGTTCTCGGTTATTTATATAATCTTTATTTAATAACTAGCGGCTGTACATCAAGTACACTCAACATCAAGTACACTCAACATCATCTTACGATCAACGCTTACCCTGTGAACTCTGTAAAATTCCCACATTCACAAAACAAAATCAATGAAAAACAAAAAACAAAAATACTTTAACTAAGGGTTAGGGTAATGAGTAAACGTTGGATAAAATGACGGTTAAAATCCTTACGAACTGCCAGTATTCGAACCTGAAATCTTCTGATCCGTAGTCAGACGCGCTATCCATTACGCCAAAAGTCCTGTCCGTATACCGGAAAATGTTACCGCGACTGTATATAGACAGTGCTTAATTCCATTGACATGGGCAGGTAACTTTTTCGACAATTGCACGAAACGGCCCAAAAACCCTTATTTCAGGCTTTTTTTGTGTGACTGTGTTGTTCGTTATGAACCATATATAGATAAGGACAATCAAGGGACTCACACCTTTCAGGGGAGGGGGAAGAAGAATTTTTCAATTCCGTGCACCCATTCGAAAGTTTTATTGGCACACACACACACACACACACACACACACACACACACACACACACACACACACACACACACACACACACACACACACACACACGCACGCACGCACGCACGCACGCACACACACACAAATAAATAAACATTTAGAATTTTATTAATAGTATAGATGCATTTGAGTACATGCAATACTTTGAATTGTTTTAAATGTAATTAAATTTATGAAAACATTAGTAATTTATAAAACATATTTGTAAAATATGAAGTAAGGATCATTCGTACTTTATATCAAGTAATATTTTGAGCATTTTAAAGTTGGATATTGCACAAGTTTTTATTTATTTTTTTTTTAAATATAAGTAATATGAATAAATTGTGCGTTTTATCTTCCTGGAAATTAATAAAAATGAAAACAGAAACTTTTTTCATATCGTGAAACAAATTGTTCATGTAGATAATCACATTGATTAATATGTTATACGCCCTAACATGAAATACTGCTGCCAGAGTAATAAAGAAACTTCGCAATCTAATAACGGATGAACACTTCTTTACATAATACACATTTTCTGCTCTATGATCACATTCATAAAATTGCTCGATTGAGCCCTAATCTCTCATATTTAATCATCCCTGCAAAAAAGCCACGACAAGAACTTGTCTCGCCCCGTTACTTTCTTTCTCCGTATAGCAAAAAAACAAACAAAACAAAACAAAACAAACAAAAAAACAAACAGAATTTACAAAAAATTACATAAATCATCAAGTAGTTTCATTTATAATTAATAAGGTACTTGTACTGTATTCTACCTAAGAAATACGATACTTGTACAATATACTACTTTATAGAAGCTTCCCATCCGTGGAAAACGTTATCATAAGACTGCTTCTCTGCCGCCTACAACATGTATCTTGAAATCTATGCTAACAAACACATTTCTAGTCGTCTTCGTAAGTAATGAAATTTTGTCTATGCAATTCATCGTCTTCAATCCTCTCATAATATTATTCAACTGACAATCTTAGTCACTCTTATCCCCGAGGATGTGTCATGCCTTCCTGTGAATTAATCATAGGTTTCGACATTTCATATTACTTTTCCATAATCCAATTGAAAATCTAATTGACCGTTATCCTCGGGTGGCTTTTGGCGTTGATAGATACTGAGCTATCAGTATAAAGCAGTAATTAATGATTACATACTGGAATTTGCAGATGGAATATATTAAAACAAGCTGTTAATTTCAATTTAAAAGTACTCATTGAAAATACATATGCAAATAGGTGATTGGCTTTTGCTAGAAATAATACTGTAGTCACATTGGCTATTACGTGAACGAATATAATACTTTTACTATCAGCTTCTATTTTCTATAAAGTACTTCATTACTTCATAAAATATTTCTGGTTGGATAGACTGGTTATCTAATTACCGACTTTATTATGATGTAATGTCGTCACTATTTTGTTTTATTACTTTTTTTGATATGTTCAGAAAATTACTCTAACCCCAAAAAGATAATTTCATGGTTGTCGGACATTTTTAAATAGCCCATTACCTTAAAAGGTAATTATTGTGATTATTCAATCCCGTTGCCACTAGCATATTCTTGCATGCCATAAAAACTGTTATCACGAAGCATCATTAACTAAACATTACCAGACTAAGAGTACGTCTCGTTTTCAGACCGAAAATACAAAATAGAATTGCTATGAATAAATAAAAAACTAAAGCAATTTTTACTGTGCAAATCAAACGCAATATCCTAAATAGAATGAACTCTAGACATTTTTTAAACATTAGTATTTCTTTAGAGAGAAAAGATATTTAGTAATAAGCAACAAATTTAGATCATATTTGATTGAATCAATTTGAAAAGTATTTTATGATAAAAAGCAGTTTTCAAAAAACCACTAGTATCGAAACCGGTTTGTAAAAACAAATGTTCACTTCCTGTAGTTTCGCTTTTCCTGAAAAATTTCTATACTTTTTCTTTGAAGAAATATTGTTGCAACTATTCCATTAAATCTGATCGCAATTTCCTACCTCAATATCTTAGATCAAGACCTTGTCATGTTTTTTTTTACCTGACCGATCACCGATAAGCTTAGTCCATCTCCCATCCAAGAACGCTTAAAATAATATTTACTCATTATGGATAAGTTTATAGCTGTTTTTCTGTCTATCGTTATTTCCATGGAAAATTTTCGATTAAGCTACAGTCCCTAGTTTCTCTTTGTAAGGCATTCACAACAAGAAATGATTTTTCTACGGAAACGAGAAAAAATATTTCTTATTTAAAAATATTTTCATGCGTACATAATTTTATTAAACATTTGACTAATACTTGGCATAATGCCAGTATTATTAGTGGTTGATGTATTTCTCTTATATATAGTTTCCACATATGTTATTAAGGACGTAAAAGTGTGATGTGGATCAGAAAGTAAAATACACTCCCAAACTATTTTTCTTTTAATTCGAATTCAATGTTAAAAAAAAACATAAATTACTTATTTACCATTAGTGCCTATCGCCAGGCAGGATTTCACGAACAGAGCCTTTTCTCAAGAGCTTAACGTTTGTGAAACCTGGAGTAAACCGTCCATACAGGTATTCAATAATCATTCCGTCATAATGTTTTTCATCCTTCAACTAATAACTATTTCATTCCAGTAATATTGATCTTAGAGTCGTTTTTGACTTAAGTAAAGTGGCATTTATTAATAAAATAGTTATATTTTTTTCCGTAGTAAACAATCGCTTATTGACATCCAATAAAAAGAACGAATCAAAAGATTAGTACATTATTAGAATGACCAAATTATTAAGCATAACATCAATAGGATACAAATAAAAAAAGGTGCTGTTTACTCCTCTCCTCCTCCTCCTCCTCCTCCTCCTTATAATACTACTACTACTACTACTACTACTACTATTACTGCTACAATAATAATAATAATAATAATAATAATAATAATAATAATAATAATAATAATAATGATAATAATCAGGCGTGGAGATTGAAGGAATGCAAAGAATACTGGAATCTTCAGGAGTTTTATTGCCAGCTAAATTAAAAGCAAGAAATCGACGATAACTCTTGAAGTGAAAGCCATGTTTAATTTCAGAAGAGTTTTCGATGGGTAGCTATTCTGTCCAAGTCGTGGAGATGAAGAATTTTCAATGGGTAGCTGTTCTGTAATTGAAAAATATTTTTGCTCATGGCAGAACTAGGTATGAACGACCATCCGGAAGTGACGTCATGGACGGAAGTGACGTCATGGAATAGAGATTTCCGGTAAGGCGCGTCCCCAACACCCGCAAGCTTTTTGTTCATAAAAGCTGTTTATACTTCTTGCGTTTAGGATCGATCATTAATGGATCGGTGACCTTTCTTTTCCGAACCGACCGTCTTAGTTCGTGCTATTTGGGGAGGTTCGAGATTAAGTGTATCGAGAATAGTGTCGATCGGTTCTTTCACCACCGGTGGGATATCGTTGATGTCATCTGCGCGACATCTTAATTGGGTTTTTGGTACCGTCGTGTATTATATAACGTATACAAGCCCCAACACCATACGAGCTTTCGTCACTCGCTACTATTATTTCCAGCTTTGGATTATAGTGTGTGAGAAAAAGATCCGTTGAGAAATCCGTGCATACACGAATCTGATTTGTCATTTTGGTCACAAAATAGACGGGGCTACCCAATTACTGGTGCTGACTTTTGATAGTATTTTGTAGCCGATCCAGTTCCTTATCGATTTTATCAGTTGTCGCAAACGGGACATTTCGTTTCTATTTAAAAACGGGCAGAGCGTTTTACTTCAGTTCGAATTAGGCTATAGCCTTAATACATCTTCTGAGACCCGATGAGAAAATTTTCCTTTAACTCATTCTTCAGTCGTTGTGCCCCTGTAGATAAGTCTTCTATCTTATGGAAGAATTTATTAATAGGTTGGTCCCACAATTCAAATCGTTCCATCCAATCCGTTGCGAAGAGGTTTTTGAATTTCTTATTCACATAAACTTTCACTTTTTTTTGGTAGTTCCATTTAACATCACAGGGAGTGTAAGTTCTCCCTCAAATTTTACTTTACTCGAGCTGACTTATTCGTCTTACGCAGGGTTGGTTTCTTCAACCGTTTTTATGTCTGTAGGTTGATAATGGATAGGTCTGAACCAGAGTCCAACTGTAACTTTACTATCTTATTGAAGATGTTGACAGTGACGTATTTCCGCCGGTTACTCTCGATTTTTAAGTCGAATCTTGTTTGTCGAGCCCTGTGGTTTTTGTTCCTTTGGCAATGCGTCGCTTTGTTCCGTCTTATTTAACACTTTTAAAAATAATTCCTCGTGTCTGCGGTTGAAGTAGCAATTTTCTTCCAACATATGTTGTCGCTGTATCTGTTGCTGAATTTGGTCTTTCAAACTTTCCTCCAACTTTGGTTGGTTATCCACCTGAGTTTTTAATGACTGCGTAATTATGGCCTTAAAATGTTCCATATTAGTATACTTTCTAAGAGGATGATAATTTTTTTTTCTGAAACTGAGTAAAGAAAAATCTTGAAGGCAAAAAATGTCTTATTATTTTTGTGTGCATTTAAACGGGTGGAGGTAGTTTAAAATTCTTTATCTGTGTGTATTAACGGGGAGGGGGAGAATTTGTTCCTAAAATTTACTGCAACAAAAATGGCACTCTTGTATGCTAGCAAAAAAAATGTCAACGTTTCAAAAAATAAAAATCACAGTCAGGAAATGCAAAGACAAGTATTCACAACTCGAGAAAAAAAAATGAAAAATGGGGTAGAATTCTTCGACGGCAGTGTTGTGGAAACACTAAGTGTTTCAAAATTCGGGTTTTCCTGATGAGTTTTCGAAATCTTCCTCGCCAGTTGTTGAGGTGTTAGTGGTTGAATGAATGAGGAGAAAGAGACAGTAACAATGAAATAAATATGTATTAACACAAACACATGAAAGTGGTAATTGAACAATATCTTTCCTCATGGCAGGACTAGTTGTTAACGACCATCCGCTTTGAGTGTCTTTGTCCAGCCTTTCCATATAACGCTTCTCGTACCCGAAAGTGACGGCATGGGCACAAGTGACGTCATGGAATAGTTCATCATTTCCGGTAATAGGAGTGCATCCCCAACAGTACTGGACTTTATAATTTTGCAGGCAAAGAGCAAAAGGTCCTTCTTTTGTTGACATGAAAAATTATAAAAGTTTACAATATTGAATAAAATCTGCTGATAATAAACGGAAAATGTGCATGAGGTATTGGCAGATAGTGTGACTATTGAATTTATACGC
Organism: Euprymna scolopes; assembly: GCF_053919585.1. Taxonomy (NCBI): domain Eukaryota; kingdom Metazoa; phylum Mollusca; class Cephalopoda; order Sepiida; family Sepiolidae; genus Euprymna; species Euprymna scolopes. The sequence continues at coordinate 1,720,403 of NC_136491.1, forward strand.
GGCGCCTGAGTTTGTATTTCTATAATATTTGATTATAAATGGGACATAGTCTCTATTATATATATGTGTGTGTGCTTGTGTGTGGGGGTGTGTGTGTGAAATGTATAAAAATACTAATTTAAATAAAATGTGTCGAATGAGATAAAATCTATTAAAGACATTTTATATGAGCAGTGATGTTGTCCATCAATCACAAATTAAAAAAAAACGGTAATAAATACAATTAAGAATTTATCTTATTTTGAAATCTCTTCTTCTATCTTCTATTCTATCTTCTATCTTCTATATAAATAAAATGAACTTATTTTTCCCGTCTGATTTTGACATTAATAGGATTAAAAATCAAGATATTTCATGCAAATATAATATGCACAAACGGCAGAACAATATATGAGGTGTGTTATAGGCTTATTATTTCTCAAATTCCTCGATAATCTTAGATTTCTATAATTTTTCTGCTGAGAAGTCACGGCCAAAATCGGTTAAGATCAATGGAAGTGGTAAAATATTTTCTCTCTAATAAATTCCTCCTCTCCCTGCCACCACTTAACACCGTTTGGGGATCGTTCACAAGGAACAGTTGAGAAGAGAACACCGGTTTGGCTTCGTAGTTCTTTCATGTGAAGTTATTTAAAATCACTAAACTAAGCTGCAGTGCTCTGTGGCGTAGTGGTTAGCGTGCTGGACAATTTACATTATATTTTCACGTTCGCGCCGACCTACCGTAGTCGTTTTTTTTTTTCCTAAACAACTGGAATGGAATTTTCTTTGTGGCCGAACTGTTAACGTTGCAGATGTTTTTCTTTGTTTTTTTTCACACTTTATTTTCCTACTTTTACTCATGACTCCGGGTTTGATCCTTCCTACTTACCTACCATAACATTTTTTAAAACTCCCCCCCCCCGTCCCGGAAACAAACACTCGGGCAACGCCGGGTACCCCCGCTAGTATTAAATATTGTAACAACTTCTTAGAAATGGAAATTATTGCATGAATAGTAAATATTAAATTATCAACAAATAAAGCAGATGCCATAACCAGAAATTTAACCTGGAACCTTGAGATCTCTAGCTTTACATTCTGCCAACTTTTTGACCGTTTTATAAAGCAGACCTTATAAACATTACTATAGCACGATGACGTCTTATATTTGTAATTTATATCACATGTCAAAATCTGTGTTTAAACATAAGCCACAATAAAATAAATAAATCCATGGGTAAACATGACTAATAGGGTTGGATATCATTTTTTTTGGTTAAACTATGTATCGGTGTTACAAACAATTTAATATGGCTAATAAATTTAGTAAATTAAATAACGCAAAAAATAGTTGCCACACTAGAACTTATATAAGGCAAATGAATATATTTTGAATGCTAGCAGAAGAAAACAAAAACGATATACGCAAAGAGACATCGGAAACGTATATTGAGAAAGGCTTTTAGCTTAATATTTTCTCAAGCGCATTTGCACCGAACATCTTTAAAATACTTTCAGTTTTACGTCCATAGAGATTAACCTCTTTTTTCAACGTCACTTATCTTCGCTTGTCTCGTGTCCTCCAGAGAAATAAATCAGATCAATAATGTGACGACATGATAAAATATCGACAATAACAATAACCCCATCCATCCATTTTTCTCAGTTTCTCTTTCTCTCTCTTTCTCCCTCCACCCCTCTCTCTCTCTCTTTCTCTCTCTCTCTCTCTCTCTCTCTATATATATATATATATATATATATATATATATTAGAAAAGTACCCGTTGTTGACTGAAAAACAGCCTACAGAAAATGGACTCTGATTTATGAAAGTATGATAAGTTATGAAAAGGAAAGGTTGTAAAAAGATAGCTTCGAATTTGGGGGTATCAAAACCAAAGCAAAATATGATGAAAGTAAAAATAAAATAGATAAACCCCATAATTTATTATACCATACCTGTTCACATTGAAACACTTATCACAATATTCTGTGGATCTATATTAAAAAAAAACTTGTTAAAATTTGTGACATATTTCCATTCTATGGAGGTCAGACGTCAACGAACACCCCATAATTTTATTATACCATATTTCTTCAAACTAAAACATAATTATCAAAGTATACTTACGCAGATAGATATGAAAAGTCTTTATAAAATTTTGTGCTTTTTTCCATTCTATGGAGGTCAGGCGCGAACGCAGACCCCACAATCTTATTATACGATACCTATTTAAGTTAAAACATACTTATCAAAGTATTATTACGTATAGCTGTATAAAAAACACTTGTAAACGTTTTTTTTAATTTTAAAATTTTTTATTTCCATACTTTGTGGACCAAGCGCGTACGTAGACCCCACGATTTTAATGAATCATCATTATGCCAGATCAAACAAACCCATTCCTGTGTCTCGATGCATCTTCTATCATTATATGTGATCAGTTTTCTATAATAGTCAACCATATAGGAGCCTATTCGTAACCAGACACACATACAGACGTTCAGCTTTATATATATATATATATATATATATATATATATATATATATATATATATATATATATATATATATATATAAACTAGATTCGATGTCCGTAATCCTGTTGTTTCTTAATGAAAGTGCTGTTTGATCAACACTGAGAATTATGAGATAAAATATAGTTTTTAACTTTGGGAAACATTTGTTCATGGTAAACAACTGGTGATCTTTATAATAATATTAAGAGTTTCTATAAATTCTGTGAAGTAAACTAATGCAGTGACTGCAATAGATGAATTGATGAATACAACAAAAGAGTTTTCCAACGAAGATTTTGGAATTAAAACTCCCAAGATTATATATATATATATATATATATATATATATATATATATATATATATATATATATATGTATGTATTGGTGTGAACGTGTGTTAAAAACACACAGATGCCTTAGCGTCATATATAACTTCTCCCAATCTAATCATCCTTACGTGCACATCGTAAGCTGCCACGCTAACGGGGCTCTGGTGAATGGCGAGTGTTCAGCGCCAGAAACTGAATCCCCACCGCCTTGTGGGATAAGGTTTTTAACCAAAGGTTAAGAGTGAGGTAACCCTGACAGAAACGTCCAGAGGAGCTTGGGCCCTGTTGACCGTGGCATTCATGACCAACCGGCGTGTGGACCATGCTCTGATGCCCAGCTACCTAAGTCCCATGCATGGGTAAATGACATTAGCGGGGTAGAAGGAGCTCCTGTTAGGCGTGGTGAAGGCAATCCTTCTAGGTGAGGACAACTCTTTCGAAAAATATGCGGTCAAAGCAATTACCAGTCATCTTGCAATGGCTTGTCACTGTTTTTCATTTACATGGGGATCACCACTTATCAAGGCCCGAAGGCCACTCAGGGATAAGGGTTATTGCGTGTATAGTAATCAATGAGATAGTATTGTAGTAATCATTAGTATTGGGGGTTTTGATAGAGTGTCTTACTTAAGAGGGGGCTGATTGTCAGGAGTTTGTTTATGTTGGACTTGAAGACGTCCAAGTTGTAGTTAGGTGGGAAACAGACAAGCGGCAGAGAGTTCCACTGGCGTGCAGTTCTAAGAAAGAAGCTTTGCTCATGGAATCTACGTTTGGATTTAGGCACAGATAAAGAGTGGGGAAAATTATTGACAGTAGTTTCAGCCAGACGGGTGTTTCTCGTGAATATTGGCGAGGGGGACGAGGGATTGGAGCTCAGACGAGCACCTGTCATGGAAATAACGATAAAAAAAGGATAGGCTCGCAACGTCTCTTCTATGAGAGAGAGGTTGTAGGGAAGAGAAAAGGGCATCCCCCACTAAACCACGAAGTCTATTTTGTACTCTATCAAGGCAGGATAGGCTGTTTGTAGCAGCTTCTACCCAGATGTGGCAGCAGTACTCCATCCTTGGACGTACTTGGCTTTTATACAGATAGAGAATTGCATCAATAGTGAGATATCTTCTGGAGCGGTAGAAGGATACCACCATTTTTCCAGCGTCCCTGGCAACAGATTTGATGTATGTATTCCACTTCAGATCAGGAGTAAAGGTCAAACCCAGAAGCTTGTCAAAACATGAAGCCTCCCCAAGACGAGAGCCATCCATTTCAAATTGATGCCAGATGGGGATCTGAGCGTTGATGATGTAAAGATAGAAGCTTGGTTTTGGATGCATTAAAAGTGTCCAGCCACCTCTTTCCCCACTGTACCACGTACTCAAGATCAGAGGAAAGAGAATTAGAGAACTTTGTCATTTACGGCCTTTGATGTGTTGCCATAGATGGTTGTGTCATTAGCATAGATGTCAACGAATGATTTAAGTGATGGGTTATTGTTACGGCGACTTAGAGAGTGTCACTCGTATCGTACAATCGCTTGTCACTTTAATACAACGATTTACAGATGTTACTTGAGATCTATCTTTTATCTCTTATCCTTTTCTGTCTTATCTTTATCCGTCGTTCATTTATATTGCAAGGCCTATGGCAATGGAGGAGTGACACCGTGTACAGACCTGACCAGTTGGCGTACACAGTCACAAATCTGCACAGAGGCGACAGGAACCCTATCTTAACATCGTTGTTGTGCCTTCACATGACAGAGGCCTACTCCGGTGGGGGTTCCTGAGCAGCTCTATTCAGGGAGAACACTGCTTACCCAGTGTCTTGGGAAAGTGCTAGGAAAGGGGCACTAAAAATTGTCTGTCATACTATCACTAGTTAGTTTCCTGTGGCTAACGGTGATTCATGTAAGCAGATATAAAACTAAAATGTATCTCCAAAAAGGAGTAAAATTCAATTTATGCTGTTGGAATGTACGCACTCTTCTTGACAAGGGGTCATCCAACCGTCCAGAGCTCAGAACAGCACTTGTCACTGCAGAGCTACGAAGACTTGATTAGATATTGCTGCTCTATCAGAGACCCGTCCCTCAGGAGAAGATCAAATGACCGAAGTATAATCAGGCTACACTCTTTTCTGGATTGGTAAACCGGAGAGTATCCGTAGCTACGATTGAGTCGGTTTTGCGATTAAAACCTCCTTGGTTGATACTATGGAATTTTGTTCCAGTATCTGTGACCGCATCATGAAACTTCGTGTTCCTCTCTCACACAACAGATTCATCACTATTCTTTCGGTCATGCACCAACCCTTTAAGCGAATGAACATTACATATTGTGTTTCTATTAGTCTCTGCGCTCTGTTGTTGCATCTGCACCAATTAATGAAAAACTTGTTATTCTTGGTGATTTCAATGTTCGTGTTAGGAAAGACTATGAGACATGGAGTGCTCTTGGCCGCTAGGTATCAGTACCATGAATGCTAATGGCCTTAAGCAACTAGAATTGTGTTCAGAATTTAATCTTGCTATCTGTAACACTTTTTTCGCCGTAAACTGAAGCACAAAGCTACTTGGATACATTCACGTTCAAAGCATGGTCACCTAATTGATTCATCATAACTCGAAAACGTGACCTTCGAGATGCATATACTGTTGAGGTCATGCGCAGTGCTTAAAGTGACACCGATCAAAAGTAGGTGAGAGGAAAGTTTAATCTACGAATCCGCAAGAAAGTTCGTCAGAGTGGCGTTAAGGTGTCTAGCCGTATTGAGGTCGCAAAGTTAAAGTTGCCTGAAGTTCAAAAGATTATGGCAGAAAGCTTGATAATCTTGCATTTGATAGTATATGGGTGAATTTCAAGACTCAGGCTTATCCTGCTGGCATTAAAGTTCTTGGCTTCAAGAGGGATAGGAACAAGGACTGGTTTGACGACAACAATCTTGAAATTAATCAGTTGCAGATGAATAAACAGACAATTTATGAATGTTTACTTCGTGAAGATCATTCTGATCATACAACTAATTTGCGACAATACAAAGAGGTCAAAGCCACATTGCAACGTGAGCTAAGAAAAATGAAAAACCAATGGTGGATGAATATAACGGAGCAGATCCAAAAGGCATTTGACACAGAAGATTCGAAGGAAATTTATGGAAACCTGCGCCAAGTATTTGGTCCTATCTCTTCAATATCTCCCCCGATGTCGAAAGGATCCAGTAAATATCTTGAAAAGTTGGCAAGAGCACTTTACTGATATGTTTCACAATCCCTCTGCAGTAGATGCTGATGCAATTGATAGCCTACCACAACGTGATATCGTATTCAGAATGGATTGTTTGCCTAATCTGGTTGAGGTGCAGTTGACTATAGCACAAGTCAGCAGTGGCAAGGCACCTGGTTAGGATGGTATTCTGGTTGAACTTCTTAAGATTGGAGGTGTGAATATTGCTAATGCTATTCTTGGTTTTGTTGAGGAAATCTGGGCAGGTGCTCCTGTTCCACAGGATTCGATTAATGGTGTCTTGGTGACCCTGTTTTAAAGGAAAAGGACAGAAGAATGTTTGTGACCACTATCGTTAAATTACGCTTTTGGAAGCTGCTGGGAAAGTTCTCGCACGATTCTATTAAACAGGTTACTGGAGGGTATTTGTCCTAATGCTATTCCAGAGTCACAAAGTGGCTTTAGGTCTGGCAGAAGAACTATGGTTATGATTTTTTCAGCCCGGCAAGTCAAGGAGAAATGCATTGAACAACAGATACCGCTCTATAAAATGTTTGTGAATCTAACCAAAGTATTTAACACCGTCAACAGGATGATCTCTGGTTAATCTTAGAGAAAGTAGGGTGTCCTCCAACCTTTGTTAGAATATTCAAGGAACTGCACAGGGACATGAAAGCTCGAGTCTCGTTTAACAGAAAATTGTTTGATGAAATCCCAGTTGACAATGGTGTCAAACAAGATGATATTCCTGCCCCTACTCCTTTCTCTATATATTTTGCTGTTCTACTTGCTCATGCGCTTCGGGATTGCGATTAGGGTGTCATGTTAAAGTTTCGAACTAGCGGTTGCATTTTTAATCTTAGAAAATTTAACACCAGAACCAAGCTGCATCATGTCTTAGCGCAGGAGTTACTGCATGCATACGACGCTGTTTTTTGTTATACACTGAGACTGACAGGCACGCATATAAATGATAGCTTTGCTGACTCCTGCACTGCCTTTGTTATGAGGAGCAGTCTGTCTAAAACAAAGGCGATGTTCACTCCCCCATCGGGCCAGTCATACATGGAGCCAAACATCATGGTCTGTGGTGCTAGACTGGGAGTAGTTGACTCATTTGTGTACCTTGGTAGTTCTCTGTTGAAGGATGGCTGTCTCGACACTGAAATCCACAAACGAATTCAGAAGGCATATGTAGCTTTTGGAAGGTTGGAGAAGCGAGTCTGCTCTGATCGTGGCATCACAGACAGGACTAAGATCTGCGTTTAAAAGACCTGTGTGCTAACCACACTGTTGTATTCATCGGAGACATGGACATTGCATCAAAGGCATATTAAATGGCTTGAACGATTTCACCAAAATGCTTGAGACGTATCTTAAACATCAAGTGGCAAGCACAAGTACCCGATACTGAAATCCTTGTGAGAGCATGTTGCTCTAGTGTTCAGACCCTTGTAATAAGACCTCACCTGCGTTGTGTGGACCACCTGATTCGAATAAAAGATTGTAGGCTGCCAAAACAATATTTTTACGGGGAGCTGGAAAATAGCAAGCGCCCTTAACACGTTCTAGGAAAAGGTTCAGGGACTCTACAAAGAATAATTTGAAAGTCTTATAAATCAACATCGACAAATGGGAAGATCTTACTCTGCAAAGAGCGAACTACGTGAAAGTTGTGATGTTGTAGAGAAAAGAAAGCAGCTCACAGCGATTTGAAGCGAGAGCTTCGCAAAGGTTTAATCGATGACACACAGAGTTGGAAATGCGACGCGTGTGAACGAGTGCTTTTGTCAAAAGCTGGCTACGTCAATCACCTTAAGTCGCACAAAATTCCTTCAGGTCTACTTTGCCCCTATTAGTCCGAACCAAACAATCTGTTTAACATGCAGCAAAGCTTGCAAGTCTACTGCTGGTTTGAGAAAACATGTGATTGTTCATAGAATACATTTTCAACCTTCATAGGAAGTCAACTCAGTGGAAATTGCTTAGTTTGCATGTCACATCTGCTTAAAGATGTACAAATCTGCGGCGGGAGTGCAGAGTCATCTGAGATGGCATGGACAACAAGATTGAGAGACCTCAATGTGACAGCGATCATCTGGAAAGGGTCATTCAATATATGGGGGCACTTTCTCAGTACAATGAATTCAAATGTAAATAGAAGCTTACCTTTTTTCAACGAAGTATCGCAGCAATTTATTAATTTATACATTGCGGACTATTATCCTCATCTTTCACAACTATTCCTCTGGCCTTCGTCAGATGGTAACCGCGGCGGCATAGGAACTCCGAATCGTGGCGCAGTGGATAGAGACGTTGAATCTCTATAGTTCTAGGTGTGAATTGTCTGAAGATAGCGATTTCAATCCTACCCAAAGCCGGTCAGAGGCTTACTTGGCCAAAACATAGTTAGACGACGGCAACTATGGATGGCAGTAATTGCTGAGAATGCAATTAGGTGATTCGTAGTTCCTATCCTGTCGCTGTTACCACTCGACGAAGGTCAGAGGAATAGTTGGCCGAAACGTCGTGAAACAACAACTAAGAAAGATAGGGATAATAGTCAGCAATACATAAATTAATAAATAATGCTCATCTCAATAATGAATTCCAATTAAATAATATATTTCCCAGCAATGCCACACACTTTTCCCATCTGTGTACAAGATTCCTCAGCGTAAAACTCTATAGACTTAGCCAGTTGCTCACAAGATTTTTACTTCATCGTCACTTTCAAAATTCGTGCGTCTCAAGGGACCAGAAAGATGAAAGTCCGAAGATGCAAGGCTGTAAGGAAGATTGAGGGAGCGGTTTCCAACCCATCTCGCTTATGGTCTGTAAGGCATTCCGTCGTCCTGATGCAAGATGGCTCCTTCTGACTGATGATCCCTTGGTTTGTTCTTTGTGACTTTCTGGATCTGACTCCGCAGTTCACAGTGGGGGGCACGGTTCAAAGTGCTTCCTTTCTCAAGTAATGAAATGGTGATTAGGTCTTGCATATCCTGTAAACGTTACCATCACCTTCTTTGTGGACCGCTGGGATTTGAACTCCTTCATAAGAGAGCCTACATGCTTTCACTGCATGAACTAACGTTTGGACACAGGCTCATAGTGTCAGACCCATGTCTCGTTATATGTTACCAACTTCTTTAGAAAATCCTCACCATCCTTCCTATAGCTAGTGAGACACTGTTGGGACAACTCGATCCTCATCCGTTTGTGCTCTGCAATAAGCATCTTTGGCACGAAGCTGCAGCTGACGTGCGAGTAGCCAAGTTAACCATGGACAATTTAATTACTAGTTGCTTTGATACCTTTGTATGCTTATTTTGATCCGTAATTCCAATATTTCCTTTTTTTTTTTGTAATCCTAAAATTATTTTAGTAAATTTCGGTTATATTAACACCTTACTGATTAATATAACCTCCACGTAGTGGATGAAACGTGCCAGCAACGATCAAATTTCTCGGATTTGTCCCCCTTAGAAGCTATTTTTCTAGCTCAAAACCACTTACTTTGGCGAGGTTTGGAGGGAGCATGATTTCTTGAAACTTATGTGAAAGAAACCGCAGCATCAACATCGAATATCTATTCATTGTAAGAATTTATGTGGTTGTCGCTGTATAGTTTTACAATTAGTCAACTGTGTTGAAAAATTCCTTATCTTATGTTGCCGGGCATACTACTTGTGTTTGGTTGTTAGGGGCCTATGTTTTGTTAAACCGACATATAAGACACTTTTAAATCACATTTTCACTAAATATGTGTGTAGACTTTTGCAATTTCTTCAGGATCAGTTGCTTATTCAATGGGCGTTTAAAAACAGAAACATAATGTACGTTTGCACTGCTAAAAAAAACGTAAATTTTCAAGTATTATAAAATTCTTTGCAGTTAATGAAAAAAATTAGAAATTTACATGCTGAGTTCGAACCTACAGATCATGTCATGAAAAAAAAAAAACAAAAAAAAACACGCTCACAACTTACCCACAGTAGAATTTTCACGGCCCGTTGTTCAATTATTGTTACTAAGTTACGACGTGGAACATGGCTTTACCGATGATAGAGAAATTAAAATAACAGTTTCGATTATCAGTAATTATCGGGGGGTATTGTAAGACAAAACTTAACTAAGATCACTCCCAGATTTATGCACTAAAGTTCTGTAAAATTTAAAGAAAATCTGTTCAGACGCTTTGGAGTCTATAAGGAACGAACTCACAGAGAGAGACAAAGTTACATTTTTATAATTGTAGAGATAGATATATACAAGTAAAATCTATGTGTAGATAGTGAGATTATGTTGTTGCTTTGTCTTGTGAATATTAATAAGCTAGTCCTTCATGTCAACATTCCGATGCAATAAACATATAAGAACTGAGATTGACGTAGGGATATTTTACTGTGATTATACAGGACAGGTTTAAAATCATCTTATAATATATTTCTAGTTTTATAATATTGAATTTTACCAGAAATAAACAATATTCTTGTTTAGGCTTGTTACAAGAAATATATTACACATTACAACGTTTGAATATTCGTATCCGGGGGAAACCGCATATATTTGCTAAGAGAAGCAATTTGATTTGCGTTATTAGTTTTCGTGGCGCTAGCAACAGTTTCTTCCTTAGAGTTATTAGGGCCATCCTTTATTGGAAAGTTATTCTCCGTGCGTAGGATTTGCAAATTCTGCGGTTGTCGTGTTTTCAAACGGATCAAAATCTAAACAATATTAACAATTCAGAAAAGCAACTTACGTTTTCGAATTGTGCCTCAAACAATTATCCCAAACCTAATAGCAAGCATGAGATAATAAAAATGCAATTAAAAGTGTTGATTGGCCTGTTGAACGCATTATTAGAAACTGCATGTCGTTACGTGTAAGTTCTTTTACTAATGACTCATCACTTATCAAGATCAAAAGTCACCCGAGGATAACGGTTAATGAAATGGATTATCCGTCAGATAAAGAAGGATACTATGATAGAATTGGAAATAATCAATCGAATGAACAATCTTTTATTACTTATGAACGGTTTATAACAATTATTCGCTTACATTGGACTTAAAGAGGACCATATGATAGTTTATAGGTAGACAGTGTTGTGGTAATGTGTTCCATAGACGGAAAAGTTTGGAAAAGAAACTATTCATGAAAATTCCATTTAATGTTAGGTACATGAAGAAAGAAAAGGTTCTTTGCAATAGTGTTCTTCTTGTGAATGTCTTACAAAGGTTGAGCTAGAGATGATAGCAAAGTCTTTTCTGAAATTGTTGTGAACTTTCAGGTCGGTAAAAATAAAAACACACATAACCAAGCTCCTATCTTTACATCATCAACGCTCTGATCCCCATATAGCATCAATTGAAATGGATGGCTCTCGTCTTGGGGAGGCTTCATGTTTTGACAAGCTTCTGGGTTTGACCTTTACTCCTGATCTGAAATGAAACACGTACATCAAATCTGTTGCCAGGGAAGCTGGGAAAATGGTGGGATCCTTCTACCGCTCCAGAAGATATCTCACTACTGATGCAATTCTCTATCTGTATAAAAGCCAAGTACGTCCAAGGATGGAGTACTGCTGCCATATCTGGGCAGGAGCTGCTAAAAATAGCCTATCCTGCCTTGATAGAGTACAAAATAGACTTCGTGGCTTAGTGGGGAATGCCCTTTTCTCTTCCCTGCAACCTCTCTCCCACAGAAGAGACGTTGCGAGCCTGTCTTTGTTTTATCGTTATTTACATGAAGAAAGAAAAGGTTCTTTGCAATAGTGTTCTTCATGTGAATGTCTTACAAAGGTTGAGCTAGAGATGATAGCAAAGTCTTTTCTAAAATTGTTGTGAACTTTCAGGTCGGTAAAAATCAAAACACACACAACCAAGCTCCTATCTTTACATCATCAACGTTCTGATCCCCATCTCGCATCAATTGAAATGGATGGCTCTCGTCTTGGGGAGGCTTCATGTCTGGCTGAAATTACTGTCAATAATTTTCTCCACTCTTTATCTGTGCCTAAATCCAAAGTAGATTCCATGAGCAATGCTTCTTTCGTAGAACTGCACACCAGTGGAACTCTCTGCCGCTTGCCTGTTTCCCACCTAACTACAACTTAGACGTCTTCAAGTCCAACATAAACAAACTCCTGACAAACCGCCCCCTTAAGTAAGACACTCTATCAACCCCCCAGTACTAATGATTACTACAACACTATCTCATTGATTACTGTACACGCAATAACCCTTAACCCTGAGTGGCCTTCGGGCCTTGATAAGTGGTTACCCCATGTAAAAAAACAAAACAAAATAAACTTCTATCAATAACTACTACGGGAATATGTGATAGAACGTCGGCACTTCCCTCATACACAAAGAAATAAAGTTACTCCATCCTAAACAGGTGAGATAAGGTCTGGGAAGATTGCGCCTCCTGGACTACCCAGGACGTATGCCTCAACCCGACAGATAAAAGGCCACCGAAATGTTTTAGTTTGTCGAACTGCTTGCCGAGCTTGGATTTTTAATCAGCATGTTCCCGCTATTGCAAACAAACGTCAGCTGCGGTATTTATTTCCTTATATGACGCTATCGCTTGAGCAGACACCCAATGTCTCATCAGTGTAGCTAGCACCGTGTGCCCAAGTGAGGTAGGACTGGTAAATGTTTCGTTTTTTGATCTCACAACTCAGTCTCGCCTACGGAGAGGGAGAACGAAAGTTTTAATTATTTTATCAACTAGCTCGTATTAGATGTGTGTTTTTCTTGACTGTTCGCTAATAACTATTGTTTTACTTAACAATAACCTTCTCTCTTTGACGTTATCCTTCATCTGACCCTTATCTTTCAGGTCACACACTTGTCTGTTTTTGACCGCTTTTCCCCACGAGATAGCTATGGCTTTTACCGTCACAGTACAACGAAACTAAAAATCACACACTAATCAAAACTCGTAAACTTCTCTAGTTTATAAATTACAAACAACCAGTAAAATATTACAATAAAAATAGTTACTGGATATTCTTAACGAATATAGGTATTTAAACACACATAACTATTTTATTTTTCGGAATTTTTAGACGAAGCTTGACAATTAGTAATATTTGGATTATCCGGAGTATTTTTCGTATCTTGAATGCTATTCTTATAACATTTCGGTCGACACTATCTCCAGCCTGTTTCAAGTGCACTTTATTGAACTCCATATGGACCCATATCGAAACGTGCTAATAATAATAAGGTCTAAGTGAGAGTCTTTTTGAATTTGAACGTTCAATCCATAAATACAAACGACACTAAGAATATAATTAAGAATTACTAAGCATTTTATCCGCTGGCGGAGCGAGAAAAATCCTCCCCATGAATTAAATAAAGCGTTCGAAATTGGGTATAAATTTTCAAGTTCGACATAAAAGTTCCCATTATTGACAAAACATACCTGACAAGATTGGAATCGGCTGAAACGATATAATAATAACATCAAGATGAGAATAATAGTTGGAATAATCCAAATAAACAAATACCAGCGAGACCTATGGAAATTCCCCAGCATAATCTTTTTATATGTAATCTGTTGCTGCTGGGCATTTTATGGACGTTCAGCGTAACTGGAGACCCCGCAATATTATCGTTAAAACCGTAAAATTACTTTCCTAAGTAATCTGGTTAATGTAGTATTAGAATATATCTGGTTATTACGGTTTATCTTCAATATCTTTGTAGGAGTCTGTGACATATTTCCATTGTATGGATGACTGACGCGAATGGAAACCCCACGCTATCATTATACCATCTTAAGACATAACAGATAGTACCCTTAGATCCTTGCCAGGAGACCATAAAGGTAAATTTTAGTTTTACGTACGGCCCAAAATTAAATGATCAATTTATTTTTTACATTACGCCTTCGATTATCGGATGATCCTATTTATTAAAAAATAAGGATAAAATGTGATAACATACCACGAATATCAAATTAATTTATTTATATACTAATTTAATGTTCGTAGTATGTAATCATCTTCTATCCTCCTTTTTAATAAATCGGATTTCCCGATCGAATAATTTATAATCTGAAAACCGTAACATACGTACGTACGAACTACGCTAAAGATACTACGGTATTAATATATATATATATTTTACTCATCAACAAATTGATAAACAATTATGAGAACTATGTTTAAGACCTGTAAAAAGGCGTTAAATAATACTTGTATGTACTACAATTTCCGATAATCACCGTACACATGGTGAACCGGTTATCACCTGCACTTTTTTATTTTTATGGTTGACCGTCTATTTTTAACAATTACACAATCATTATAGACGAGCATGTGAACTAGTCATCGGCCATTAAGTAATAAATGATAAAACGTGTCGACAAAATGGCGACATTCGACTTTTTATATTGGTTTTTGATTCATCTTAATCAGCCCATATTTTTATAGGCCATATTAATTCAGCGTCCCTCAGATGATGGTAATTAAGATAAAAATATATACAACAAGTAAGTAAAGAAGTAAATAATTATTATCTTTATTATATTAACAAAATTATGCGACAACTTGACGTGTGTGCAGTTATTACCGGCTTCATAATAAGGGTTGATCAGGAATGGATTGTTGAGTTACTTTTACAACGTTTATGGTGAAAAAGTTGACGTCATTCGGAGAAATAAGTCGGCGTGACTGGTCGTTGTCTCAAATCGATGATAGTCAGATGTGGATTGATCGGAATGAAAAAAAAAGGTTTCGTTGGGAAGATTAGGAAATGCATTTGTAGTTTTCCTAGAAAGTACAGACTGTTCGTTCTAAACTAAACAAAACTAATGCCAGTGTCCGAGGAAAGAGGGACTTTGGTTGATGGTCCCTTTTAATAGTCTAGTAGAATTGATGGCTGAACATGGGGAAGGCAGTAGTCACGTGGACAAAGTTAACAGCATTAGTGAGAAGATCAGCATATAGAAAGTATTCAAGGCTCAACACAAGAACAAAAAGAGGCTAATTGGGCTCGATAAGCGACGGCTGTAAAATAATTTGACGAAGGCGATAAAGGTTAAAATCGGGATGAAGACGTATTGACTCAAAGCTATGCATAGAATAACAATTAGCTAAAAATAATGAGAAAAATATTTTGGAGACAAATGAGAAATATGAACATTGTAACTGAAATAATTTGAAACCACTATCAATAATTCCCCCCCACTCTTTATCTGTGCCTAAACCTAAACGTAGATTCCATGAACAAAGCTTCTTTCTTAGAACCGCACGCATGTAGAACTCTGTTCCATTGTACTACTTTCCAACTGACTACAATTTGATTGCCTTTAAGTCCAAAGTGAACAAATTCTTGATGAGCCATGCCCTTTAAGTAATCTAATTTACAAAATTTCAACTACCAACGATTGCTACATTTTCCTGTAAATTCATGTACAACCTATATCCTCGATGACTTCTGAGCCTTGATGAGTGGTGACTCCTTTGTTTAAAAAACTTTGACAAAATAATTCGAAATTTGATTTAAAAAGAATTTGATTTGGAATTCTTACAAAGGCACCAATGGATACTAATGGAAACAAGACAAACGTAAATGGACGTAAACAAATATTACACATGTAAAAATAACATTTTGATTATAAATATTATGAATATTATTGTGTTATTTTATTTAAAAGGAATAATCATGCTCCAAATAAGAAACGAAAGTGTAAGCTGAGTTATATCTTCCGAGATGTTGATTTTGGAATCTCCTTGTGCAACAGATTTCTAATTGGCATCTAAATTTATCGGATAAGTAAATTAGTTGTAAAATGATTACGAAACTTTACAAAACTCTCTTTACACTTTGAAAATGTTTTTCTTTCTCAACATTTGTTTCTTAAATCTACGTTTTTGATTTAGCCACAGATAAAGAGTGGGGAAAACTATTGACAGTGGTTTCAGCTAGACGGGTGTTTTTCATGAAGGATTGGCGAGGGGGGGGAACAGAGACTGGTTAATTCCGGATTATTTATTAATCAGGCATTTGCGATAACATGAAATATTTTTACAACACAAAAATAATAAAAAAAATATTGTAAACTTGCAGTGTAAATAATTCATTTCTTAAAAAATAAGTTTGAATATCAAATAACAAACACTATAACTTGAATTTTATGTTTCTAAATCAGATTTGTCATATTAATCACATGACCATTGGATATTGTTCAATAATAAATTACCCGTAATTTATCAGTTCGCTTGTTCTGTGCAATCAACCAGTAACAGATGTGCAGTATCTAAATAAGCCGGATTTTTCAGCTGTGTATTTAAATGAAATATGCGTACATCATTGCTTCCATGTCATATTTATTTGTCGTTTTTTAATGTTGATCTCTGTTAATGGTGAGTGCTTCCTATTGCCATAATTTCACGTACATCACTCAGTTTTCAATGCGTCTGAATTTTAATATCTAGGATTTATGTGTCTCCAAGCAGCCATGTTGTCAGATCTCCGTGAGTTTGTGGGTGGATGCTGGTTTTGATGATTGCAAGAGAAAGATGAAGACAGCTTAACACAAAATAGAAGGGAGGGAAAAGTAAGAAATAAAAAAGGCAGACAAATAGGAAAACAAAATAATAGAAGGAAAGAGAGCAGAATGAAACCATAAAAAAACATACACGCTGTAAGTTGAAAGTTAATTAAAAGGAGAAATAAACAGATCAGGGAGATAGAAAATGGTAAAGAAAGAAACAATGGACATGAGCGTGGAATGAAAGTAGAAAAAACAGATAGACAGCAAAAGATAGAATGAAAAAAAAATGACTGAAACTGCAGATATTACCGAGAAAAGTAAGAGAAATAAAGAGACCCCCCTCAAAATAAAAGAGGAAAAAAAATTAAAGTTAACCAAAGAAAGGGAGACAAAATAGAAGAACATGTATGACAAAAAGTGAGATGATAGAGAAAATAGACAGAAGAAATTTGCAGAAGAGTTATATAAAGCAAATAAAGAGTCCATTAAAAAGAACGTAAGGTAAGAAAAAGCCATTATGAAAGAGGAACAATAAACAAAGGAATAATAGAAAGAAGACACAATCGAGGGAAACAGAAACGGAAGTGATAACAAGTGACAATTTATGAGGTGTTAATTAAAACGAATTTCAGAGGTCGTTAGCGACAGAAATTGAGAAGGGTAAGCCATACAAATGTGATGTCGGAAGATAAAACCGAGAAATAAGACGATAGAGTGTAAAAGGGAACTAACTTTTCAAACTTCCGGGAACTCCTAATAATAACTCATTTGAGAAGTTGACTTTATGCTTTTAATACAGTCACACATCATAAGCAGTTCGTTGTAAGTTGGGTAATTCATTAATGTTTCCATCTTTCTACAACCGATGATCATAAATATCTAGGATTAAATCACCCGTAAAAGTAAATGATTTGGATTTCTTGTCACTTTCTTAGTGTATTTTTTTTTATTTAAAGATCATCATCATCATCATCATCATCATCATCATCATCATCATCATCATCACGCAGTCTCTCATAGTTACATATAACTACTCAGGGTTTCGGTGCTTTACATACGGTGATGTAGCATTCCATACTCAGTGTGGAAAGTTTCCTCACAAGTAGTACATGGATAATTACCAGGATTGTGCCTTTGGTAATGTTTTTGTTCAGACCTGGCCTTTATTTTTGCTTTTATTTCTTCCTTTGTGAGGGCTACTGCGCCAGCAATTTCGATCAGCTGCTAGCTCTTCCCAATTTTTCATTTTCACATTCATTACCTTTAGGTAGCGTTTTATCACATCCTTATAGCGAAATTTCTGCCCACCAATCTTTCTGTATCCATTTTTAAATTCTCCATAGAATAGGACTTTTGGGATGCGATTGTTGTCCATTCTAACCACATAGCCAGTCCATCACAGTTGTGTGGTGGCGAGTACGGCTTCTATGCTGTACATGTTGGCTCTCTTCAGCATTTTATATAAAATCGTTCCATTTATTTTTCATAATTTTTCTTAAGTGGCACTGTTGTATTGTTTCCAACCTCTTTAAGTGTCCCCAATACAGTGAGTAGGTTTTTGCTCAATACAGTAGAGCAGGTAATGCAACAGCTTTATAAACTTTGCATTTTGTTTCTAGTTTAATGCCGTTCCTTGACCATAACCGTTTTTCTAGTTTTCCGAACGAAACGCACGCACTCCGGATGCTGATCTCATTTAAAGATAATACGTTACTTGAATAAAGTGGGCACTTATTATGTGCAATTTCTAACTTATAGACAATTATATAATCTAAGTAACAAAGATGTACAATCAAAATGGCTGTCCAAAACTCTGCACACAACACCGTAACAACACAAACTGTCCAACATTGCACTCAACGTCGGTATTGAATTCGTTTCTTTAGTTATATAGTTTTGTAAGTAAATGAAGACGTAAAACAAAACCTCTTTTCAACGCTTTATTGAACAAAATACACAGCTACTAAAGCAAAAGAGAAAGAACTCAGTCTTTTAAAGAAAAAGGAACGCGTGCAAAATCACGTGGCAAAAAACTGAATTTGCATTTTTTTAAATAGTAAGAACAAAACAATTTAAATGAACATATTTTAAAAAGTAAGAACACAACAATTTAAATGAAAATATAACAATCTCCCCCACTTGTAAAAGAGATTGTAAATAGTTTTTTGTTTTATAAATCAAGTCGCTGGACTGGTCTGCGAATTCTGTTAGATCGGCGTGGAAGTAGTTCGCTATTCAAATGATCGGTGGTTCTCTGGGAAGGTTAGTTCGCAGGGTTCTGACTATTATAGTCAAATTCATTTTCTGTATTAGACATAGTACTAACAGGACTTGTTTCAATCAATTGGGCCGGGTCTGCTCTTGCAATTTCGGGTTGAATACTTTTAGCAGGATTTTGAGGTCTATCAGAGCGTGAAAAGCGGCCTAGATGTCTCAGCGCTACTGAATCTTCCTGGCCATCCTTATGTCGTATTCTTGCATGTGTAAGGTTAACTTCGAGGAGTCCCACTACCTCAACAATCGGGTCATATTTGCTCCTGTTACCAAACCGTTTTAATAATACCTCCCAAGAGTCACAGAGCCAAACAGGTAAAGCAGTACCAATAGAAGAGCGCCTTTCAAACTTGAACATGCATTCGTGAGGAGTTGCATTTGTAGTAGTGCACAGCAGGGAGCGAATAGCATTTAAAACATCCTGTAGAACATCCTGCCAAGCGCTAAGGGATAATCGTCTAAATTCAAAAGCTTATAACAGAGTGTTCAAAATAATGCCGTTGTAGCGCTCGCATTGACTGTTGCCTCTTGGGTTGTATACAATAGTGTTGTTGGATCCAATTCCAAGTCGCGTTAAATTTTTTTTGAATTCTTCCGACATAAACGAAGTTCCTCGATCGGAATAGATAAATGAGGGGAGTCCGAATATGGAGAAAATATTTGTCAGGCACTGGATTGCGCGACAAGGGAAAGCAAAAGGAAATCGACTGTATTCATCGACGACAGTAAATATGTAACGATATCCCGTCGAAGATACCGGGACAGGTCCTTTGTAGTTTATGGAGAGGCGCTGAAAGGAAGCAGTATAACGGATCAGTGTATTATTAGTAGAATCGAACAGTTGAGGTTTTTTTTGTTGCAAATGTACATTCAGATGCCACACGCCGGACTTCATCAATTGAATATGGCATATTTCGTGATCTTATAAAATGAAAAAAGCGCTGCACTCCAGGATGTATTAATGAATTGCGTAGTGACTTTAGTCCCTTCAAGGAAGAAGCAGCACCACCACATACTCTCGATAATGCATCGACAACAATGTTTTCACTATCAAGACGGTGTTTTATGTCGTATGACAACGGGAGAAGTTGTAAAAAAATGTGTAAGGAAAGTCCTTTAAAAAAAGAATTACTGCGCCCTCTGTAGATGTATAAGGAAAAATTCAAGATGGCGCCCGACTCTCTCTTTAACACGGTAAGTTCAGGAAAAGATGTTATAAATGTTGCAGCAATTCAATAACCATTATACACCGGTTCTGCACGGAATCCAACTAGCAAGGTGCCTAGACGGACGCGAACGGTTACTCAGACCGGACCCAACAACGGTAAAATATCCTCACACGGCACGAGAAGCAACAGCAACACGATTCCCCGACCAACTCAATCGTCGCTCTCCCAACGTCTTTTTCATCACCCGCTTTTATCGTCGTTGTAGGCCGGCTAAATTTGCATATTGCGAGAATTCGTGTGACTTTGCGAGACATCGTACTTTAAAAAAGACGGCGACCGCCATCTTCGTCTTTCTTTTCTATTTTCGGTTGGTGACGCCGAGCTGGTCTCGAGGTAAGTCTTTTCCCATCGTCCGTCTCTCCCACGTACCCACACAACACGCAAACACGCGGGCGCTTATCTCCTGGATGCACGTTACAGAAGTTCCATTTTCCACCGTATAATTTCATCGTTTTTAATTTTTCCACGGCTAGCAGGTTTAAACATAAAAGATACGGCTTGCTGGTCTGTTACAATAGTAAAGTGCTTCCCAGCAAGGAGATCCTTCCATTTTCGGACGCACTCGACTATGGCATAAGCCTCTTTCTCGACTATGTGAAGTCTTATTTCAGATGGGTTTAACGATCGAGAAAAGAACGCTACAGGCCTCTCAGCCTGTAAGAGCGTGCCCCTGATAGCCATTTCTGGGGAATCTGTTTCAATAGTAAATGGTAATTCATCACAATAACTTTTACAGACGATTCGGCAACGTCTTTCTTAAGTTTTTCAAAGGAATTGATAACTATAGGAGGCATGGGAAATTATTTATTTTCGACCAGTGGACGAATTTTGTATGAATACTTATGTATCCATTTCGCGTAGTACGAAAACATTCTAGGACACCTCTTTAACGAATCTGAATTGGAAGCAGGAGGCATTTTTTACACGGTGGTCACTACTTATCAAGGCCCGGAAGCCACTCAGGGATAAGGGTTATTGTAAGTACAGTACGTTAGTGTGGAGATTTAATGAATTGTTTACTTAAGAAGGCGGTACATTAGGAATTTGTTAATTTTGGACTTGAAGACATCCAAGTTGTAGTCAGGTGGGAAGCAGGCAGACGGAACAGAGTTCCACAGGCGTGCAGTTCTAAGAAATAAGCTTTGTTAATGGAATCGACGTTGTGATTTAGGCACAGATAAAGAGTGGGAGAAATTTTTCACAGTGGATTCAGCTAGACGGGTGTTTTTCGTGCATTTGTAAAAGAGGTTTCAAACGCTCAGGATCTGGTTGGATAGTCCCGTCACAAATTTAGTACCCAAGCAAATGGATGGAATGAAGTGAAAACTTTGATTTTATCGGTTTATTTCGAGGTTATATGTCGTGGCAGCCTTTAAAAAAATTCCAAATTAACATCATGTTCCTCCTGAGTTTTACCGCAAATAGTAATATCATCTATATATGAAAAGGTTCCACATAATTTGTTGTCAGAAATGAAAGAATTCATAAACCGTTGAAAAGCAGAAACTCCATTAGTGACACCCATAGGTATTCATTTGAATTGGTACAAACTATTTCCAGCTTGAAAGGTTGTGTAGGGTCTATCTTCGGGACAAATTTCGATCTGGTAGTACGCTTTGGATAAATCAATTGTACTAAATATACGATATTGGGCTATTTGGTTCCCGAGATCCTCAATACGAGGCAAAGGGTAAGCATCAAGTAAGGTGAAACGGTTAATAGTTTGGGATAAATGAACTACTAATCGTTTCTTTTTATTAAGCGACGACGTCACAACAATCTGAGCATGCCATGGTGAATAACTTGTTTCAATTACATCATCCTCAAGCAGTTGTAGAATTTCCTTTTCAATGAATCGAGCATCCTCCGCACGGTAATTTCGGGATTAAGTAGCAATAGGTTTGCAATCAGGGGTTAAGTTTCGAAACAATTTTACAAGGACACAGCTGATCTTGGTTAGGGTATAGATTTTTAGAATATCCTGAGGTCCACCAAATGAAATAGTGATACCCTGATGTAGTTTAAAAAAAAGGCACTCGGAATATAATATCCATACAGGAATCAGGAAGCACTGTAAAGTCAATTTCTTTATACTCGCAACCATTGGAGGAAATGTTCTCCGTGCAATGTTCCTATAGTTTGAGGGAAACGGCGGATGATGCCATGGAAATTACGGAATTACGTTTTGAAGTAGACAGCTTCACTGTTTTAACAATACGAGAACTGATAGAATTATCAGAACTGCCAGTGTCTATTAGGGCAGTTAATTTTTCCTTTTAATTCAACAATTTTAGTAATGAAAGGGAAACTATCACCACCTTTAGCATGGGCTACCATAATAGCAGAAGTAGAACGTGAAGGTGTCAGCATAGTAGAACAGCAAACTTTGGAGAAATGGCCGAGCTTCCCACTGTTTCGACATACCTTATGGCGGGCAGGACAATGGCGGCGATCATCCTTAAAGTGACGTCTCCCTCCACAGTTGTAACACTTGCCATGAGCAGAAAGGGCAGCAGAAGATTGTACAGAGTCACACTCCATACGAGAACCAATAGAATCAGAAATTTTAGTAAAAGTGGCCTCCTCGGCAGGATCAGTAGACACATTGTTAGTTCTAATAGAAGTAGTAGTAGTAGCAGCGTCTGCTCCAATCGGGGACGCGTATAATTCAGCACGAAAGTGAGATTGTTCTAAAGCCCTAGCACATTGAGTAGCCTCTTTGAAAGTTAGCGTATCAGTTTCAAGTAGTCTAGAACGTTTTACTGAGGACCAGAGACCACGTATAAACGCATAATGGACAGATTCATCCCGGTAAGTAGTAGCAGTTTAAGGATGGAATACTGTTGCCATATCTGGGCAGGAGCTGCTAAAAACAGCCTATCCTGCCTTGACAGAGTACAAAATAGACTTCGTGGCTTAGTGGAGGATGCCTTTTCTCTACCCTGCAACCTCTCTCCCACAGAAGAGACGTTGCGAGCCTGTCCTTGTTTTATCGTTATTTCCATGGCAGATGCTCGTCTGAACTCCAATCTCTGGTCCCCCCTCGCCAATCTTTCACGAGAAACACCCGTCTAGCTGAATCCACTGTGAAAAATTTCCCCCACTCTATATCTGTGCCTAAATCAAAACGCGGATTCCATGAACAAAGCTTCTTTCTTAGAACTGCACGCCTGTGGAACTCTGTTCCGTCTGCCTGCTTCCCTCCGGACTACAATTTGGATGTCTTCAAGTCCAATGTTAACAAATTTCTAATGAACCACCCCCTTAAGTAAACACTTCAGCAAATCTCCTCACTAACTTAATGTACTTGCAATAACCCTTATCCCTGAGTGGCTTCCGGGCCTTGATAAGTGGTGATCTCTGTGTAAAAAAAAACAAAAAACAAAAACGTAACAGTCAGCGGCAAGTCGATTCAAGATCTGAATATATTGGTCGAAAGACTCGTTTTCTTGTTGCAGGCGCATGGAAAGCAAATGTCTAGCATGAATAACGCTTGGAGACTTGTCGTAAACACCTTTCAGTAATTCGATAGCGTGTTCAAATCCTGAAGAACCCTCGATAACGTCAGCAACGATGGGATCGATGTTTAAATAAAGCACTTAAAGCTTATCAGGATTTAACAAAGCAATAGTTGATAAATAGTAATTAAAGTTACGATACCACAATCTCCAAATCTTGCTAGCCTGATGGTCTGCCGAGGATACGTCAGATTTGTCCAAACGAATGATCTTCTCATTGAGAGAAATAATTTTTTTCAATAAATTGTAGTGTTGTAAATTGATGAAGACGTAAAACAAACCTTTTTCCAAGACTTTATTGAACAAAATTCACAGCTACTAAAGCAAGACAGAAAGAACTCAGTCTTTTAAAGAAAAAGGAACACGTGCAAAATCAAGTGGCAAGAAACTGAATTTGCATATCTATATATAGATATTTTTAAAATTAGTAAAAACAAAACAATTTAAATGAACATATTTCAAACAGTAAGAAAAAAACAATTTAAATGAAAATATAAAAAGTTGTTAGCTACACATGCAAAGTAGTTGTTCACGCATTCAAATTAATTACACGTATAAAACGTCTGCAATTATGTACACGAATTCTTTTCTCTCCGAAAAATGATCGTTTGACGCAGACCACATCTGATAACACTTGTTTTCGTCTCTACGTTTACGCAAAAACAAGAATGGGTATTCTTAGGACGGACATATAGATAGAAAGAGCGTTTGACAGTGACCTTTCTATTTCAACCATAAGTGAGGTAGATTCATAGACGTATCTGACCGTTTGCAGAGATGCGTCTATCTGTCCAAAAAGCGAATGTCGTGTCGATAATAACAAGTTTGATCAAAAGGTCACAATACCCTCTCCTGAAATCAGACACTTGCTTGAAGCCTATTGGTCTTGTTGCTTTCATTAATCACGCAGAATTAAAGGTCTTTGTAAGGACATCACAAAAATGCTTTGTGTAGTTAACTACAATATGTGTCGTTCAACTTTTTTGTAAAGGCAATTCAGTTGTAATCTTCCAATTTATATAAGATCGATTACGGATTACTTAAAAATGACTCCATAATTGAATACTCGCTGATTTTATTGTGACTGATATCTCATAACTTCCACATACAGCATTTGCGGAATCTAGATTTATTTTAACTTAGAATAAAAATATACAATTTTTTTTTCATATTAATTTATTTATTGCGGACTATTATTCTCATCTTTATTAGTTGTTTCACGACGTTTCGGCCAACTATTCCTCTGGCCTTCGTCATGAGAATGATAGTCCGCAATAAATAAATTAATATAAATAATACTCATCTCAATGAATTTCACTTAAAAAATAATATAATTCTTTTTTCATCTGAATAGAATAAACTTTAGCAACAGAAGCGTTTAGTTTTTAATATTGGAAAGAAAATATTCTTTACATGACAGATAACTATTTATTTTATTCCTTGCGTTACTTTTAAAATGCCCTGTGTAAACGAATAATACATTCAATCTAGAATTCTGCGTATTTACAGTGAGTGAGTAGGAGATTGTTTATATATATATATATATATATATATATATATATATATATATGTAAATTTTTTTTTCCGAATCTTACAATCTGTGAAAATGCATTTTTTATTTTATGGTTACGTGGACGATGACTGATGTTTTGTTTTGTACTTGTGGCTGCTGGTGAATAGAGAAACATTTAGTAAAATGTATTAATTCATGTATCCATGTTTTGGAAATGGCAGGGAAGGAACTTGGATTATTGGTCGGGAAATGCAGGGTTTTGTGAATAGCAAACTCAAATAAAAAACCACCCTATTCGTCCAAGATATTAATCTGGAGAGGGCGTCATTGGCCAGACAAGGAACAATCGAATTCGGTCAATAAAATACACATAAACAATAAAGAAGAACGGACAGTAAGAGACGTCAAGTAGACGCGTGTATGACCGCCACTCGTCGCAAATACGCCAACCCCATCCTCCTCTATCTCTCTGTCTCTCGTTCTATCTCTGTTTCTACCTTCATCTCTCACGACTTGCTACTTGTCACAAGTACGAGTTGAAAAAACTGTTTTCATATAATGAGTGATCTGTTGAGTTATTATATAAGGTACGTAATCGGTAAAAGTTCAACTGAAATTATACATGTTTTTTTACAATTCGCTCATAATTTTCCGTTGTCCCAGAAGACGGTGCACACTACTTTTCCTGCAGATGTCTGTGTTTGGAACTTCTTTGCCAGGAAGAGTGAGTGGTGCCATTCCATCGATTTCAGTCTGAACTCCGACATCACGTTTTGACACCACCGATGATTCGGTCCAAGGGTCGCTTACCTTTGTAATGATTCAAGAAGTCCTCACATCGGTGGTCTTTTAGTCTTTCGTGAGCATTCGTAAAACTCACTTACCAGCTGGCAACAGGAATGACAACATCGTGTCCAGTACACTAACATCTACATCAAGCTCTACATGCGTTTTCTTACCCGTTATCCGCAGATTAGCGCTGATGAGTTCGTCGAGGCGCACAATTTTCTTAGCTGTACATGAGCGCCCGAAGCGCGCGTTGTCACTTACCCATCTGTTGCAACTCTGAAATCGAAGAACTCATCTCCTAACTGTGCTGACATCAACTACATTAGCTTTGTGAACGTTCAACAATTCATTGGCACCTTTTCTTCTGACGCACGACCATGACAAACTTGGTTTCTTAGAGTCTCATACCGTCAATATCTACAACAGAGAGATGAAACTTTCTGTATATGAATGCATAAGTTCAATCTTCATAACAATGCAATTTGCAATCCTATCTGATCCATTCGGTTGGAGTAAAAACAGTAGGCATTACTTTTGAAACGACACAAATCTATACTTTCGTATATCAATTTTATGTGAGTAAATGAAGTAGTTATATATATATATATATATATATATACTTTTGAAACGACACACTCTCTCTCTCTCTCTCTCTCTCTCTCTCTCTCTCTCTATATATATATATATATATATATATATATATATATATATATCAGCCGCATCCAATGGCCGAGACAGACCCGAGTTGAGTTGTATATCACCCTTGTTGACCGCGTCGGCACTACGGTGTTGGTTCATCCGCTGCGCAAGCCGTTGGGATTCCTTCCTCATCCGCCAAGAGTATCGTTGACCAGGCTTGGATTTTTGTGACCCTTAATAGGGGGGGGGGGGCTAGTGGGTACTACACATTGCCCAAAGGTGACCCAGCATTGCATCGACTAAGGGGTAGTGACATTCTCCCCAAAACCCTGGAGCTCCCGCACCAGGGCATCATTGCCGGATGTAGTTTTGTCATACCAGGACTAAATGCGGCTGATTGCATGTGTGAAGACTGTCCTGGCCCGTCCTTGCCTTGTACTTTTGCTTTCAGCGGAGAGGTTGTTAGCAGTACTGGGAAAGCTGATGGACTGGAAGCCGCAGCGTGATCTCTGCACTCAGGCGATTGGAGTATGATGGTCGTGCTCATGCTGAGCTTCGATCGGACTCACATCTCACCTTCGACACGGACACTAACCAAACTCCGCGTCATCGTTGAAATCGACGGACTGGCCGATATATATATATATATATATATATATATATATATATATATATATATATATATATATATATATATATATGAAACAATAAGAGTGGAAAATGAAATCACAAAACTATATATTGGTAAATATAGAATTATTCATTTATTTAATAAGGGTATACATACATTTATTTGGGGGATAAAGGGGACTCTTTATCCCAAGGTATTTCGAAGCCTAATGCTTCTCATTAGAAGAGTAGAAAAGATTCTACGTAGCATAACGGGAATGTGACGTCTAGCGAGGGATTTATCAGGAACGAAATAAATTAATAAAATTATTGATGTTGTTAGGGGGAGTTATATCGAATTTTAAGATAAAGGAGGAGCGTACTATATAAAGTGTAATGTGAAAAGGTGTATAGGGTTTCTATCATATTCTTAAATAATGCAGAGGTAACCGAGATAGCAACAGCACTTATAGACGGTGTATGTTTTCAGGCGTAATGAATTAAAGCGAGAGGGTGTTTGCCAAGTTGGATTAATCAAAAGTAACGGTTATCACAACATTACTTATAGGAGGACTATGGCTATAGCTTGATGTTATGAGATTTATGAAATTTGTGGTACGAAATACATAGGGCGTGTACTAGGGTTTTAATTTAGTGAGGTAGGGGAATGTTCGAAGGTTAATTAAAGGGGTAAGTAATGAGGTGGGTATGGGTGAGTATTTGTAAGAATATAATAATAATTCTCAGAAGATAATAATAATAATAATAATTTATAGATAATATATAGTGGATGAATGGCGCGGTGTGATAATAGGGAAAATATACTACTACTACTACTACTACTACTACTAATAATAATAATAATAATAATAATAATAATAATAATAATAATTATAAATAGATAAATAAAATTGAAGGATAAAAAAATAACTAAACTAAAATTTTGTTAATTGGGAGCAGAGTTGGAGAAATAAGGTACATGTATATAAAAGTGAGTCACAAAGGTATAATGTATATATAGATTTCGGCAGCAAATATATATGTGCGTGTATATATATACACTTGTGCCCGATATTATTCATACCCCCCTTGAAAATTGAGTTTATTAGGTGTAACTTTTGTAAGAATTTATTGTTTACGTCCATATTGATACATATTCTTAATAAACCTCTTCTGATCATTTTCGTCATTTTAAAATCTCGGGATACTTGTAATAAAAGAAATATACAGCTATTTATAAAATCTGCAATGTTCAAAAATAATCATACCCCCTTATTTTTTCAGTATTAATCGAGTTTCTGACTGTTTGTTTTCTGTTTGATTCTTATTTTGAATGCTTTTATACAACCTTTGATTAATTTCATTTCGTTTTTTGCATTTTTCAGAAATTAAAATGATATCAACTGAAAACCAATAAAAGAATAAAAATTATTAGAATGAGGAAGAAAAAAGAGCTTAGTAATGATCTTAGGACTAAAATTGTGAATTCACATAAGGATGGTTTAGGTTACAAGTCAATTTCCAAGAAATTTGAGGTCCCTACAGCAACAGTACAGAGCATCATCAAAAAATTTCAGAGCCACCACACAACAAACAACTTGATTGGTAGAGGAAGGAAAAGGAAACTGTCTGCTAGAGCCACCAGGAATATTGTAAGAAGTGTTAATGCAAATCCAACCACCACTAATAAGGACATTTTAGAAAATCTGGAGTCTTCTGGCATAAAAATATCAAGGCAAACATTGCAAAGGACTCTGCATGAAAATGGTCTGAAAGGAAGAAGACCAAGAAGGACTCCATTGCACACCGGAAAACACCTTGCAGCACGTCTAAAGTTTGCTAGGACCCATGTGAATTCTCCAGAGTCCGTTTTCTCAAGTATTTTGTGGACTGACGAAACAAAAATTGAATTGTTTTGCCATATGGATGCTTCTTACGTTTGAAGGAAGAAAGGAGAAGCTTACAACCCAAAGAACACCATACCCACGGTGAAACATGGTGGTGGTAGCCTCATGTTTTGGGGCTCCTTTTCGGCTAGTGGTCCAGGTAGTTTGGTCAAGATAGATGGAACCATGAAGAAGGAGCAATATTTGGAGATACTCCAGAAAAACATTAGACAGGATGCGGAGAAGCTCCATTTAGGACCAAACTGGGTCCTTCAACAGGATAATGATCCAAAACATACTGCCAAAATAGTCAAGAAATGGTTTGAGGATAATCAAATTAATGTTTTGGAATGGCCTAGCCAGAGTCCCGACCTGAACCCTATCGAAAACCTCTGGCACATATTGAAAACTGAGGTTAAAAAGCGGAAACCTAGAAATTTGAGGGATTTGGAGAACTACTGCATTGAAGAATGGTCAAAAATCAGTGTTGATACTTGTAAAAACCTTGTTGATAAATATCCCAAACGGTTACAGGCAGTTATTAAGAATAAAGGGCATGTATTGACTATTAGTAAGAGAGGTATGAATAATTTTGAACTAGTGCCATTATTGTTTTTCTTTGTATAATGTTTCAAACTTGCATAATTTATTTATTTGTTGAGTTTAAATTAAATGCTTATGCTTGATTTATTGTTTGAAATCCCTTTAATATTGTCTACCTTCTGGTTTGAGCAATATTCTTATAGAAATCTCAAAGATCCGAGGGGTATGAATAATATCGGGCACAAGTGTATATATACATACATGTATATATATATATATATATATATATATATATATATATATATATATTAATAAACATCTTGTTTATCTAACATAAATATTTTCATACGTGACATTTGGAAATTAATTATCAGTAAGAAAACATGATAACCTTTGAAAACGCATTCTAAATAAAACATAATATTCATTTAACATGTACACACATACACACAAACGCATATAATTTGACATATTTGGGAAAGGAAAAAGTTGTCATAACCTGGCCAATAATTGATATATTTTTTTCAAATTCAAGGCCTATCTTTTGGAGGATTTTGGGCCTCTAACATGATTTCAAAGCAGAACCTGAACCTGGAGTATATCGCCTTTATGGTATTCTTCGAGACGCCTAAACATCAATTTGATCTTGGAAATCATTTTTCGTTTGTCTTGTAAGCGGTACGGTTTATCTCCTTCTCAACAGCTCCTACACACAATAGTTCGCGGGCTGAAATCAGATGAGTATGATGACGATAAAATATGATGAAGTTGTGGAATTTCTCAAACAAACACTTCTGAGTTTTCTCGCAGTTGTGACACAATGCAAATTCTCGAAGCAATCTTTTTTATTCAGCGCTTGAAAAACAGTGGAAAACAAATCAATTTTGTCATCTGATTTGAGTTTGAATTGGTTTCCAATGATGTTGCATGTTGGTTGGTTGGATGTTTTTGTTTTACGGCATATCAACCCTTTTCAGGTTATTTAATGCCGAATCCAGTGATTTTGAAGACCAAATTTTTAATAGAGTATATTTGTTTTTTTTTATATTTTAAGTCGGTTTCTATTTAACCATAGTTGGGACCCTAACAGGTACTACCAGTCCGGTTCATAGTGGACCTGGGAGCAATGGCAATTAAAGGGTGGCTCAACACTCCACAGAGCCTGGAAGCTGGGACCTCACCGTCGGATATAGTTTGAGGTCATATTGCGGACCGATGCTGCATGTGGTGGTCTTTACTAGGAACACAACCTAAAAGCAGCATAGTTTGAACGCTCGAAAATGAATGTAGGCTTAATGTTGGCTTATTATAACAGAGCGCGTGTAGTCGCGTGTGAAAATATCAGCATGGACCAAAGCGTAGCTCGTTGACGAAGGTATCAGTAGTAGCAGCCGTTGGAGCATGCAAGCAAATTAGCAAGCGTGCGCGAGCTTCCGTCAGAAGAAAAGGAAATAAAAATACAGCACGTGGGCGAAAGAAGAGAAGCAAAGTGCAAACAGAGCGAAATGAACATGTGGTAATGGCTAGAGACTTTTACGCTGGTTTCGAGACGGCGGGGTTTTGTTAATCTCATGGCAGACGAAATGAACAATAAAAAAAAGTAAGCATTGTTTAGAAAGTAACGGTAATAAATGCCTTTTGCTAAAACAGTAAAAACTACGAGTCGGGTTTATTTCTTTTTGTTTGTTTGTTACTTTGCGACTGCACCTAATAGAGTGGGGGTCCGAGAGAGGTTTGAAGTTTAACCTGTTTCTCTGTACATTGTGCATCTGATGACGAGAAGAGGCAGAGACTCATCAGATCGTTTTTATATTTGACCATGTTGAGGAGTTTCATGTTTTTTTTGTGAGCTTTGCGACTCTTGTCTTTCTTCCTAGTTATTATTGTAATATCCATCTTTCTTGCTAACGCCTACATTACTTTGCCTAGATGTTGCCGCATTTTTAAAAGCTTCTTTAAGAATTTCATTCTACAGACATGGTAGAACTCTTGCTATGATCGTTTCTGATAGAGATTGCTTCCACATCTCTTTGCAATTCACTAACCCACGTCTTTCCAACTACAAGAAAACAGGTAACACTACACTAAAGCTAAGATTCCGAACGTCTTTAATCCGGCATGAAGCTGTATAATGCAGATCTTATATTTCTGTGCTTTTCAGTTACCCCTGCTCTCCAGCTTTCAAAAACACCAATAGTACACAGGCAGCTCTAACCATTGCACGTTATCAGTACTAAATATTAAAAATGATCCTGAAATTAAAAAGATGTAAAATTTCTCAAACTTTTTCTCAAAAATATTTTTTTTTGTATTTTATTTAGAGGAGTAAAATGCGCGCATGGTTGCATATATAAGGAATTAACATGCATATGTCTTCGTTGTAGATAAATATGTGTCATGCGTGTGTATGAGTTTGTATATGTTTGTAGATATATATACATATGTATATACATGTACATGTATATATATATATATATATATATATATTGTGTACAGAAAGTTGTTAGTTGAGACAGATCATTTGTACCGTCGGTTTCAAGCCCGATAATAAGGCCCGTTTAAGGTATCCTTATCAAGCTCTCTTCAACCAAATATTGGCTGAAGAGAGCTTGATAAGGATACCTTAAACGGGCCTTATTATCGGGCTTGAAACCGACGGTACAAATGATCTGTCTCAACTAACAACTTTCTGTACACAAAATATAAATACGCTCTTACAATTTGGATTTTCCTTTTAATTGAGCACTCTGCTGGAATTCTTTTTCCAAAAAAACTAATCATATATATATATATATATATATATATATATATATATATATATATATATATATGCTTGTGCATATGTACGCATGGATCTGTATGTATAATATACTTAAGCGTAAACAGTATGGATCATAAAATTTTAGATGTATTTTAATATTTTGTATTTCTTTATTGTTAGATATTTTTCATTTATATAAATTTCTTGAGGAAGTCTTCGTAGATGGCGTACACAATAGAGTATATTCGTATGTATTAATCTGTATATATACGTATATATATATATATTTAAGTTTGGATTAACATTGACGTATACCTAAGGTTGTGTACACTTATATATATATATATTATTTATTCGATAGTAAGCAATTAAATTTGGTCGCTACAAACAGCCGTCTGTTTCAGTCAATGAGACTTTGCCAGGCGACCCTGGACCATTCGACGCTATAGAAAAATAAAGCGTCGAATGGTTCAGGGCCGCCTGACGAAATCTGACTGATTGAAACAGATGGCTGTTTGTAGCGACCAAATGTAACTGTTACCTTTGAATAAATAATAAAAATTATTTTGCTCCTATTATCGAACACTATCTAACAACCTCGTTGTGTTCATTAGTCCCTACTTTTGAACATCTCACATGTACGGAAATGGGTTGACTTTTGTCGATAAATTGGTAAAGGCATACTGTCCTGGGGTAAATGGTACTGGTCGAGACATAACAGGAGACAAAGTAGTTGAAATTATAACCGAGATAAATAATAATGATGAAACTAAAGCAAACAGATAGAAAAACTATGAACTTAAAATACGTAATTGTAAAAAGAAAAATGTGTTAAAATGTACGTGTGTACTGGTCAGTGTGAAAATATAAATAAGTGAGTCAGAACGGATAAATATCTTGCCCGTCTAGTATTCTTCTCGTTCCCTTTTCTCTTAACTCCCGAAATTCGACCCAATCAGGGCTAAAAGAACGAGAACCATGTACTCGGTTAATTTAATGAAGGATTCAATTCCAAATTTCGTATTGATTTCCGAGTTTAACATAAAGATTCCCAGGCACACGTGAAGAAGATCAGAAATTACATCGGCCGTAACATTATGATGATAACATCACAGGTAAGGAAAATATTTCAAATTCTCCAAATCAGTGGTTCCCAACCTTCTGTACATGGCGGTATACTATTGAGTTGTTTTTAAATTTCCGTGTAACAGCTACCAAAAGAAATAATATTTTCTGCCCATAAAACATTTTTGTCAAGATTACATAAAAAGAATCCCTTCAAAGAGTATTGTGGCTATATGAGAAAATAAAGCTGTGTACGCATTATAAATGTTTCTTTTCTGTGTCTTATGTCATACATTAGTACATTAGGAGTCATTTTGAGTTAATAATTTATTTACTGCACCCATCTGAACCAGAGAAAATCATGATTAAAATGTGTATGTCTCGTGTAAATAACTAACGATGAATATGTAATTTGGCCGACGTTAAGAAAATGTTCTGGAGACCAGACGGGTGATCAGTGATGTCGGAGGAAGGAGAAACACGTATCAAGCTATATGGACATGTGGCAGCGATAGACTCTTTAAGTGGTGTCGAGATGGGAGAGCAACGGTAATAAAAACATTTGTTAAAAAAGAAAAAATGGCGACCCGGAATTTTTATTAATTTCTTTTTTTGTTTGTTTGCAACTGCAACGTTACATATCCATGAATAAATACAATGTACTCTGGCAAGATTGTATTTTCAGAAAAAGCAAATATCACGTGTTTAAGGATCATTCAAACGAGAGAAACAATGATTCATACCGTATCACAGTTCTACGTTTAGCTAATCCAAAATTCAGGTAACTAATTATTCTTAATAAAGAAAATTCTCCATATTCCGTATTTAAGTTAACAGTTCAACCATTTCCCTCTGTTATTTGCTTCCTCGATCGATTATTCTACATAACCCATAGCGAGTTACATTGTAGGTAATCTATACTATTAATAAAATTCTAAATGTTTATTTATTTATATGTGTGTGTATATATATACCAACCTCTCTCCCACAGAAGTGACGTGGCGATCATATCCTTGTTTTGTCGTTATTTCCATGGCAGGTGCTCGTCTGAACTCCAATCTCTGGTCCCCCCTCGCCAATCTTTCACGAAAAACACCCGTCTAGCTGAATCCACTGTCAAAAATTTCCCCCACTCTTTATCTGTGCCTAAATCAAAATGTAGATTCCATGAACAAAGCTTCTTTCTTAGAACTGCACGCCTGTGGAACTCTGTTCCGTCTGCCTGCTTCCCACCTGACTACAACTTGGATGTGTTCAAGTCCAACGTAAACAAATTCCTAATGAACCGCCCTCTTAAGTAAACACTTCATTAAATCTCCACACTAACGTACTGTACTTGCAATAACCCTTATCCCTGAGTGGCTTCCGGGCCTTGATAAGTGGTGACCACCGTGTAAAAAAAAAAAAAAAAAACTTTCTAACGGATGCACCGAATTGAAAAATTATTTTTTCCCCTGAATGGTGTGAGCGCCTAGATTCTCCTTATCTATATATGGTTCGTAACGAACAACGTCGAGTCACACAAAAGTCCCGAAATAAGGGTTTTTGGGCCGTTTCATGCGATTGTTGAAAAAGTTACCTGTCCTCCATGTCAATGAAATTTAACACTGTCTGTATACACTTGCGATATCATCTTTCGACATACGGACAGGACTTGTGCAGTAATGAATAACTCGTCTGACTACGGATCAGAAGATTCCAGGTTCGAATCCTGGCAAATCCGTAATAATTTTAACCATCATTTTAATCCAACGTTTACTCAGTATCCTTACTCTTAGTAAGGGTATTTTTTTTTCAGTGATTCTGTTTTGTGCATATGGGAATTTCACATACTCCGAGTTCACAAGGTAAACGTTGATGGTAAGACGATGTTGAGTGTACTTGATGTTGAGTGTACTCCAGTTTGTGTTTGACTTGGCGTTGTGTGTGCCGACGCGGCGCAGCCGCTAGTAGCCAATATAATTGTAACAGAGCGTGGACGCGCGTATGCAAATACATACGAAATGCGAAATGACGTCACCGTAAGGAAAAAGGAAAAGATTACAGAAAAAAAAATGTGTGCAACGGACAGTAAAGCATGTTTGAAAGCAGGTTCCAGAGCACGATCTAGAGCACGTTATTAAACGACGTTCGAGGGGTCACAGAGCAAGAAGTCGATCACGTTTGAAATAATTTTGTAATCGACAACATTTTCATTGTACATTTAAAACAAAACAAAAAATACAGAAAAAATTACTGCTATTCGAGAAGACGCTGCTGCCGTGATGATAATTATGTGATGCACATGTTTTGTATTTTTACGATTATATGATAGTTATTCACACTGCAACAAGAAATCACTCTAGAGAATATCTGCTAGCGAGCTTTAAAATGTATAAATTGTATTAGAATTTAATGCAGTTTAAGTGTGGAGTTCGTCTTAAATGTAATAAAGCAGCTATAAATCTCGGCCAACGAACTGTTATGGAATTCAACTCTTATGTCATTTACGTCTGGTTCAGAAATCTCATTATCAGATAATCTACAGAGTCGATTTACCAGTGACCAAACTTGACTTTATCTGAATGTCGTCGCTATCTCAACCTTCTTTGGTTTCACATAGCTAATCCTAATATTTGTAAGCATTTGGCCACATTTGTTACATTGCTTTTTTTATTTTATCAACATGCGGTTTATGTCTAAAACACATATACATACGCAAACACGTGCAAACATATACGATACGCAACCAATTACAAACATATATTATATGTAATTACATGTACACCTATATACAGATACCGAAAAACAGAAGGACCGAGAAAAATGCGTAAATATCTAAGTGGAAAACAGATGACACCTTAAGTTTTTTGTTGTTTTTTTTACATGTGCATCACCAATTATCAAGACCCAGA
Organism: Euprymna scolopes; assembly: GCF_053919585.1. Taxonomy (NCBI): domain Eukaryota; kingdom Metazoa; phylum Mollusca; class Cephalopoda; order Sepiida; family Sepiolidae; genus Euprymna; species Euprymna scolopes. Next base: position 1,756,691 of record NC_136491.1, read on the forward strand.
GGCCACTCGAGGATAAGGGTTAAAGAGTTTACTGTAGTCAATTGGACAATATAGTAATCGTTAGTAATGGAAATTCGGTAAATTTGTAAACTTAAGTGGAACAGCTCATCAAGAACTTGTTTACATTGGACTTGAAGACAACCATATTGTAGTCAGCTGGAAATAAGGAAAACGGAAGGCAATTTCACAGGCGTGCAGTTCTATGAAATAAGTTTTGTTCATGGAATCTACGTTTAGGCTTAGACACAGATAAAGAGTGGGGGGAATTATTAATAGTGGTTTCAGCAAGACGAGTGTTTCTCGTGAAAGTTGGGCGTGTGGGGACCATAGATTGAAGCTCAGTTAAGTTAATTACAAATTACGACTAATTAGGGAAATTAGAACATATTTTTAAAACATAACCCAATCTTAGAATTAAGTCATATTATTTTAGCATTGTTTAATGAAAGTATAAAGACGAAAGAGTATTAGGGAAACAAACTTTAATTACTCAGCTTTAATCCACTAATAACAAACACTTTATATATATATATATATATATATATATATATATATATATATATATATATATATATATATATATATGTGTGTGTGTGTATTCCATGTGCCTTCAATAAATTTCTAGACATTTTTGTACAGGCACTTAAAATTGTCCTAGACTCTTAAAAATTCAGTATATCATTTTTATACATGTTTTGAGATGACTGACCAATTTCTACGATTTAAGATTCAAATGAACAGCTACGGCAGAAATTTTAACACATCGTACTACAGCCTGATTGTCATAGCTAGTGAATTTCAAAGGTGCAATCTTGACGTTAGGGCACTTTAGAAGACCAATATGCAATAAAATTCTGTTTTAAACTTGGAATAAATGCCGCATAAACGTATGGAATGATTCAGACTGTTTTTGGACCATCTTGCATGAATCGGGCATCAGTTTTGGAGTGGCATAAGAGATTCAAGGAAGGCAGCGAATTTGTGAGGGATGATGAGAATTGTGGGCGGAGTAAAGAAAGTCAAAACACCAGAGTTGATTGGTCAAATGAATTCTTTGGGTAAATACCGTCGGGTTTCTATAGAGACAATAAGTGCACAGTTTGATGTCAGTGTAGGAACTGTACACACAATTATTCGTGAGGAACTGAAAATGCAGAAGATTTGCGCAAAGTTTGTCCCAGGATTGCTCAGAGAAGTTCACAGATTATTTTACCAAGATGGGCATCGAGACAGTTCCTTACACTTCTTATATTCTAAACCTTGCTCCTTGTGACTTTTGGTTAATCCCTGAACCCAAGGAAAACCTTAGAGGCTATCGTTATGAGGAAATTAAGGAGATTAAAGAGGCTGTGACACAAGAGGAATTCCATGGGGCTTTCCAGTTTTTGTTGGGGGTGGTACCATAAGTGCATTGGTGCCGGAGGAGATTAGTTCGAAGGGGGACTAGAGTTTCATGTGTGTACTATCAGTAAAATGCCTATACGAAGAAAAAAACCTTGAAACTTATTGAAAGCACCTCATATATATATATATATATATATATATATATATATATATATATATATATATATATATATATATATACTGTTTTTAAAAATGATAAATAAATAAATAATATGTTCAAATAAAAAATGGGCGACTTTCTAAGAAAATCACCGGTTCTCCGAGGCGGAGACATAAACATTACTATCGTTGAAAAAATCAAAAACCACTTAAACAGATGAACGATAAAAAACGAAGCAGTAAACCGTCTATGGCAACATAGCCGAGTGAATTAGGGCGCTGGACTGAAATGCATAAGGTCCAAGGTTCGAATCCTATCAACAGTCAAGCTACGCTGATGAGGAGTAGGGCTCCGAAACACGCGTGTTCGTAGATTACTGTTTTTAAAAATAATATATATATATATATATATATATATATATTATGTACACATTTATATTCTAATATTATATCAAAACTGAGTTAATCAATGTTTGTTTCCTTAAGCTTTTTCCTACATATTTTAATCGCACTAAATAATGCTAAACTATTCTTTGATATGGGAATGAACTCATGCAAGTTTCTCTCTATTACTTCCACTATATCACCGTATGTCATATAACACACCTAATCTTAATTCACCCAGAATTTCGTAACTCTCTTTGTTATTAAACAAAGAATAATCTTTAAATAAGAAAATGGGAATAGTCGAATATTGGGAATATAACTACTTATAGTAATACTACTTAATCCATAGTTGGAGAAAAATACAGATAAAAAGACAGATAGTGAGTGAAGGAGAGAGAGAGAGAGAGAGAGAGAGAGAGTGAAAGTGCGTGTGGGAGAGAGGGTGTATATATATATATATATAGAGAGAGAGAGAGAGAGAGGGGAGAGGGAAAGAGGGAGAGAGAATAAGAAATAAAAGAATAAATACATGGAGTACTAGTCGAATGATTGTTCCAGAACAAGTAAAAATAATTCATGAAACAAGGCTGTTTTGAACTACTTTTATATTTCTTTAAAACGATGAATCAAAATATAATGATACCTTATATCTAGAATACTCATTCTAATATTGATAAAATATATAATTTCGATTTTTAAACATGTTTAAATTTTAATGCTTAAGTGTAAAGGTTGTTAAGAAGAGATAAAAATTCGGAGAATCTTGTAATAAATCCAGTCTAAAATATATGATTGGCAAATGGAATGACGTGTACTAATTATGCCACCTCAAATCTCTTTATATTATTTAATTGATATATAATATCTTTTGCTACAATTTCACAAGAATCGGCAACGTAATTTTAATGAAGAACTTCGATCCTTTCTCCATTGCCATAAAACTAAATTGAACTAATAATACCAATATTATTTACTCTAACGCATTGAAGTCATTTTCCAAAATTCCAATGATCGATTTATTAGTTTAGGAGTTAATCTTATACAGTGAGATATATAAATATATACAAAAACAGACCTTTATATATATATATGCAGCCCGTGAACGTATAAATTTATTAAGTAATGGTGTACCCATTTTACTCTCTGTGTTGCAGAGAATATATATTCCAAAATTCATAATGATCGGTTCATTAGTTTAAGAGATTATCATATGCATAAAAATATATAAATATATACATATATCTAACTTTATGTACATAGAGATGGAAAGAGACTATTTTTGGATTAATTTTAAACTAGTTTTGACAACTTAATTTTTTTTACTGATTAAAAACATTTAACTAGAGTTCAATGGCTTAGTCGTCGGTTTACATATTTATCTTTGATTTATCGCTTTCTCTTACTCTCCCTCATCCTCTCTCTCTCTCTCTCTATGTGTGTGTGTGTGTGTGTCTGAAAATGACAAAAAAGAACAATTAAACACAGAAAGAAATTATGAAAACAAGAAATTTATGTTTCGTTCGGACAACAGAAGGTCATCAGAAAAATGAAGATTTTAAATTTATTGAAAACGAAATACATAAGAAACAGAGGAGACAAAACCGAATGTAATTCTTTAAAATTGTGACTTCAAAAGTAGGGGGAAAAAGAAGGAAAGAAAAAAACAAATTGAAACATCAACGAAATGCAATAAAAATATGTGGTACTTTAATACGCGCGAATACTAAATTTTAATTAATACAGTAACTAGGAATTATGTATGCAAGTATTACGGTATTTTCTAAACAGTTCACAAACTTAAGTATTCTTAACATAAAAAAGCTGTCATGTTTCACGGCTGCGCATTCGTATTGGTGAAAAAGTTGACAAACAGGCAAACATCCGATCACTCCCAAGTACCAACTTTTCAATTTTGACTCCTTAGCAGCCCTTTTTTTCCTGATGAAAACCTATCAAAAAGTTTTCTACATGTCTGAATACCCTATATACCAAATTTCAAGTCTGTAAATAAAAAAATCGTTGAGTATACACACACACACACACACACACACACACATATATATATATATATATATATATATATATATATATATATATATATATATATATATATACTGACTTTTATAGATATATTAGATGATTTTTTTTATAATAGTTTTATCTTTGGAGCATCCTACTTATATATATTTACCCAACAATTCTAGGTGCGTTCGTTTATTGCTTATACACATAACAAACAGAACCTATAACAGTACATATTAAATAAATAAATAAATAAATAGGCCTAACAGCATTAACTTTGGAGAAAACTAAATAATTCATTGATAATGGTTTCTTTGATAACCGAATACGCTGGTGGAGAGCATATGAATATTGGCCAGCTCTTTTATTTCATACGTCTTCAATAATGTATTGATTATACGGTAGACACGGCAAACATTTAAAGAAAATGGCTAAACCCTAAAAAAGAACATTGATTCAGTAGTGGAAGGGGTCCGTAAGTGGATGCTAACATTTTAGTCTACTAAGACTTCACTATTTCCTATAATAACTAAAAAGAATCTTATCAACCATAGATTGTCATGACAAATAATACCTTAGCTGAGAACCCAACTTTCAAATTCCTCGGCGTAACATTCACAGACAATATGAAATATATTGAGGATATTGCCAAGGCTGCTGCAAAGAAGGTGGGGTTCATTTACCGTGCTAGAAAATTACTTATATCACAGAGCATACGTTAACTTTACAAAGCTACAATTAACCTATGCATAGAGTATTTTTTTTTTTACAAGGGTGTCACCACTTATCAAGGCCCAGAGGCCACTCGAGGATAAGGTTTTATAGGTATACATTAGTCATTGTGATTTTAGCATAGTAAACAGTGGGAATTTTGAAACTTGGATTACTTAGGGGGACGATTCAATTAGAACTTGTTCACATTGGACTTTTCCTTTTTTTTTCATAGGTATCAACTCATTATCAAGGCCAAGATGCCACTCAAGGATAAGGGTTAAAGAGTGTACAGTAGAAATTGGACAATATAATAATCATTAGTAATGAAAATTTGTTAAATTTGATAACTTATATGGAACGGCTCATCAAGAACTTATTTACGTTAGACTTGAAGACAACCATATTGTAGTCAGCCGGAAAGCAGGAAAACGGAAGACAATTCCACAGGCGTGCAGTTCTAATAAAAAAGCTTTGTTCATGGAATCTACGTTTAGGTTTAGGCACAGATAAAGAGTGGGGGGAATTATTGATAGTGTTTACCACATATGTTCTGAAGTATTTACCACTAGTCTCGTACTCCAAGTGTCGGTCCAAAAGAAGCCTCAAGTTTAATATGGCCCACACTTGGTCATGGTTCAACTTCTGTTGTTATGAAATAGGTAGATCAGAATAAACTATCTTTTATCGATTTAGTTATCGATCTAACTTTGTAGCTACTATATATCTATTTATCGATCGATCTACCTATCTTTCCATCTTGATCTATCTATCTAACTGTCGAGGTAGGCAAGAGATGGATAGGACGATATTTTCATAAAGCCTCTCAAAATATGACAAGGCTAGATCATAGACAAGTTTACCGGAAGGTCTGGTCAGTTGATCGGATCTACATGTGAGTCACGTGATCAGGTTAGCTGGAGATCATCGAGGAGTTGGAACTTGGAATTGAAGCAAGGCGGTTGGACTTCACAGTTGTCTCCCCTTCCCTCTTGGGAGGGAGTGACGTGTCTCTCAATGTAGATTTTAAGACAACAAGCAAAGAAACTCACTTTCCATTTTTATCTGCGCGACATCCTGGAAAGTGAAATAAAAACTAATATAAAAACCAATCGTCGTCTTGGTGTCAATGTGCTTCGTCCAAAAAGTTCCAGCCCCCTCCAAGAACAAGATGAAGTCAGGATGGATCAGGTTCAGTGAGCAGAGAAGATAAAGGTATGTCGAAGATACACATAGGACACACACATACGCACACATATTAACATTAGACGATCACGAAACATAAAACGGGTTCAGAAAGTTAAGAACCACTATTAGATATTTAGTAACATATTTAGAACACGTCACACAAACAAACACGAAATGTATACACTCGTTGACATGGGTGCCGTTCATTTTAAATAAAATAACACTGTCTCATCGACGCAGTGTTGTATTCCTGTTACAATTATTTTGATGGAATGCGCTCAGATGAACTCGTAGCACTTGTGTTCTAGAAGTGTAAGCCATTTTGAGTTTCAGAACAGTTTCAGATGGTTCGCTGTTACACACAAGTCCTGGGAGGTGACTTGTTTGTAGTAGACAGTTCCACAGAACAAAATATTCTTACCGTGTCGAAACACGGGAAAGAACATGTGAAATTGCTCCAGAAAAGGTTTAATATTTATGAAGCAATTCTGGTTTCTGATTGGTTTGTAGCAGAACGTGAATTAATTTTATTCGTGAGTTCTTAGCAGCATCGTTTATAAATAGAATCGTCCGACTGTGTGGGATCATACCCCATTACCCCCCCCCCCTGGGATGTGTCTCCTAGCGACCTCGGCTACAGGGAGGCAGGGTTGTACACGTCAAGGATTCGTCACTTGACACTAAGCCCAACAGGTGAGGGGCCGGGAACCGGCCCAGCACCTGTTGGACTGAGGTACACCGCCTGGGTAATACCTAGGAGGTCCACCCTCCCAGGCCTTGCCACCGGGCTTTCCGGTGGGGCAAGTTTATTGCTTGCTGCCTGAGGCGCCCCGACCGGGGAATGCCGATGGGGTTACTCAGGCAATTTTTAAAATTGCAGGAGTGCCCCTCCTTTAGGGGAGCCTGCGGAGTCCCCACTTTCCGGCCTTGTGCCACATAATGCTGAGGTGGGCAGCATTTAAATAACTACCCCAAAATATTGCAACATGTGCCTTCTCAACATACAAAGTCCAGGCACATCCGGCAAGTAGCCAAACCCAACTCTTCACTGTTGAGTTTCCTAGATGTCAGAGTCATATTTCATTCTTGTAATGAAGTGGCTTCACGTCTTGTCTGGAGCAATTTCCACAAAACGATGGGAGAGGAAATGTTATTTCAAACGCATTCCATTTATAACTAAAACGTGTCAGAATTTCGAGAATTTCAAGTGAAGCCTTAAAAAACGACCGACTAACTAACAACCTCTAAGAGAGATGCTTAAACCGACCTAAACATAGATCTGCGTGTTAAACAATTGTAATTAACAGTTAAGATGCACGCTTTACCGACGAGTATTTTAGAGTAATGCCAACATGCATACGAAAATAGCTGAAATAGAAATTATTAAAACATAAAAATACACGCAGAAAAAGAAGATATTGATTAAAGATCGGATAATTAAGCCAAACAAGAATATAATTAGATGGGAAGCTGAGATAATAATGATGGAGTTGTCAAAGATGAAGATAACAAAAAAAAAAAGCGTAAGAACTTGTTTTTGTGTAGAAAATACCATAAAATGTGAATGCAATGCAGATATCAACAATAATGATTGTTTGCCTTCATTTTAAAAAGTAAAACATTTCAAATTGTATGTGAGGTGTTTATCTGGTGGCAGAAATGAACTATAACCCAGTGACGTTTAAATAAAGTTAATGCGATATGACATTTAAACAAAAAAGCCACAACAATTCAATTGTTATGAATGTAGATTAACAGTGGATTATAAACATGAATTTATCAATACCGGCAGAAAATGAAATAAAAATTATTTACAATGTTTCTCAATCCTTTTTACAAATTGTTATAATTTTAGCTGTTTTAAAAACGTTTCGGTTGTTGTAGTCCTTCAAAATCATACTCCCTATTTACTTTCTCCCTCACGATGGCACAGATAAGCTCTTTTCTGGACGTTGTCTAAGAGCGAGAGACTGGCAGTACCCCATGCATAAGCGAATGGTGGTTTTGTAAAGATACTTACAAGCATGAAAAGTTTTTAATAACGGCAAAGAGAGCCCACCTTCTTTTGCAGCAATCTTTGGAATGTTCTTAATGCATTTGTTTCCATTCATGGTGTCTGTACACGTTAAGTCGAGTAGCTTTCAGGTAGTCGTGGCTATCAGTGGTTGAAAAGGTCCCTTGTAATTGGTGAAAGAAGCTCGCTTTAGCAGTATTTAATGGGCCAAACAAATTTTATATATTTTATTGCACTAAAAGCTATATTAAACAAAGAACAATTGTACAAGGAAACTAATGACACAGAACAAGACATTTACTTTTATCTATGCGTAGGGTGGAATCGCATTCCTTTTTGGTTTCTTTAAAAGATCAACACTTTTAGACATGCTCTCAACCAAAGTGGAACACTATGAAGAAGAGATGCTATTCCCTTCGCGTTGCACAGCTTCCCACAGTTTGTCATTGTTCGAAAAAGTTCTTCCAGCCAATGCGCAAGATATTATAGACCAAATATCCTCAATTGGGTTTAAATCGGGGCTTTGACCTGGCCAAAATATCACATTAATTGAATTATCAGAAAACCATTTTGAGTGACTTTAGCAGTGTGTGCAGGGGCATTATCACGTTGAGAAACAATGTTCTGTGATATTACCAGCTTCTGGATACTTGGTAACAGTCCTGTTTATAATATTCGAATTTATTCCTTTGCATTGATTGACTTCTCGCATCTTATAAGTTCCTTAACTCCTGCTGAAGTTCCCCATACCATTATCCCTCCATTCCCGTGTTTAATTGTCGCTTTTATGCAACTTGGCGAAAATCTTTCTCCAGTTATTCGATTGCATCGTTCAGGAGTATCGGGAGCATCACTGACAAGATAATATCTTGATTCATCTAATCAGAAAACATTCCTGAACCAGTCTGTATCTTTCTTGCCATAACACGAGAAATTTCGCTTTCTATCATTGATTTTCTTCTTAGATAAAATGGCTTTTTGCACGCCTTTTAGAAGAAAATCCCATTTCTGTCATTCGTCTATATATTGTATATCTATAAAGAGAATTTCCATCCCTGTTTTGAATTTTTTGCTATGATCAACATAAGTTTTCTTTAAATCCTTCAAAACAGCTAATTTAAGCCCGTGTTCGTCCTTCAAAGTGAATGCTCTAGGGCGACCAGCTCCAGATTTCTCTTTTATCAAGCGTTCGACTTCAAACCTTTTACCAATTCGACTCACTGCAGAATGAGATGTTTTCACATTTTCTTTTATTAAAATATAAAAAAATTGCTTGTAAATCATTTTGGACTGTCTAAATGCTGCAATTCAGTTTTTAATATCCTCGCCAAGATGTGGTCTTACCATTTTTAGGATTAACTTTTCAACTTTTTATTATATGCTATAATAATAATGATCTACAAAATAGAAATTTGCAGTTAAAATTAACAAAAATTAATGGAAAAGTATTGAAAAAAATCAAATAGGTTCATTCTATAGTTGGTTTTGCCGCAGTTTGTTTGATCTGTATTAGTTAAAATACATTCCTGGATGTAACACGGTTGCAGAAATGGCAGCGTATTCGCCTCGCATGCAAGAGAATCCAGAGTTCGAATGTATTCAGCTAATGAGTCCAAAAGAGGGCGGAACTCAAATCTTAAACTTCCGGTTTGTTGGCTGTCATGTCTCTTGTGAACTTCGACGTTGTTTGACTGTAGGGAGAGAGAGAGAGAGAGAGATGGAGAGAGAGAGAGAGAGAGAGAGAGAGAGAGCTAGAGAGATCGAGCGAGAGAGAGAGATTACACTTTTTAACTCTTCTATTTTGTGTTTCATGTCATCAGAAAACGCCAAACGTATATGTGGCAAACTGAAGAAAATGCAACTTCAAGTCTTAGAGAGTTCCACAAAAAGGCCACCCAAAACTAAAAAGTGGCAGAACTACAAAATCGTCATTTAAAGCTAAGCGTGACAAACTAATTGGTCGACAAATTTTTATAGATATCAGCATGTACAGAAAAGAAAATAGAAATAAAAATAAACAAATAATTAGAAGCTGCAAGAAAGACGATAATAAAATGTAAGCGGAACAAACAAGCAAAAAAAAAATATAAATAAAATTCATGATAATGAAGGAGTTTTTTTCAAACATGAGGTTGACAAAAGACGTAGTAAAAACTATGTTTTTAATTTTAAAGACAAACAAAAACACAGGGAAACATATGAAATGCAATGTTGTTAGCAACAATAAAAGGAAAACATAAAAATACTTGGATATCACGTAATATGTTTAGCTGGTGTCAGAATTGAACTATAATCCAGCGAACTTTAAATAAAAAAAAAAATGCAACATGACATTTAAAGACGAAAAACACAACAATGGCTACAATTCGTTGTCATTGTTGCAGATAACAGAGGATAAACAGTGACTTATCACCTTCAGTTTATCAATATAATTTTTAAGGATTATAAAACTAACAATCCAATGTATTTTCCCTTTTTATTTGATGCTCATTTTTCATACGCTTTAATATGATATTCTAATTCATGCAGGTTTTGTATTTATGATTATAGAGTCAATACTCAATATATATATATATACATATATATATATATACATATATATATATATATGTATATATATATATATATGTATATATATATATATGTATATATATATATGTATATATATATATATATATATATATATATATATATATATATATATATATATATATATATATATATATATATATATATATATATTAGCTGGGCGGATGACCGCGTCCCTTGTTGAGACGAAGTAGGTTCATTTCACCGTCGGATTTCGGCACGGTTTGCTTGATCTGTGTTGGTTAATGAAATTCTTGTGTGCGGGGCGTTTGCTCAGTTGATAGAGTCTTATCCTCGCATGCAAGAGGTTCGGGTTTCGAATCCTGAGTTCGGATGTGTCTAACTGATGAGTCCAAATGAGGGATAAATTCGAATCTTGGACTTCCGGTTTGTTGACTGTCATGGCTCTTGTGGATTGCGACGTTGTTGGGCTGTGGAATTTATTATATATATATATATATATATATATATATATATATAGTACATGTTTTTTCATTTCACAACATGCTAAACACCGCATAGAAAATGAAAAGAAAAGGACAAATATACACGATCGATATGGATTAGAAGTCTGTCATGAGTACCGGAAGTGTATAGTCTATTATTTTCTATTTCCGTTGGAAGTATCTGAAATGCCACCAGTGAAAAGGAAAAGAAGGAGGAAGCTTTGGAGGAGGAAGGGTAGGAGGAATTGGACGAGGAGGAGGCGGACGAAGCAGAGGAGGTACTTTCTAATACATATACAAGAAGTGAATTATCCGAGGGTTATCATAATGTGCGGGCGATTTATAGAAATAGTTTCATCAAATGTTTGGTGATTTATTTTTTAAAATAATTCTCTTACAATAAACAGATAAAAGAACTAGTGAAAATGTAACATAGCGATATGAGCGCATGAATAAAGATTAGCAGCAGCGAAGTATGGCTGGCTAACGAACAGATTAGCAGTAGCAGTAGTAGGCAAAAAAGCGGATATGTTAATTAGGAAGTGTGCGCGAGAAGAAGGAAAAAAAGGAGAGAAATGTTCGTTGCAGAAGCAAAATGCGACGTTGAAAGAAAATAGACGTGTAAAGCCGCAGACGAGAAGGGACCGGTTGTGGCGGGATTGCGGTCAGAGGAAGGAAAAACACTAGCCAAACAAAATAAGCATGTGACAGCGAGAAACATGTGGTGTTGAAAGTAATGTTAATTAATACTTTTGTTAAAAAGAGAAAAATATTATTTATTTCCTTCGGTTGTTTGATTAAGGCAACGTTACAAAAAGAGAAAAATGAATTTTTAGTAAAGATTACTATATCAGGGAAATTAATGCTGAAAAAAGAAATACTAAACATGACTCCTATCCTTACATCATCAACGCTCTGATCCCCAGCTGGCATCAATTGTGATGGATGGCTCTCGTCTGGGTGAGGCCCCGTGTTTTGACAAGCTTCTGGGTGTGACCTTTACTCCTGATCTGAAATGGAACACGTACATCAAGTCTGTTGCCAAGGTCGCTGGAAAGATGGTGGGATCCTTCTACTGCTCCAGAAGATATCTCACTACTGATGCAATTCTCTATCTATATAAACGCCAAGTACGGCCAAGGATGGAATACTGTTGCCATATCTGGGCAGGAGCAGCCAAAAACAGCCTATCATGCCTTGACAGAGTACAAAATAGACTTCGTGGTTTAGTGGGGGATGCCCTTTTCTCTACCCTGCAACCCCTCTCCCACAGAAGAGACGTTGCGAGCCTATCCTTGTTTTATCGTTATTTCCATGGCAGGTGCTCGTCTGAACTCCAATCCCTGGTCCCCCCTCGCCAATCTTTCACGAAAAACACCCGTCTAGCTGAATCCACTCTGAAAAATTTTCCCCACTCTATATCTGTGCCATAATCAAAACACGGATTTCATGAGAATAGCTTCTTTCTTAGAACTACACGCCTGTGGAACTCTGTTCCGTCTGCCTGCTTCCCTCCGGACTACAACTTGGATGTCTTCAAGTCTAATGTTAACAAATTCCTAATGAACCGCCCCCCTAATTAAACACTTCATAAAATCTCCTCACTAACGTAATGTACTTGCAATAACCCTTATCCCTGAGTGGCTTCCGGGCCTTGATAAGTGGTGATCACTGTGTAAAAAAAAAAAAAAAAAAAAAAAATTATATAACAATGTGTCACTACTAAGGTCAATGCAAATTGAGGATTAGAGTTAAAGAGATTACAAATTGGACGATGAACACTACGACGAGAAGATTTTAAAACTACGCGGGAAATGGAAAGAATTTATTTATTAAGTGGGATGATAGACAAGTATCAAACATTGGACTGGAAGTAGTAAGCTAAGAAGTAGCCCCATGGTGTTGTGCAAGAAATACGCGGAATTTATCTCTTATAGCAAAAGGTGTACAGTTAATTGCGTTAAAATGCTTGAATGGCCTGCAAATGCGGGCCTATTATGCTTGGAATTTACATGTGTATTCTTAATTCTAAAATACTTGATTTTTCATTTTTTCCTTCACCCAAATTTTCAAAGTGTCCACACATAATCACATAAAGCAGTAGAATATTATTTTTGTAAAGATGAGAGGAATGATTTAACTGAGGATATTATGACGAAAAAGAACACTTCGGTATTTTTGTCATGTTTTTGGTTGAAGTAATTCACGAAAACAGTGCAAATGTCAACCTACACATTGACATTTACCATTTATCTGTTTTCAAATAATTCATAAGGAATTTGCTATTTCAACCATATGAACAGCAGTTCTTGTTTGGATCGAGCTGTCGTTTACTTTTTGAGGTTTGCGATTCTTTACCTTGTTTCATATTGTAGAAAGGCTCCAGTTTTCAGTGCATGAAAAAACGAAAACACTACTTACGACAATATGTACAACAATACCGAGTCAGCAAACTGAATGACAATTATACATGTCAGTCTGAATCTTTTAAAAATTGAATGAAAATATTTACCACAAATTTGTGATTGCATTTTATTAAAAAAATTCACATGTAATAACTGGTTTATTCATACGTCATCAAATTCAACTGAGAGGTCATTAGAAAGAAACTCTTTTCATTAAAGTTCCGTTTGGTTTTAGGTATATAGAGGAAGAAGTAAAGGTTCTTGGTTGTGGTTGTAGATAGACGAGTTTTGCAGTGAATGTTTTATAGGAGCTTGGAGCTGAGTCGAGTATCTACAATGAAAATAGCGATAGAGTAGAACATGATTATATAACGTCTAATCTGAAAGGAATAGAAGAGATTTGAAATAGATTTATATTCTGCAAGAGAAAAATGGCGTGCTCTAAGCGCCACCTCTCCAAATGTGAACGTATATTGGGACGTGGCTTTAATACAGGTAGAAGATTGCACCAGGAGTGTGTGAGTGTGTATGTCTGTGTGAGAAAGAGGCTCTTTATAACCGATGCTCTTCGAAGTGTTGCCATAGATTATTGTCTTACCTGCATGGATGTTAAGGAAAGATTTCAGAATCTGGTTTAGGTGATCATTGATGAAAAAAAAAAAAAAAAAAGAAGAGTTTGGCTCGGAAGGAAAAGGGTTGGGTCCAGAACAAATAATATGTGCTTCAAACGGAGCAAATAGACAGAGCTAGATAAAAAGCTGAAAGGGATATGGATGATGAAGAAAATCAAGATAATACCTATAAATAGTAAGGAGCACTAGGAACAATTCCGAAAAACTTTGAAAAACGAATGGGAGAAATTGAAATATCAGAAAAAGCTGAAAACATACAACGAATAACAATAATGAAAACAGTCGAAATATTAAGAAAAACCATTGAATGTGGAGATTAATACCCATGAGTGAAATGCGCCGGCCAGACCAACTGCTGACGAGGTAAAACATGATGAAGCTTTATATGGAACCAAGAACATTGAAGCTGCAGATTTACAAATTCTCCATCCCTTTACCCATTCCCTCCCATTGCCTCATCACCGCTCCCAAAAAGTGAGGCCAAATAGCCGAGTTGGGTCAAGGAGGATGGCAAGACCTCTGCTGGATAAGTACGAATAAAACTGGGATATTGGGAAACTTATTGCCACTCAAATTCTAGTGGAGACCAATGGCCACTGCTAGCGAAAACTCAATGGTAAGCGGCTGTTGCGATAACGCCAATTTATTCGCAAATGTAATCGAATGAGGTGGAAAGTACTGGAAACCTGGGGAGACTTGTTGTTACCCAGCTTCCAGGGAACACCACAGGTTTTTTTCAAAGAGAGATCTTTGATGACCTTTGTGAAACTCCTTGTAAGCCAATAATAATAATAATAATAATAATAATAATAATAATAATAATAATAATAAAAAAAACTGCGAAAGGAACCAAATTTTTAACAATTGAATCATGAGTCGGTGCTTATATGAAATTATTTCCAGTGTATTGGGTGTCAATATTAAGAGGTCAAAGTTTGAAGGTAACCATTCCTTCGATCCCGTGTAGAGACATTTCGACCAATAGTAAATATAACAATTGCTGAAACTGAATGAAACAGATTTATAGTTTTCACAAACACACGCTAAAAATTGGGCTAATTAAATGTCGAAGTATATTTTTTATAGCTTATGATCAGAAAACTGTTCCACCTGTCAACGATACCAAGGAAAAATTCACTCTATTTAGTATATGATAAACTTAAGATTGCTTTAATCGAAAAAATATTTTCAAGGAAGCTGCGTTACGTTCTTGTCATAGTCAGAATTATTTATTCGTTGGTAGTTCAGTAATTGTATCTCTCTGTACGTTTAACCCACGCGTAGAAATGGAATCAAATACGCAGATCAGCTGTGGGGAGTGTTCATTGAATCACCCACCGCTTCTTATCCAGACAAGGTGACGGGGTGAGGTCGGACACGTTAGCTGCAATGGAATATCCATGTCTGCTGATTATATTACTGATTTACGTGGTCACACGCCTACATGAGTACCGATAATAAGATAATAAATAGCACCACCATCGAGAGGCAAGGCCTGTTAACTGAAAAATGACGTCACGCATATTAAGCAAAACAAGCAAGATCTGTCGAGCAGTCAAACTGTAGATAACGAATGACAGATTATTGAAAAAAGGATTAAATTTATTGAATATTTTAAATTAAATTGTATTCAATACTAACTGGACGACCGACATTGCCCGGTCGTACAATACGCTTAAACATGATATTTTAATTAATGCAGATTGCGTAAGTATCATTATGGAATCAGTCCTCTATTGAATATTATATATTACGAGGAATAATTTGCCCGGTGGACTAATTCGCAAGAAAAAAAAATAATGGTAATGTCGTTAATCAAATTCCGTTTGTGTTTGTTCACAATATCACGTCAGCTGATATTTGAGCTTGGCGATCGTTATAACTAGTCTTTCTTTTCTTATAGATAAAAAAACAAAGAAATTTTACAAGAAAATATTATCCTAACCTTCCAAGGTTACACCGGTGTAACGTAAAATATTCCCCTGATAAAATTCTTTTTATTCACAAGAGAAAAAAGAATATATTTAAAGTCGGAATTTTTTTCGATTTTCGAAATTTATCGGATGAATTATTGCATAGACACATCTAAGAACATTGCCAGAAATATAAATTACCTTTGTGTGAAATTCGGAATCTATGAGGAATAGAACTGACACACATAAAGTGACGTTTATTAAATAGTTTAGACAGAAATTAATTAAAAAAAAAAAGAAAAATATTCATTGAAAACTAAAAGTTGTGCGTTGCCCCTGCATTAAAAGATAAACATCGCGGTTTATCATTGATTCCAAAGACTAAAATTCGATGATTGTTTTTCTAATGAATAATTTGCAAACAATTTTTGCATATTTGTTTAAATAAAAACAAACGAAAAATGTTATATATATATATATATATATATATATATATATATATATATATATATATATATATACTAGCAAAAGTACCCGTCGTCGACTGGGTTCAAAAACAGCCTTCGAAAAATGGACTCTGATTTATGAAAGTATGATAGGTTATGAAAAGGAAGGGTTGTAAAGAGATAGCTTCGAATTTGGCGGGTATCAAAACCAAAGCAAAATATGATGAAAGTAAAAATAAAATAGATAAACCCCATAATTTATTATACCATACCTGTTCACACTGAAACACTTATCACAATATTCTCTGGATCTATATAAAAAAAACCTTGTTAAACTTTGTGACATATTTCAATTCTATGGAGGTCAGCCTCGAATGAACACCCCATAATTTTATTATACCATATTTCTTCAAACTGAAACATAATTATCAAAGTATACTTACGCAAATAGATATGAAAAGTCTTTATTAAAGTTTGTGCCTTTTTCCATTCTATGGAGGCCAGGCGCGAACGCAGACCCCACAATTTTATATCATCCCTATTTAAGTAAAAACATACTTATCAATGTATTATTATGGACATCTATATCAAAAACACTTGTAAAGGTTTTTCTTTTATTTTTAAATTTTTTATTTCCCTACTTTGTGGACCAGGCGCGTACGCAGATCCCACAATTTTAATGAATAATCATTATGCTAAATGAAACATACCCATTCCTGTGTCTCAATACATCTTCTATCATTATATGTAATCAGTTTTCTATAATAGTCAAGCAAAAATAGCATTTCGGCAAGATAAGGAGATAAAAAACAAACAAACCAACTTATGTGTTTATGCACGGGTTGTCTTTATTGCAAGGCCTACTTCAAAAGATTTCCAGTTACGGTATAACTGGACATGTTTTCTCGATCATTAAATCATTTCTCTCTGATAGATTCATAAGAGTAGTGGTTGGTGGGCAGAAATCAGAAGCCCACAGCATTAATGCTGCAGTCCCTCAGGGGTCCATACTGGGCCCAACTCTCTTCCTGATCTATATCAATGATCTCCCAAAACACATACTAAAATATTTCGTTGACATCTATGCTGATGACACGACTATCTATGGCAACACATCAAAGGCCGTAAATGATGATGTTCTCTCTGATTCTCTCTCCTCTTATCTTGAACGCGTGGTACAGTGGGGGAAGACGTGGCTACTTACCTTTAATGCATCTAAAACCAAGCTCCTATCTCTACATCATCAACGCTCTGATCCCCATCTAGCATCAATTGAAATGGATGGCTCTTGTCTAGGGAAGGCCCCGTGTTTTGATAAGCTTCTGGGTTTGATCTTTACTCCTGATCTGAAATGGAACGCATACATCAAGTCTGTGGCCAAGGTCGCTGGGAAAATGGTGGAATCCTTCTACCACTCCAGAAGATATCTCATTAATGATGCAATTCTCTATCTATTATAAAAGCCAAGTACGTCCAAGGATGGAGTACTGCTGCCAAATCTGGGCAGGAGTTGCTAAAACTAGCCTATTCTGCCTTGACAGAGTACAAAATAGACTTCGTGGCTTGGTGGGAGTGCCCTTTTCTCTTCCCTGCAACCTCTTTCCCACAGAAGAGACGTAGCGAGCCTATCTTTGTTCTATCGTTATTTCCATGGCAAGTGCTCGTCTGAGTTTCATTCTCTGGTTCCCCCCTCGCCAATCTTTCTCGAAAAACACCCGACTTGCTGAAACCACCGTCAATAATTCCCCCCTCCTTATCTGTGCCGAAATCAAAACGTAGATTCCATGAACAAAGCTTCTTTCTTAGAACTGCACGCCTGTGGAACTCTGTTCCGCTTGCCTGTTTCCCTCCCGACTCAACCTGGATGTCTTCAAGTCCAACACAAACAAATTCCTGATGAACCGCCCCCTTAAGTAATGACACTTTATCATTTCTCCAATACTATTACTAAAATATCCCATTGATTACTGTACACACAATAACTCTTATCCCCGAGTGGCTTGATAAGTGGTGAACTCCATGTAAAAAAAAAATTCCTATGGATAAATGAAATAAGTAAAAAAAATATTCTTGATGTAATGAAGTGTATGACCTTGTTTCATTTCAGAAACGAAAAAGTTGTTAGAAAAAAAAAGGTGGCATGGTGTTGTTAAAGAGAGTAAGATTTTTCATAAGGTCACTTAGCAGTTATTATATTTAAAAAGATGTGGTGCAACATTTTTTTACAGACATCTTCTTTTACCTGCACACAGCAATTATACAAGAATTACAATACACAAAACAAACTACAAATTCCAATCATACGAACCACATCACAAACTATAAAACAAGCATAAAAACAACAACACATCTCCAAAACAAACCAATTTCCAATGCAGGCATAAATACCAATCTTTTCAAAATGGCCATCATATATACGTTGAAACCCAACGTAGATTAAAGAAAAAGCTCAATGAACATAAAAGAGATAAAAAATAGCAATTTTCTAAACGCATTATTCTCTCATTCATTGCAGCACAATCATATTTTTGACTTCAAACAAGACAAAATAGTTTTTTTTTTCAAATAAACCGCGACGGAGACTCATTGAAGCAGAACATCGCAGATTCAAGCAGAGTTAAACAACGTGAAGGTTTCTATAATTTATCACCATTAATAAGTAAACTTCTATTAAAAGAACATAATTTAATTTTAGACACATGTTAACTGTCTCACACTATAGAAAACACCACCTCAAATAATTAATACGTATAATCAATCAATAACTTACACACTAAAAATACACTCATTATATTTCAGTTATACATCCATATTTGTTCCAAAAAGAATATGAATTGCATATTTGAATTATAGCAGACAAATATAATATAAATTTTATCATATACTTTTTTTTAATATATTGTAATATATTTTAAAAATATGATACAATTTATAATATATTTGTCTGCTATATTATATGACGTTATAAAAATCTTTCTTTCAATACGCCATATCCCCCTCCCCTTTTTAAAAAAATTTCCAACGACTTTTCTCATCTCTGAAATGGAACAAGACCATGAAATTCATTATTTGGCCAATCAACTCTGGTGTTCTTACTTTCTTACTTCTTCCACATCTCTCATCATCCCTAACAGACTCCATGCTTACCTTGAATCTCTCATGTCTCTTAAAAACTTATGCTCCATCCATGTAAGATGATCCCAAAAGCAGTCTGAAGCATTCCATACGTGTCTGTGGCATTTGTTTCAAGTTTAAAACATAATTTTATTGCATATTGTTCTTCTAAAGTGTCCTAACATCCAGATTGAATTATTGAAATTCACCAGATGTGACCATCAGGCTTTAGCAGGGTGTATTCTTACTCCTGCTGTAGATATTCAATTGAACCTGAAATCATAAAAAATTTATAAGTCAACTCATAAGATATATAGTAATAACATACTGGATTTTCAAGAGTCTACGGCAATTTTAAAGGGTTAGGGTTAAAATCTGGAAACCTATTAAAGTCACCTCGTAAACTTATGTATCAGTCCGTTACCCTCTTTTTTTTTACACAGTGATCACCACTTATCAAGGCCCGGAAGCCACTCAGGGATAAGGGTTATTGCAAGTACATTACGTTAGTGAGGAGATTTGCTGAAGTGCTTACTTAAGGGGGCGGTTCATTAGGAATTTGTTAACATTGGACTTGAACACATCCAAGTTGTATTCCGGAGGGAAGCAGGCAGGCGGAACAGAGTTCCACAGGCGTGCAGTTCTAAGAAAGAATCTTTGTTCATAGAATCCGCGTTTTGATTTAGGCACAGATATAGAGTAGGGGAAATTTTTCACAGTGGATTCAGCTAGACGGGTGTTTTTCGTGAAAGATTGGCGATGGGGGGACCAGAGATTGGAGTTCAGACGAGCATCTGCCATGAAAATAACGATAAAACAATGACAGGCTCGCAACGTCTCTTCTGTGGGAGAGTTGTTGCAGGGTAGAGAAAAGGGCATCCCCCACTAAGCCACGAAGTCTATTTTGTACTCTGTCAAGGCAGGATAGGCTGTTTTTAGCAGCTCCTGCCCAGATATGGCAACAGTATTCCATACTTGGACGTACTTGGCGTTTATATAGATAGAGAATTGCATCAGTAGTGAGATATCTTCTGGAGCGGTAGAAGGATCCCACCATCTTTCCAGCGACCTTGGCAACAGACTTGATGTACGTGTTCCATTTCAGATCAGGAGTAAAGGTCACACCCAGAAGCTTGTCGAAACACGGGGCCTCACCCAGACGAGAGCCATCCATCACAATTGATGCCAGCTGGGGATCAGAGCGTTGATGATGTAAGGATAGGAGTTTGATTTTGGATGCATTAAAGGTAACCAGCCACATCTTCACCCACTGAACCACGCGCTCGAGATCAGAGGAGAGAGAATCAGAGAGAACTTTGTCATTTACAGCCTTTGATGTGTTGCCGTAGATGGTCGTGTCATCAGCATAGATGTCAACGAATGATTTAAGTATGTGTTTAGGGAGGTCATTGATGTAGATCAGGAAGAGAGTTGGGCCCAGTATGGACCCCTGAGGGAATCCAGCATTTATATTGCAGGCCTCCGATTTTTGTCCATCTACCACTACTCTTATGAGCCTATCGGAGAGAAATGATTTAATGATCGAGAAAACATTTCCAGTTATACCGTAGCTGGAAATCTTGTGAAGTAGACCCTTATGCCATACCTTATCGAAGGCTTTTGATATGTCAAGAGCAATTGCCCTAGAAAGGAAACCTTTGTCAAGAGATTCACTAATCCTGTGGGATATAACCGTCAGCACATCTGCGGTAGATCTTGCAGAGCGGAAACCATATTGTGTGTCACTAAGAAGGTTATTCCTGCTGAGGTGGTTAACTATTTCTCTATTTAATATGGATTCTAGCAACTTACTCATAACACACAGGAGACTTATAGGTCTGTATTGAGAGGGAGATGACTTATCACCTGAATTCTTAAATACAGGGCAAACTGATGAGGTTTTCCAGGGAGTCGGAAAGCACTTCTCTTTAAGGCAGTGCTTAAATAGTTTCGTAAGTATGGGAGCAAGTTCTAGTTGAAGCTTTTTTAACACTATAATGGGGATGCCATCAGGGCCAGTTGCTTTACTGGAATCTAGGTTCTTTATTAGATTGGCGACCTCATGCACGGATATTTGTATGTTACCTAGCTTGTTCTGTGTTATAGGAGGAAATATGGGGAGTTGATGGCCTTCGTCGCATAGCGTAGAATTAGCTGCAAAGTTCTTTGCAAATAGTTTGGCCTTGTCTAACGCTGACGAGATGACATCTGGTCCATTGATAATGGTTGGGATAGAACGCACACTTCTGTTCAGGATCCTATTTGTTATTTGCCAAAACTGGTGGGATCCAAGCCGCTGATCAGCTACCTTGGATTTAACAGACTGGGCATATAGCTCCTTTGCATTTTTTATTACTCTTTTACAGTGGTTGCTGGCAGACCTGAAAGCAGCTTTAGTCTCAGTGCATCTATTACGTTGGTAGCTATGGAAAAAGTGATTTCTGTGCGCGATAGCAGCAGCACATTCTGGGGAGAAACATGGCTGGCTGTTAGGTTTTTGCTGGAATTTTTTAGATGGTATGAATTGGTCTATGCCTACAATTAACCATTCGGTCAGATCTGATACTATAGAGGACACATCCTTTTTAAACATGGAGTGCAGACGTAAATCAGATATGAAAGTACGGAAACTATCCCAGTCAGCCATAGAGTATCGGTGTACAGTACAGTGGAGGGGTACGCCTGGGGGCTTCTTACATTTCGTTTTTATCTTAACTGATACGACGGAGTGGTCGGAGGATCCTAGAGGAGAATGAACGGAACATGAACATAGCTCAGGGGAAGTTGAGAGAAAAAGGTCTAAGAGGCTTGCATATTGACCGGGTGTATCGGGCACACGGGTGGGTTCGCGAACAATCTGAGTGAGGTCATAAGCAATGGCAAAATCATGACAAAACTTCCCCTCATCATCTGTCTTATTTGAATGGATCAGCCATTCCACGTTATGGACGTTGAAGTCACCACATATGTGGATGTTAGCCGAGGGATGTGAAGACAGTATATGGTCTATTTTCTCATATATGCTCTTAAAGATAGTAACTCCGCTGTTGTGGGGCCTATAGAGGGCAAATATAAATGCAGTGGTGTTAGCAAGTGCAACCCTGAAGCACATATAGGGTGAATTAGGATCTTCTCTAGAGATATCCCTGCCACACGGGGAGCCATCCTTAATGTAGGCACATATTCCATGCCCATGGCGATCTTGGGGGTCAGATTTAGCTGTTAAATTTGAGTATCCGTTAATTATGAACTCATCTAGGGAAGTGGTCGACCCTATTCCAGTTTCACTTAGAAATAATATGTCTGATTTCGTCTCCTGTAATGTGTTTCAACCTCTGTTTAGCAATCGTATGTTCATTCCGAAACCCATTTTACAGTAACGTCGGTGTGTCGTACACACGTTAAAAATAATATTTCATTACTAAACGCACATATGTCTAAAAATAAAGGGTGACATTAATGCTGCTTTTGTATATACGATCTTGCATTTTGAAAAATTAGAAACTTTTAGATAACATTTACAATCAGTGAATTATTATTCCATTATTTTTTTATATGAATTATTCATAAAAGCAC
The DNA here is from genome assembly GCF_053919585.1 of Euprymna scolopes. Taxonomy (NCBI): domain Eukaryota; kingdom Metazoa; phylum Mollusca; class Cephalopoda; order Sepiida; family Sepiolidae; genus Euprymna; species Euprymna scolopes. The sequence continues at coordinate 1,779,637 of NC_136491.1, forward strand.
TCTGTCATAAGTATCGGCATACAGCACTAAAACTAACGTATATCACTACACTATATAAATATACGTCCCAAGACAAATGAAATAAATTCCATGATCAGCATATTGTCACTCACACTCCAGAGAACACCACAGGTTGTTCGTAAAGAGGAATATTTCATAGTCTGTGTGACTACTCTTAGTTAGTAAATAATAAAACATATGTCTAGAATCGTTATCCACAATTTGGTAAAACTTTTATCAAAATCCTTTTTATGATTTTGACTCTTGAAACTGTCTCAAATATAATGCTTAAACTTTAAAAGGAAGCGACATTTAGAGAATCTCGCTTAATTGATGTCTAATGACTATCGATCAAAGTCAATTCAAATGTGATGTATTTAAATTTTTAAATGAGTGATTATGCTCATTCTGTCATCGAATACATTTGGAAATAACCAAAAGAAACTGAAATCGGAGAGAATTTCATTAATGGTATTTAATACTTACTACCATTCAGCCCGGCTTTGCTCGAGCCCTGTGTACTGTTCAGAACTTTATGTGCGTATATATATATATATATATATATATATATATATATATTTAGTGGAAATGGTAATTAATAAAAACTGAAGAAAGTGCTCAATACTGTTGTAGAGCAAATATGCGTTTTATTTTTTATTACAGTATCTATCTTTTAAGTTAGATTATTGTTTCAGCTACTCGGCCGTTTTTTTGGCCGTCTGTAGCGTCCTCAGACTTTTACAGAAATCCTGGATTTCTGTAAAAGTCTTAACAGAAAGATACGGTAATAAAAAATAAAACGTATATATATATATATATATATATATATATATATATATATATATATATATATATATATATATATATATATATAAGTTTGACTCTTGTCCAGTTAATTTACATCTAAAATTACAAGTGTTAAGATTCAAAATTGGTGAAGGGGTTTTGTAGAAGCTGCAAAGGTCAACGCTTTCAACTTTGACCTCTTGGCAACCAAACTTTCGCACAAAAACTGCTTAAATAGCTTGCTGTCTGTCTAAATTTAAAATGTTTAGACCCAAAATTAGCTGAATAGTTTTCCAGAGATCGCAAAAGCCAATTCGTGTAATTTTGATCCCTTGGTAGAAAATTTTGATCCAAAAACCGATTAAAAAGCTTGCTCTATGTCTGAATATATATATATATATATATATATATATATATATAATTTCAAATGTTTAGATACAAAATATCCTGAGTAATTTGGTAGAGATTGCAGAGGTCAATCTTTATCTTACATGATATATATATATATATATATATATATATATATATATATATATATATATATATATATATATATATATATATATATATATATATATGCCTGCATCCCCATGCGTGTATATACAGTTGTAGACTTTTTCTTAACCTTTAAAACTATAATTGAAAAAATTCCTTCGTTTGAAAATATTTTTGCCAGTAAATTGATTTATTTCCAGCAATCGCTGAATCAATTTGCTTTCACAGATTTACAATAGTCCTAATGTTATACCAGGGATCATCAGTTGTTTACCATAAAACACTGTTTCGGAGATTTAAAAACAAAACAGTATATTAGATCATGGTTCTAAAGCATTGGTGATAAAAAAGCTCCCTTAATAAAAGAACATAAAAATGTTTGCGATATTGGATATAATTTTTGCTCGAAATGAATTAAGCTAACATGTCTTCGTTATTTCCAAAAAAGAAAATATTTGTTATCCATAATGCTGCTTTATTAATAGAGTTATTATATATTTATTATATATATTGTATATATTTATTATATATATCTATTTATTTTATTTTATATATATATTTATTATATTATATATTTATTTATTTATTATATTATATATATTATACATATTATATTATATATATTATATATATTATATATATTATATATTATATTATATATGTTATATATTATATCATATTATTATATTATATATTTATTATATTATATATTTATTTATTTATTATATTATATATATTATACATATTATATTATATATATTATATATTATATTATATATGTTATATATTATATCATATTATTATATTATATATTTATTTATTATATTATATATATATATGCGTGTTTGTGTGTTTGTGTGTTTGTGTTTGAGTGTATTAAATACATGTAAATATGTAAAAATTATACAGTAATATAAATATGTGCACAAGATTTAAAAAAAATCATTTATTTTATTTTTCAATTTTTCTCGCTTCCTGTATCGTTTTTATACATCATATATTACTAATGTATTTTCGAATTTTTTCTATTACCTTACTTTTAGTGAGGTTACGATAAGCGTTGATTTAAGAAGTCTTTGTCAACATTTGTTTGAAATAAATTTAACGATGTTTGCTTGTTTGAATTAAAAGAATAATCATGCCGCATTGAATGAGAGATTAATGCATTTAAGGACCTGCTGTATTATTTTAAAATCTATTTACGTTCATTGAGCTTTTCATTAGTCCACGCTGAGTTTCACCAATTACTCATCCACATTTGAATTATAGTAGTTATATTTATTCCCAAAACCGCACATAAATTGCATTATATTTTTAATATCTAAACGGCTTTATAATGTTAAAAAAATCTCACTCATTTTAAAATGCTATATACATTTGGAATGCCAACGACTTTTTTGTTCTGAAATAGAACGAATACATATTTTTCACAACTAATATATTTTCAAATATTGTACTCGGATTTTATTTTCCTTAATGTAATCATCCCAACGAAGTCTTTAAATATAAACAAAACGTTGGTGAACATAAAACTTAGTATGTACCTTTTTGATCTTGTGTTATATATATATATATATATATATATATATATATATATATATATATATATATACATACATATATATATATATATTTATTTACCAATGGTGAAAAAACCGGACTAGAGTGCTCAATGTGTAGCCAGGGCAGTATATAAGAAATTTAGATAACATTTACAATCAGTGAATAATTATTCCATTATTTTTTCATATGAATTATTCATCAAAGCACTCTGTCATAAGTATCGGCATACAGCACTAAAACTAACGTATATCACTACACTATATAAATATACGTCCCAAGACAAATGAAATAAATTCCATGATCAGCATATTGTCACTCACACTCCAGAGAACACCACAGGTTGTTCTTAAAGAGGAATCTTTCATAGTCTGTGTGACTACTCTTAGTTAGTAAATAATAAAACATATGTCTAGAATCGTTATCCACAATTTGGTAAAACTTTTATCAAAATCCTTTTTATGATTTTGACTCTTGAAACTGTCTCAAATATAATGCTTAAACTTTAAAAGGAAGCGACATTTAGAGAATCTCGCTTAATTGATGTCTAATGACTATCGATCAAAGTCAATTCAAATGTGATGTATTTAAATTTTTAAATGAGTGATTATGCTCATTCTGTCATCGAATACATTTGGAAATAACCAAAAGAAACTGAAATCGGAGAGAATTTCATTAATGGTATTTAATACTTACTACCATTCAGCCCGGCTTTGCTCGAGCCCTGTGTACTGTTCAGAACTTTATGTGCGTATATATATATATATATATATATATATATATATATATATATATATATATATATATTAGTGGAAATGGTAATTAATAAAAACTGAAGAAAGTGCTCAATACTGTTGTAGAGCAAATATGCGTTTTATTTTTTATTACAGTATCTATCTTTTAAGTTAGATTATTGTTTCAGCTACTCGGCCGTTTTTTTGGCCGTCTGTAGCTTCCTCAGACTTTTACAGAAATCCTGGATTTCTGTAAAAGTCTTAACAGAAAGATACGGTAATAAAAAATAAAACGTATATATATATATATATATATATATATATATATATATATATATATATATATATATATATATATATATATATAAGTTTGACTCTTGTCCAGTTAATTTACATCTAAAATTACAAGTGTTAAGATTCAAAATTGGTGAAGGGGTTTTGTAGAAGCTGCAAAGGTCAACGCTTTCAACTTTGACCTCTTGGCAACCAAACTTTCGCACAAAAACTGCTTAAATAGCTTGCTGTCTGTCTAAATTTAAAATGTTTAGACCCAAAATTAGCTGAATATTTTTCCAGAGATCGCAAAAGCCAATTCGTGTAATTTTGATCCCTTGGTAGAAAATTTTGATCCAAAAACCGATTAAAAAGCTTGCTCTATGTCTGAATATATATATATATATATATATATATATATATATATATATATAAAATTTCAAATGTTTAGATAAAAAATTGCCCGAGTAATTTGGTAGAGATTGCAGAGGTCAATCTTTATCTTACATGATATATATATATATATATATATATATATATATATATATATATATATATATATATATATATATATATGCCTGCATCCTCATGCGTGTATATACAGTTGTAGACTTTTTCTTAACCTTTAAAACTATAATTTAAAAAATTCTTTCGTTTGAAAATATTTTTGCCAGTAAATTGATTTATTTCCAGCAATCGCTGAATCAATTTGCTTTCACAGATTTACAATAGTCTTAATGTTATACCAGGGATCATCAGTTGTTTACCATAAAACACTGTTTCGGAGATTTAAAAACAAAACAGTATATTAGATCATGGTTCTAATGCATTGGTGATAAAAAAGCTCCCTTAATAAAAGAACATAAAAATGTTTGCGATATTGGATATAATTTTTGCTCGAAATGAATTAAGCTAAACTGTCTTCGTTATTTCCAAAAAAGAAAATATTTGTTATCCATAATGCTGCTTTATTAATAGAGTTATTATATATTTATTATATATATTGTATATATTTATTATATATATCTATTTATTTTATTTTATATATATATTTATTATATTATATATTTATTTATTTATTATATTATATATATTATACATATTATATTATATATATTATATATATTATATATATTATATATTATATTATATATGTTATATATTATATCATATTATTATATTATATATTTATTATATTATATATTTATTTATTTATTATATTATATATATTATACATATTATATTATATATATTATATATTATATTATGTATGTTATATATTATATCATATTATTATATTATATATTTATTTATTATATTATATATATATATATGCGTGTTTGTGTGTTTGTGTTTGAGTGTATTAAATACATGTAAATATGTAAAAATTATACAGTAATATAAATATGTGCACAAGATTAAAAAAAATCATTTATTTTATTTTTCAATTTTTCTCGCTTCCTGTATTGTTTTTATACATCATATATTACTAATGTATTTTCGAATTTTTTCTATTAACTTACTTTTAGTGAGTTTGCGATAAGCGTTGATTTAAGAAGTCTTTGTCAACATTTGTTTGAAATAAATTTAACGATGTTTGCTTGTTTGAATTAAAAGAATAATCATGCCGCATTGAATGAGAGATTAATGCATTTAAGGACCTGCTGTATTATTTTAAAATCTATTTACGTTCATTGAGCTTTTCATTAGTCCATGCTGAGTTTCACCAATTACTCATCCACATTTGAATTATAGTAGTTATATTTATTCCCAAAACCGCACATAAATTGCATTATATTTTTAATATCTAAACGGCTTTATAATGTTAAAAAAATCTCACTCATTTCAAAATGCTATATACATTTGGAATGCCAACGACTTTTTTGTTCTGAAATAGAACGAATACATATTTTTCACAACTAATATATTTTCGAATATTGTGCTCGGATTCTGTAAATACAAACAAAACGTTTTTGATCTTATGGTATATATATATATATATATATATATATATATATATATATATATATATATATATATATATATATATATATATAAATATATATATATATTTATTTATTTACCAGTGGTGAAAAAACCGGACTAGAGTGCTCAATGTGTAGCCAGAGCAGTATATAAGAAATTTATTACTGTGAGTCCAGAATGAGTTTACATATTGTTTCAACTAGAGGAAGATCCTCAAAGAGAGGAAATATCTAACTAGCATCGTCAGAATTCATAGATGGACTAAGTTATAAAATCAAATAAGAATGGAAAAATCGTAGATGAAAGGGAGTTAGAAAAGAAGGGGGGAGTGGAGGGGAGAGGACGTTGGAATTTAAAGTAGTAGGAGTGTATACGATAAGAGAGGGGTTTATTATTAAATATTAATTATGTGTTAATTTATATAAACGTTTTTTTTTTAGTTTATAACGGTTTAAAATTAAAAGACGCTATTCATATTTATAACGTCATAAGTAACAGTTATTTAAAGGATAACCATGGCAACAGGTTGGAGAGTTAATGTTAGTTGGCATGGTGTGGTGGGAGGAGGAAGGAACGGGTTGAAAATGGGGTTTAAAGTGATTTAGCCGGGCGGGGAGAGATTGAAATATATTTATTGTTTATAAAAAAGGAAAAGAAAAAGAAAAAGAAACGGAAAAATAGAAGGATAAATTAATGAATTATACGTTACAGGTTTATTTTGATAGTATATTGATAGGTAAGAATATCAGTAAGTAAATAAAATAAATTAAAAATAAAAATATTAATAAATAATTGTTTATGATAAGGAAATAAAACACACACACACACATAAATACACATACACGCGTACACCTGTACAACGTACGGAGGCACATCAATGGGGGGGGGGAGAACACATGCCTAAGTACATATAAAAAAACCACAGATACGTAAACATAAAAATATAAGTATGCATATATGCATACACATACATGTATACATATATATACATATATATATAAATACATATACATACACGCACATACATACATACATATATATATATATATATATATATATATATATATATACAATATACATAAATAAATAAATTAGTCGGGAAAGTAGAAATTATACGTTACATGTTTATTTTAATAAAATAAAATTGGTGAAAATTTCAGTAAGTAACTTAAATAATAGATTAATAAAATTAAGGAAAAATTATGATAATAAATAACACACATACACAGATACAAACACACGCATACATATGTACAGCATTTGCACATACGTCAATGGGGGAAGAGCACATGTCTGAGTATATATAAATATATATACACAAATACGTAAATATACACACATATATACATATATAAACATATATATAAATACGAGTGCACATACATACAAATATATAAAATATATATATATATATATATATATATATATATATATATATATATATAAATTAGCTCGGAGGGGGGATTGAAAAATATTTTATAAATTATTTATTATTTATGAATTTTTTTAATATTCGGGCGTTGTAGTTGAAAGAAAGAGAGAAGGAAAATATGAGGATAAATTAATGAATTATAAGTTACAGGTTTATTTTAATAATATAGAGATAGGTAAGAATATCAGTAAGTTAATCAAATAATACATTAATAAAATTATTAGGGAGATGTTTGTGATAAGTGAATAAAACACATACACACAAAAATACACACACACATAAAAACACATGTGGAAGATACGCACACAAGTACAAATACATATATAAATATACACACACATATACATATATACATACACACATACACATATATACATATATATATACATATACATATATACATATACATACATATATATACATATATACATATACATACACATACAACACATATACATATATATATATATATATATATATATATATATATATATATATATATATATATATATATATTAGCCGGGCAGGGAGTGATTGAATAAAATATTTTTTGTTTTTTATTTATTATTTATAATATTTTGAATTATCGGGCGTTAAGTTTAAAGAAAGAAGGGGAAAATAGAAGGGTAAATAGGTGAATTATTCGTTATAGGTTTATTTTGATAAAATAAAAATAAGTAAGAATATCAGTGAGTTAATTAAATAATAAATAAGAATTAATATAATTATAAAGAAAATGTTAATAATAAGTAAATAACAAAAACACACAAATACATACACATGAGTACACATGTACAAAATATGTACACACATCAATGGGGGAGAAGCATGTGCTTGAGTATATGTACATACGCAAACGCATAAATATATGTAAATAAGCTTCGTGTTAAAAAATATGATAATTATTATAGAGAGAATTAGTGAGAGGTAAATATAAAAGAAAAATATATAATATATATTATATGTAGATGGTAAATTAAATAATTAATTAAAATAGAAGGTAAGCAAATGATTAGTTGTTAACAAGTAGATAATAGACCGAGAAGCAAGTCACAGGATACCAATTGCGATAAGAACGTAATTAAAACATTAGAAATCAAGATCTAACCATGGAAATAGCCAATAACAAACTATGAGGCGAGAACTCTAAGTAATTGGCAGATAATAAGGATAGACATATTACCAGACGTTATATATATATATATATATATATATATATATATATATATATATATATATATATATATATATATATACATATATATATATAAGCTGAGATTATTGTGTTCTAGAAGTTAAGTAACCAATGAAATGTAACGAAGTTAATGCAAGAGTGCTTAATACCGAAGTAGAGTAGAGTATACTCTTTATTTGTTTTTACATAAGCGGTAATATGTTGCTACACAGTCAGGAGCATATTTCGGTAGTAACCTCTTCAGGCGATACAACTTATACGAAAGCAAAGTTTGCAAGGGAAATATCAGGTCTTCTTCGTAAGAGGGAATAAAAACCAAGAGATTCCGTCAGCTGTTGTGAAAATCAGATTTGATTCTATGTAAATAAGACTCAATACGCGTGTGGATTTGAGCCTGTGTTGAGATATAGAAAAGAGTGGGGTGGGGTTAGGGTTTAAAGAATGATATTCATATGCCTGCATGATGGCCGCTCCAAATCTTAAACATAATAATGTTCTATTAGTTGGCCAATGTGAATTTGATATATTAATGCTAAAAGGGTTGTAAATTTAATCTGGGTTATTCAGTTATAAAAATGTTTGTATTTGACTTTTATTATTTTATTTTATTTTTACATGGAGTTCACCACTTATAAAGGCCCAATGGCCACTCAGAGATAAGGGTTATTGTGTGTACAGTAATCAAAGGGATAGTGTAGCAATAGTATTGGAGAATTGGTAAGGTGTCATTACTTTGGGGGCGGTTCATCAGGAATTTGTTTGTGTTGGACTTGAAGACATCCAGGTTGAAGTCGGGAGGGAAACAGGCAAGCGGAACAGAGTTCCACAGGCGTGCAGTTCTAAGAAAGAAGCTTTGTTCATGGTATCTACGTTTTGATTAAGGAACAGATAGGGAGTGGGGAAAATTATTGACGGTGGTTTCAGCTAATCGGGTGTTTTTTGAGAAAGATTTGCGAGGGGGGGGGGACCAGAGAATGGAGCTCAGACGAGCACCTGCCATGGAAATAACGATAGAACAATGACAGGCTCGCTACGTCTCTTCTGTGGGAAAGAGGTTGCAGGGTAGAGAAAAGGGCATCCCCCACCAAGCCACGGAGTCTATTTTGTATTCCGTCAACGCACGATAGGCTGTTTTTTGCAGCCCTCGCCCAGATGTGGCAGCAGTACTCAATCTTTGGAGTACTTGGCTTTTATATAGATAGAGAATTGCATCATTAGTGAGATATCTTCTGGAGCGGTAGAAGGATCCCATCATTTTCCCAGCGACCTTTGCCACAGACTTGATGTATGTGTTCCATTTAAGATCAAGTGTAAAGGTCAAACCCAGGAGCTTATCAAATCCTGGGGCCTCACTTTTGTAGTCAGAAAATTTACAATTTACGTTGCTCTCCTGTATATCCACACCTCATTACATTATCCCTACGTACACCAGTGAAGAGGTTAAGAGACAAGGAAGAAAAGAAAAAGACGCAAGGGAGAGAAGAAGAACCCCCTTACACATGGGAGTCCCTCAGGGGTCAATCCTTGGACCTCTATTGTTCCTAATATTTATTAATGACCTCCCCGACAAAACTGCCTCTGAGATGGGTATATATGCTGATGGCACCACACTCTATAACAGGCATGACAGGAAAACAAATGAACACATAACTAAAGAAATGGCAAAAACACTAGAGGATGACCTCCAATCAGTAGTGGAATGGGGATAAAAATTGATGGTCACATTCAATGCTGCCAAGACTAAACTGGTCTCCTTCAATAATTACAAGAAACCTTCTTTGCCACCAATAGCAATGGCCAGTGCTAGAAAACTACTGACACCCGAAAGTATCCTGTACCTCTATAAGGCCACCATTCGTGCATGTATGGAGTATTGCTGTCACATTTGGGCTGGTGCATCTGCTGCCAGTCTCTCGCTCCTAGACAAGGTTCAAAAGCGAGTCGCCAATCTGATAGGCCCTGCACTGGCAACTAAGCTTCAGCCTCTTTCCCATCGACGAAACGTTGCATCCCTCTGCCTGTTCTACAAGTATTTTAATGGTGAATGCTCTGACAAACTGCAGACACTTGTACCCCCACGACGTAGACACACTCGAAAAACCCGACAGGCAGCTAAATCCCACCCCATACAGTAGAGATCTCTAGATGTAAAAGATCTTTCTACTCCAGTAGTATATTCCCCAGAACTGCTAGACTCTGGAATTTCATTCCAGGTCCCTGCTTCCTCAACTGTACTGACATGCAGCAGTTCAAGTGTAATTTGAACCGACATCTTGCTGCCCAAATCCCAACATAGTGCCTCAGTAGTTGCTGCCCCTGATAGTAGCCCCCTACATCAAAGTGGCAATGTGCCTTGTTTGGGGTGAAAATGTAATAATAATAATAATAATAATAATAATAATAATAATAATATATATATATATATATATATATATATATATATATATATATATATATATATATATATATATATATATATATGGCTGTACCCTTCCACACGTTGCTGTGGCTCAAATTGGCGCAATGGAAAAAGTTCCAAAATGAGAAAAAGCATGTTTCTTATAGGTTTAATTTTCCATTTTGCATGGTTACAGAGTTTTTGTTCCATTTTCTTAGCTGATATAGGGAATTTCTGGTTTGGTAACTCATGAATACGTAACATAAATTGTCCATGTGAAAAAACAAAGCTTGGATTGGTTTATATTTCACAACATGATAATTAGTACACCAAATTTCAGTTGCAATACATGCGGTGGCATCCCTGGCAAATGTAGCTGTTGGATAAGTAACTACTTTATCTGCTCTCACAACAGTGTCGATGGATTTGTATTTGACTACCTCACTTGGAATTTGACATTGATTAATAGCGTTAAGTTCATGGGCGTCTTTGTATTGACCTGCAAGAATAGATAATTCACTCAGTCAAGTGGAATTCTTATAATTTGAATATCTGCAAAAACCTTTTAAACTAACTGTTTTTTTGATGAAATAAAATTACAGAAGTTTAAAGTCAAAGAATTTTGCCCTTAACTCTGATCAGCTGGCACTTTTTCGTACCCAATTTCCCACAAGTGATGCAAAAGGTTTGTGCAGATCAAACAGTCTGCAACTGGATATGCATATTTTGAGTTAAGTTTAATGTCTTCACATGGGACAAAAAAGTAGAGCATTTGAGGCAAGCATTTATTTCATCTGCTGATGTTGATTGAAGAATAACAGGTAACATTTGTCTGAAATCTTCTGCAAGCAATATTACTGCATTCCCAAATGGTCTGACATTGCTACGCAAATCTTGCAAGAATCGACCAAGAGCCTCAAGTGATTTTTTGCGTACCATTGTGCATTCATCCTAAACAATAAGTTTGCATTTCTGCAATATTTTTCCCAATATTGGATATTTTGGAGATGTCGAACATGAGATTTTTGAAAAATTGAATGTTTTAAAGTAGAATAAATAATTCTTCTACTTGGCAGCAAAGTCGCAGGTATTCCTCATGCAGCAAGGGCTAAGACTATGTCATTTTGTTACCAAATGGCTGCCAAAATCAATTTAATTAGAAAGGTTTTACCAGTTACTTCTGGTGCTGTTCAAGGTAGCAGTAATTTCCAAATAACTTCTATTCTCACAGTCAGTAAATTAGGTGACTAAAATAGGATTTATCAAAGTGTTGACAATGCCTTATTCACTGTAATTAATTTAGGAGACTAAAATAAGATGAGGGATTAGAGATGGACAGATAGAGAGGAAGATATATAGATAGAAAAGAGAAAGTGAGAGGAAAATAGAGAAAGAGAAGGAGATAAAGGGATTGATAGATAAAGAGAGAGGGGGAGAGTTAGAAACAGAGAGGGATGAGACAGAAGAAAGGAGAGAGATAGAGGGAGTTAGAGAGAGAAAGGGGCTCAAAGAGAGATGGAGAGGGTGATATAGAGAGAAAGATAGATTGAGAGAGGGAAAGGGAGAGATGGATAGAGAGAGATATTAAGAGAGGAAGAGAGAGGGGGAGAGAAACAGGTGAACAACACTTCACCGTTTTTTCCTCGTTCAGTAGAGAAGAAATTTTTCGAGACTGAGGCAATTTTAATTTTTTGTTACTATCCAGAGTGACCCTTTTTTTTGGGGGGGGGGGCTGGCTAAATTTTCCACGCATTCGAAACCGACCGGGTTATCTGTACTTTCACCTAACAAATTAATAAAAGAAAAAGATTTTGTAAAATTTGAACATGTAAATACTATTAAAAAAAAATAGCACGATAACATAAGTGCATAAGTGCCACTTTATGTACTCCTTGGGCGTTGAGTTCCATGGCGACCAGCATAATTATTTAATGGTCGCTCCCTTAGCCCCCCCCCCTAGTCAATGCGCACGTAACATTTTTTTATTTACTGACGTTGGCTTAGTAACTAAACGATTTATTGATAATTTCGTAACCCTTAAACGCATGCCTAGTAGCTTATGTGCGCATGTAAAAATGTTTGTAAAAGTGAGAAATTATTTTAATCATTTAAAAAACTTGTTTTATTTTATTTTTAGATTAGGTTTACCTTCTAATCACCCCAACCTCCTCATCTTAAGAACAGCTTCCGGAATAAACACCACTTTTGGAGGGGGGGGGGCTATTTGCAAAATTTAACTGATATTTGTTGTCAGCATACCCACCCGAAAATACTATTTAAAAAAAAGGGAGGGGTTCAGTGCCCGTTGCAGAGAAGTAGATTTATTTATCAATAAAAGTTGCGAAGAAGTAAATTTATTCATCAGTCGTCATTTAAAACAGAAAATTGTGGTAGTGGACCTAAATGTAAATATTTACCCAAAAAACTATCTCGAAGTTTATTACAAAAACGTTTTGTTTTCGCACTATTCAACAATTTGTTCCTCCGCGCATGTAAATTAAAAGGTATTTGTAAAAGTGAGAAGTTATCAGTAAATGATTTAGTTTTTTTTACATTTATTTATTTATTTATTTTTTTACATTAGGTCCACCTCCACAAGTTAAGAACGGCTTTCAGAATAAACACCCTCAACCTCTCCATGTTAACAACGGATTTCGGAATAAGCACCATTTGGGGGAGGGGAATTTGTTGTCAACATACCCATCCGCAAATACTATTAAAAAAAAGTCGATAAAAGTCGTCATTTAAAAAGAAATTTAAAATCAAATGTTTGTAAAAGTGAGAAATTATTAATAAATGTTTAGTAACATTTTCCGGTGCTAATGCAGAGAGTGATCCGCGCTTTAAATTGTATTTCCCCGTTAAATTAAAGTTTTATGTTTTTTTCTTATTCAATTGCAAAAGTGTAAGTACAGAATAGGTACAAAACACCCTCCCCTCCCCATGTTAAGATTGGCTTTTAAAATAATAACGTTATTATTTCACTCTCTGCATGAGTACCCATTTTACTTTTTAATATTCATAAAAAGTAAAACTTTTTTTTCAAAATAAATAAATAAATGTTTGTATATGTGACAAATAAATAATCGTTTAGTTACGGCAACGTCAGTAAATAAAAGATGTTACGTGCCGGGTGGAGTGGGGACTAAGGGAACGACTATTTTTTTTCTGCTGGTCGCCATGGAACTCAACGCCCAATGAGTACCAAATTTCAAGCAATTTTTACAATAAATAATAGATAGCAACTTCGTTAATTTTACGACTCGCCCCAGCATATTTTAAACACCCTAACTTCCCTATGTTAAAACGGCTTTCGGAATGAACACCCACAATCTCCCCATATTAAGAACGGCTTTCGAGGTTTATGGAAGGGCGTGTTTTTTTAACATGGGGAGGTTAGGGTGTTTATAATACGTTGAGGCATGTCGCAAAAATGAAACAGTTTAGAAAAAGTTAAAACAAACTTTTTTATGAAAACAAAACAAAAAAAGAAACTAAACAATTAAAACGTAATGTTTCATGAGCGAAAAGCCTTAACATAAATAAAGGAATTTAAAATTAAAAATTGGTAAGTACATAAATTAATTAAAATTTTTAAAATATAGGATTTTTTTGTGCTAATGCAGAGAGTGATCCGCGCCGCGCTATTTTTTAAATCGTATTTCCGCGTTTAATTAAAGTTTTATATGTTTTTATGCAATTGTAAGGTTAAAGCACAGAATAGGTACAAAACACCATCCCTTCCCCATGTTAAGAATGTCTTTTTTAATAATAACGTTATTATTTCAGCACGGATCACTCTCTGCATGGGTAATTTTTTTTTTTTTTTACTTATCTTGTAATTCGAAAGTAGTTGAAACGGAAATTACCAGAAATATTATTGGGCAGTCTCGCAGAAACGACTTCGAAAAATAGTTATATTTCAATTAATATTTTTATAATTCGCAATGTAAAATTATTTTAATAACATGCAAACATTCATTGACTTTACAGATAGATTTTCTGAAAATTTCAATTAAATTGGTAATGTAGAAATATAGTTGTATAAACTTTGAACAAATCAAGAATTACATATATATATATATATATATATATATATATATATATATATATATATATATATATATATATATATATATATCAGAATCCCAAGGTGAATAGGGAAACAGATTAATATATATATATATATATATATATATATATATATAATTCCAGGTTAATATTTTCCAGAGGTAAAGTAAGAAATGCAGTTTTAAAAAGGTTAATACAAGAGTGCTTAATACCGAAGTTGAGCAAGATATACTTTTTATTTGTTTTCATCAGCATTATTTCACTACACATAGTTTTTGTATAAGCAATATTGCACATGAAGAGGTTTCTAGTGACTAAAAGCTTGCTAACCAGAAATATGCTCATGAATGCGTGGTAACATATTAATGCTTATATACAACAGATGATATATATATATATATATATATATATAAAAGTGAACGTGTCTGTCTGTCTGTCTGTCTGTCTGTGTACATTTCCCTACGCAATAACTCTGTCAATTTTTAGTCTATAGACTCGAAATTTGAAATACCGGGTACTGAGATTTGGGAAAAGCGATGTGACGGGTGTCAGCCAGAAATTTGGCTGTTAAGGGGTCAAATTTAAACGATTTGACCTTTAAGAACTCTACCAAACTCCTCCGACAATGTTGGGTCTAGACACTTAAAATTTTAGATATAGGTTCCTTGAATCTGGATCTAACTTAATAAAGTGATTTGAGCCCGAAACTATAAATTTTAAGGGGTCATAATAGGGGTCAAATTAAAAAAAAATTTACTCTTTTTTTTTTTGCTCAGCATACACATCCAAACCCCCGGGCAACGCCGGGCTGAAATGCTAGTATATATATATATATATATATATATATATATATATATATATATATATATATCCACACCGAAATGCATTGATAGATATAGAGAAAGAGAGACAAAGAGAAGATTGGGAGAGAGAGAGAGTGGGAAGGAGAAGCTTAAAATGAAGATATTTCTTTAATGCTATTATTAAAGATTGGTAAATGCTTCAAAGCAAATCAGAATATAGATTTCAAAATTCATCCATCGTTGTATTTTTCCCAAACCCAATTAATTCCGGCCAATTTATTGATTTGAATATATCTACCTAATACAAAAACAAGCCAAGGAAATGAACAAAAAACTGCTCTTCAACATACAGACGGCTTGTAAAAGCGCGGACGAAAATATCGGCTGCACCACAGAATAACATCTGCGCATGCGCATTACCTATTATAGATTCCCTTGATGACAAGATGGCCGCATAGTAATCAGCGGAATATTTTAGGAATGGGTTTTCATCAATCTTGTAATAAACTTTCTGAAACCCTCTTTTCTTTTTCTCTCCACATCATTGACTATTTATAAATAACATCTAGGTTTATAGAAGACAGAATAATACTGATATGCAACGGATCGACTTAAACTGAAACAACTTAAAATATAATGGTGGAACCAGCTATGCAGTTTCGCTTTTATTCAATGCGTGCGTATATATATATATATATATATATATATATATATATATATATATATATATATATATATATATACAGTAATTTATAAAATATATATGGCGATTAAGCTACACTGAATATTCTGCGTTTCATCCAACTATAGGATTCATCAGGCTTTCTAGTATCCCAGCACCCGCCTGATAAACCCAACTAAACCAGAAATAGGTAGAATTAGCAAAACTGCCCATTGGCTGATAGGAAGGGGCGCGGTGGATACTAGAAATTTGATTGGCAAACTAGAAATCCTCAACATATATAAAAGCAAGAGGCAACCACACAATTCGCGCATAAGCCTGACGAATCCTATAGTTGGATGAAACGCAGAATATTCAGTGTAGCTTAATCGCCATATATATTTTATAAATTACTAACTAGCTCTACCTACGTATTGAGCACTTTTGAAGTAAATACTTTAAGTTTACGCATAAATCTATACTTTCGTATATTAAATTTATGTGAATAAATGAAGTAGTTATATATATATATATATATATATATATATATATATATATATGACTACTTCATTTAATCACATAAATTAATATACGAAAGTATTATTTTATGCGTAAACTTTAAGTATTTACTTCAACAGTGCTCAATACATAGTTAGAGCTAGGTAGTAAGTTATAAAAATATATATGCCAATTAAGCTAAACAGAATGTTCCGTTTATGCCTGACGAATCCTTAGCGTGGATGAAACGCGGAATATTCTGTGTAGCTTAATTGCCATATATATTTTTATAACTTACTATATATATATATATATATATATATATATCTTAATACACTATTTTACATGAATTATATTCTTACATACTTCACGTACAGAGGTAGCATATACGTGATTTTATAATACAGGACTTCTTCTCTTCGTCAGTTCAAACCGGCATGATGGGTATTATTTTAGACTGTGCGAAATTATTTTTATGGGTGTATAACTTAGTTATATTGGACGTATGTTGGTACTCAATATTATTATTTTTAAAAAAAATTAATATTCAGCCTTAAGCATTTATCTTGCATTATTAACTAGTCTTTATTTTATTCCATTTATTTTATTTCTGTGGTTAAGATGATTACGTGTCTTAACATTTCACTATTAAGCGGAGTAAACATTACGTGATTAAAGGGGAATAATTGTGTATCGATTAGTTGTATAAATCACTCACATACGGATGCACATTCACGCTCAATTTTATTCGTCTTTTTCTATTTCATTTTTATTTGTTTTTAATGTCCTTTATATTCATTTCCTATTTTATTTATCTATCTATTGTATTCTATGAATCCATCAATCTTGCAAAATGAACAATTCGTGTGTGGAAAAATAAGCATCTTACCATTTCTACAAAAGTGAACGTTTATGTGGCCCGTGTCATCAGCGAAACATAAGCAACTTACAGCCAACTAAAAACAGAAATTCTCATTTCACATGCATAGTCTGTGGAGAATTCTTGGAATTTCTTGGAGGGACAAACTTATAAATAATGCGATTCTTGCACCGGTGGCATCCATTCCATGCTCACCTTCCTTTGGCAAAGACGCCTACGTTGGATAGGTCATGTGCACCGCATGGACAATAGGAGAATCCCAAAAGACATTCTCTACGGTTAACTCACCACTGGCAAAAGGAAAATTGGTCGCTATGTCGACGTGTGCAAACGCGACATGTAAGCATGTGATAATGATCCTTTAAGCTGGTAGCCCAAAACTAAAGTCCATAACAAACGGTAAACAAAGGCCTTGCCACCGGGAAGAGGTCCGCCACAGAATGGGCGAAGACAAAAAACTATTCAGAAAGGCCAGTCAACAAAATTCAACAGGTCACCAACACGACGCATCTACCTTCACCTGCGACGTCTACAACCGACAACAGGGATCTTATTCAGCCACAGAAGACGGTGTTCACTAATTTCTACAGGCGCAACCCTATAGTCTTCTAGATTTACGTATGCCAACAACATTCTATGTATTAGTATATTATTATCATTAATTCATTTATTTATTTGTTTCTGTATGTGTGTGTGTGTGTGTGATCTACTTTATTTTTATTTGCATCTATTTGAGGTTAGTGAATGTTTCCCTATTCATCTTGGTATTGAATTGTTTATTTTATTTTTTACCATATTTATTACTAATATGTATGTAATTTCTTTTTCATTTTTATGTTTTCTGTTTATGAACGACAGTAATTTATGTCATCGCACTAATATTGTGTATCGTATACAGTCAGCACATGCAATCAATGATACATCGGCAGCACAATAAGGCATTTGCACATCAGGATAAAGGAACACCTGAAAACACACGACTCTTCATATCACAGGCACATCTACGCTTGCAACAACACCGACAGACAATATAAATATATATTCTAGCCACCGAAAGAAATGTTAGAGATCTTCGGAAAAAACACAATCTCCGCAAATATCAGTTGTATTGTGTGTTTGACATCATCGCGGGAAAAAGTCTGTCCATGTTTCTTTGTCGTCGGTTGATCAATTCATTTCCTCATTTACACCTCCTAAAGATCTTTCGATCTTGTTCAAGCCTCAACCTGCGTTCAACGGTTTTCAACTCACAACTTTTCTTACATGCAATATTCCTCAACTCTTACTGTTGTCAACCGTCACAAACAAAAAGAATGTCCCCAACTGTTCCTAATCTTCATAAACTATCGTCACTCCTAAAAGTGACTGCAAAGTAAATCTAATCACATTAACCTTCTTTGTTGCAACCATCGCCACACCTTGACAAACTCTCACTTCTTCTTTTTGTCATTAACAACGTTGTTTTTCCACAAAACTATTTCCTATACTGTTGTTCTTCTGATAAATAGTTTCCTTCTTTTTTACCATATTTCGTTTTTTCTTTCTCGCCTACTTCCTAACATTTAGAGTAAGAACATGGACAGCATCACACACGTATGTAAATATGATGACAAAACAATACATTACTTCTCAGTTCTATGAAACATTCTGCTTTTTATAGCAATTTTTTACGCGACATTTGCAATAGTTTTGTCTTAGTTAATGGAAAACAGATTATTTTGCATTGCCTTTTTAATGATGAAATGCCATAAAACTTATCTCGTCATTAATTTTAAATTACTTTAGTTGTGGTTTCTACGACGACATCAGTAACCATCGAACACCGTTTTTAAACGTATTTTATGTACTAACATTCTAATATTCTAGGATCAACGTTTGCTGGCTATCAGCTCATCTTCACAGTTTCTATACAATCAGTGAATCCGTTTTCCATTCAATATCGAATGTCATCAACTAATCTACTTAAAGGTCAACATGTAATCATTTTTCAGTTATTTTAACCTTGGAATGAAGAGTACAAATTTCATTTCATATAAAATATTGGTTGCATATCAGATAATGGTATTATTGAAGACGCTTCATCATTTTCTAGTTATTCTTATCTTGGAGACGAGATAAGGTTTCAGAAATTTGAAGAGGAAGATTAATAATTTATATTACTTTCATTATAAGGCCTACTGGTCCAATCTTGGGTGCTATTCTTACAACCTGTTCTAAAACGACCAAAATTGATAAGTAATAAGAATTTCTATGTAATAGTTATCTGGCGATTGAAAGGCCAGTCCTCATAATGGGCGATACTAAAAATACAATTACGAACTACTTAGGACTTTTAATCGGTCATGGCTAACGAAACGAGATAAAGCTATACCCGGGAATTAAGTAAAAATTTAGGTTCGCAATTTCAGTAAAGATTCCTGAGTTCGATCTAAATTCTACGAGACTCACCAGAAACGGCAAGATGTTTCTTTCTGAACAATAACATCCCATCTTGAATTGTAAACCATGTTTAATTTCAGAAGAGTTTTCGATGGGTAGCTATTCTGTACAAGTCGTGAAGATAATGAATTTTTAGTAGGTAGCTGTTCTGTA